>NW_028318517.1:2729071-3058142 GCF_062004578.1 Staurois parvus
CAGAATTTCAAGATGGATGCCAGCACATGCAGTAACCTAACCTCTGGGAAAAGGTAGGACCTTGACAGTACCTCCTCCTCAAGGGCCCCTCCCCCTCCGCGGCTCAACAAAAGGTTTCCGAGGAAAGCGGGTATGAAACGCGCGGAGGAGGGCAGGAGCATGGACATCCGCGGAAGGAACCCAGGAACGCTCCTCGGGACCATAACCGCGCCAATGAACCAGGAACTGTAATCGGCCGTGCACCAATCGAGAGTCCAGGATCCGGCTCACCTCATACTCCTCATGACCGTCAACCCGAATGGGACGGGGCCGAGGCAGAGAGGTAGTGAAGCGATTGCAGATCAGAGGTTTCAACAGTGATACATGAAAGATATTGGAGATCCGCATCCCAGGTGGAAGGGCAAGGGCATAGGCCACCGGATTCACCTTGCGGAGAATGCGAAAAGGACCGACAAAACGGGGAGCTAGTTTGGGTGTGGGCACCCGAAGATTGAGGTTGCGAGTAGACAACCACACCCGATCGCCGACCTGGTATGAAGGAGCGGGCAACCGTCTGCGATCAGCCTGGAACTTCTGACGCTGAGCCGAGTCCCTCAAAGCCCTCTGGATCTGCCCCCATGAAGAACGCAGGGCAGCAAGATGGTTCTCCACAGCTGGAATGTCCTGTGGTGAGAACCTCTCAGGTAATACTGCGGGTTGGTACCCATAGTTGGCCATGAAGGGGGACATCCCGGAGGAGGAGTTGACCGCTGAGTTCCTGGCAAACTCTGCCCAAGGCAGGAGATCGGCCCAATCGTCCTGATGGTCCGAGATATAACACCGAAGGAATTGTTCTAAGGCCTGATTGGAACGCTCCGCAGCCCCATTGGACTGCGGGTGGTAGGCTGAAGAAAAGGAGAGACTAATACCCAACTGGGAGCAGAAGGCGCACCAGAATCTGGACACGAACTGACTCCCGCGGTCCGAGACAATCACCTTGGGCAACCCATGCAGGCGAAAAATCTCCCTGGAAAAGACCGTGGCCAATTCTTGTGCTGTTGGTAATTTCCTGAGTGGAATACAATGGCACATTTTGGAAAAACGATCGACGACCATGAGGATGACCGTATGACCCCGAGACACAGGGAGGTCTACAATAAAGTCCATGCCCAGGTGTGACCAAGGACGCTCCCCATTGGGAATGGGTTGCAGAAGACCCATTGGAAGATGCCGTGGAGATTTATTCTGGGCACAGATCGAACATGCCGCTACATAAGAGGCGATGTCGGCACGGAGAGTTGGCCACCAGAACAACCGAGAGACGACCCAAGACAACTGGTTCCTTCCCGGATGCCCGGCAGTTTTGGAGTTATGGTAGGTACGCAGCAGACGGGTGCGCAACCCCTCGGGTACAAAACATCTACCCTCCGGTCTCTCGGGAGGAGCGTCAGTTTGAGCCGCCAAAATCTGCTCCCCAAGGGGAGAAGTCAGACTGGTACGAATGGCAGCCAGGATCTGATCCGGAGGTATGACCGAGGTTGGCTCAGAGTCCTCCCTGGACAACTCAGAGTATTGCCGCGATAATGCATCAGCCCTGACATTCTTGGAACCAGGCAAATAGGAGACCACATAGTTGAACCGCGACAAGAACAAGGCCCATCTGGCCTGACGGGGTGTCAATCTTTTGGCTTCCGAAAGATATGTCAGGTTCTTATGATCGGTAAGAATGAGGACCGGAACCGCGGAGCCCTCGAGCAGGTGCCTCCATTCCTTGAGAGCCAGAATGATTGCCAACAACTCCCTATCTCCAATCTGGTAGTTGCACTCTGCAGAGGAAAGCTTCCTGGAGTAGAACCCACAGGGAAGTAGGGGTCCATCGGGCGACCGACGTTGAGACAGGAGAGCGCCTACTCCAGTCTCGGATGCATCAACCTCAAGGACGAAGGGCAATCCAGGATTGGGATGAGACAGTATCGGAGCCGAAGCGAAGGCGGATTTCAGAGCCTCAAAAGCTACGATGGCCTCGGATGGCCACTCGTGAGGATTACTGCCCTTCTTGGTTAGGTCTGAGAGAGGTTTTGCCAGCGTGGAGAAGTTCCTGATGAACTTCCGATAGTAGTTGGCAAAACCCAAAAAGCGCTGAATGGGCCGAAGACCATTGGGACGAGGCCACTGCAGAACCGCCGAAACCTTCTGAGGGTCCATGGAGAATCCCTCCGCAGAAATGATGTAGCCTAAAAAGGCAACTTGGGATCGATGGAATTCGCACTTCTCAAGTTTACAAAAAAGTTCGTTCTCCCGTAATCGTTGCAGCACCTGCTTGACATCCTGGATATTGGACTCCATGGAGGCAGAATAAACCAGGATGTCATCCAAGTAAACTACCACGCACTGCTGCAACAAGTCACGAAGGACATCATTTATGAATTCCTGAAACACTGCAGGCGCGTTACACAACCCGAAGGGCATCACCAGGTATTCGTAGTGACCGGTTCTGGTGTTAAACGCGGTCTTCCACTCATCCCCCTGTTTGATCCGTACGAGATTGTACGCTGCCCTAAGGTCAAGTTTGGTAAAGACTGTTGCCCCCTTAAGGCGGTCGAACAACTCAGTAATCAAGGGAATCGGGTATGCATTCTTAGTGGTGATTCGATTGAGACCCCTATAATCGATGCAAGGCCTCAATTCACCACCCTTCTTCTTTACAAAGAAAAAGCCCGCTCCTGCTGGGGAAGTAGACTTACGAATGTGCCCCCGGGAAAGTGCATCTGCAACGTACTCCTCCATGGCCTTATTCTCCGCAACCGAGAGAGGATACACCCTGCCACGTGGAGGAGTGGCACCGGGTTGCAAGGATATGGTGCAGTCGTAAGGACGATGAGCAGGTAAGGCACCAGCGCGTACCTTATCAAACACGTCCTGGTACTCCCCATAATCAGTGGGCAACGCAGAGTCCGAGGAGGCACACAACACCTTAACCGGCCCACGGATGCACCCATCCCCAGACTGTGGAGACCACGAGAGAATCTCGGCAGTTTGCCAATTGAAGGTTGGATTGTGCATCTGGAGCCAGGGATACCCCAAAACCACCGAATAGTGCGGAGAAGAAATCACCTGGAAACAGGCCAACTCCCTGTGAACAGCCCCAATAGCTACTTCAACTGGCATAGTCTCGTGGGTAACCTGCGGTGGTTGCAGGGGCCTGCCATCTATCGCCTCGAGAATCAATGGGGTAACTCGAGCCTGCAGGGGAATGGAGTGCTGGGCAGCAAACGAGCTGTCCATAAACAACCCGCCGGCCCCAGAATCTACCAACGCCTGGGCCGTCACCGAGCCCTCCGCCCAAGAGAGGACAACGGTGATCAGTGGCTTATCTCTGCGGAACGCCGGGGACGAGGAGACTCCACCCAGGATCTGTCCCCGACAGGATCTCAGGTGCGAGCGTTTCCCGGACGGACCGGACAGGACTGCCGGAAGTGCCCACCAAGACCACAGTACAGGCAGCGACCCTCCCAACGCCGAGCGGCCCGCTCACCCTCGGAAAGGCGAGCAAACCCCAACTGCATGGGCTCACCACCAGACAATCTATCCCCAGGAGGCGTGGGAGGAGAGGGAGGAATGGGTGGGACAGAAAACGCAGGTGCCAGTCGATTGGAAGGCCTCTGCAGGCGTTCCTTGAGTGAAGGCCTCTCCCTGAGCCTGGTATCAATCAGGATCAGGAAGGAAATTAGTGCTTCCAGCTCCACAGGCAATTCCTTGGCTGCGATCTCGTCCTTCAATGCATCAGAAAGACCCTGAGAAAATGCAGCCACCAGAGCCTCATTGTTCCAACCCACCTCTGCTGCCAGGGTACGAAACTCTATGGCGTACTCGGCCACGGTCCGTGAACCCTGATGCATAGACATGAGCAGCTTGGCAGCCGAGGCGGAGCGAGCCGGTACGTCGAATACCCTACGGAAGGCATCGACAAAACCGGAAAACTCGTGAATCACTGGGACATTCCTCTCCCATAAGGGATTCGCCCAGGCCAAGGCCTTGTCTGAGAGTAGCGATATTAGGAAACCCACCTTTGACCTCTCAGTCGGAAAAGCGTGGGGTATTAATTCAAAGTAAATCCCCACCTGGTTGAGGAACCCACGACACTGACTCGGCTCACCCCCAAAGCGCTGTGGGAGAGGGGCTGAACCAGTCATACCTCTGGGCGCTGCGGGTGCCGCAACAAGCGGAACAGCAGCGGGAGCGACCACCGGAGTGACAACCGGCCTAATAACTCCAGGAGTAAGGTGCGCGGTGCGTGCCAACAGAGTTTGCAACGCCTGAGCGAACTGATCCAACAGGAGATCCTGTTGATCCAGTCGGGCGACCAACATAGGAAGCGAAGGCGTACCTGCACCGTCAGGATTCATGGCACTTGTGTAATGTCAGGGCAGGGCTGTGGAGCGGACAGGTAGGCCTAGTGGCAGGGTAACGCACTGGCTGACGACAACCACCACCAACAGACCAAAGTCCCTCAGGGCGCGGAGTCTAAGTCCCAGGCTGCCCTTCACCAGGGCCCCTGATGGTGGGGATGGACTTGACGCAGCCAGGAACCAGGTCGCGGCCCCCGAGACACCCCGGCTGCGGTAATGGCCGCCGCCAATGGCGTGTAGCTGGTGAGAATAGCGTAGTCAGGCAAGCAGGGTCAACAACAACGGGACAAACCACTACAGAACAGTAGACAGAGAATCACAGGTCACGGGCCGGGTTCAGCAACGGAAGGTCAGATCAAAGGGAAACACAGAGAATGGTCTAGTCACAAGCCGAGTCAGAATACCAGAAGAGTCACGAGCGTATACACAGAGCTGTAGCAAGACAAGGACACAAGGCACAAGTGCAAAGAGCATGTGCAGATCCCAGGCTTATATGTGCTCAGCCACACCCCTCTGGGGGATGGACCTCAGAGACCTGAAGGCATAAAAGATTCCCATCATGCTCAGCAGAATTTCAAGATGGATGCCAGCACATGCAGTAACCTAACCTCTGGGAAAAGGTAGGACCTTGACAATTATCTACAGATTAAAGGCGTGGCCATGGGGGCCACATTTGCCCCTAGCTTGGCTAATCTGTTTATGGCTTCCTGGGAGGAAGACCTGATTCATGCTCGTGATTGGCCGGAACTTTTACTATACAAAAGGTCTATAGATGACATCCTTCTTTTTTGGAATGGAGACGAGCAATCCTTAACGAATTTCTTTAGCACCTTAAATAATAATAGCCTGAACATTAATCTAACATATTCCTACAGCAAATCAGAAATGGACTTTTTAGGCCTTACTATAATGAACATAAATGGTAATGTCACGATGAAATCATTTTTTAAAAAAACAGACCGGAATAGTTATATTCCTATGGATAGTTGCCACCACCCGACGTGGTTACAAAATATTCCCAAGGGCCAGAACACAAGAATTCGTAGAAATTGCACAAATATTGATGATTACCATTCTCAGGCTAAAGTCCTTAAAGATAGATTTGTAGAAAAAGGTTACAGTGTAAATACGCTGGATAATACTCTCAAAACTGTGGCTGGTCCTGATAGGGACCAAATGCTGATTGACACAATGAAAACACCAACTTCACGGGTCTGTCCTTTCATAACAACCTATTCCATACAATATAGAGCTATAAGCGGGATTATTAACCACTTCCCTCCCGGCCAATAGCCGAATGGCGGCTGGGAAAATGCTCTAGATTTCTGGGTGGATGCCACTTGGCGTCCTCCCGCACATGCGCAGTTTTCACACTTGCAGAGCCGCGCAGCGGTGCGATCTGTCACCGGCCGTGTACCTCAGACACGGCCGATGACAGATCTGAGTACCGGCCCCCATTGCCGGTGCCATGTGACCTGCTGTGACCAATCACAGCAGGTCACATGACAGTTGTATACAATGGATGGCTTCATTCATGCCATCCATTGTATACTAGTATCTAGCTGTGAATGGTCACAGCGATCACATGCACATGTCATGTGATTAGCTGTGACCAAATCACAGCTAAGCACAAAAAAAAAAGCCTGAATGAATCAATGTCATTCAAGTAAATGCTTGCTTATAGCAAAGTAATTCTTTGCTATAAGCAAATTGTGTAAAAAAAAAAATATTAATCACTTCCCCAAAGTAGTACAATGTTACTATGGTAACATTGTACTACTTTGGACAGTGAAATATGAAAAAAAATCTTGAAAAAAACTAATAAAAAATTTAAAATAATAAAAAAAGTATATATCTTTTTTATTACTGTCACCAGTCAGTGTCCCTGATCACCGCCATGCCAGTTATATGATGACGCTGTACTGCACTGGTGACAGGATGTAAAAAAAAAAAAATAGTGAAAATTATTTTTTGCATTTTTTCATTTTCCGAATAATTATGCCAAAAAAAATACAACTTCAAAAAACTCGCCATGCCTCTTATGAAGTACGTCAGACTGTCTACTCTGCAAAAAGGGGTCATTTGGGGGATATCTGTACTGTCCTGACATTTGGGGATATCTGTATCGTTCTGACATTTGGGGGATATCTGTACCGTCCTGACATTTGGGGGATATCTGTACCGTCCTGACATTTGGGGGATATCTGTACCGTCCTGACATTTGGGGGATATCTGTACCGTCCTGACATTTGGGGGATATCTGTACCGTCCTGACATTAGGGGGATATCTGTACCGTCCTGACATTTGGGGGATATCTGTACCGTCCTGACATTTGGGGGATATCTGTACCGTCCTGACATTTGGGGGATATCTGTACCGTCCTGACATATGGGGGATATCTGTACTATTCTGACATTTGGGGGATATCTGTACTATTCTGACATTTGGGGGATATCTGTACTGTCCTGACATTCTTGGACCTCAAGAAATTAGATTGGCTGTCAGTACTTCAGGATTGATCAATATTCAGATCTATCCCATAGTTTGTGAACTCTATAACTTTCCTACAAACTAAATAATACATCCTAATTTGGGTTATTTTCACCAAAGAAATGTAGCAGAATACATCTCGGCCTAAATTTATGAAGAACAATTATTCATTTGCAAACCTTAATAACAGAAACAAATAAAATCGTGTTTTTTTCAACATTTTTGGTCTTTTTTAGCAGAAAATAAAAACCCCAACAGTGATTAAATACCATCAAAAGAAAGCTCTAGTTATGTGAAGGAAATTATAAAATTTTAGTTTGGGTACAATGTTGTATGACCGCGCAATTGTCATTGAAAGTGTGAGAGCGCTGAAACCTGAAAAATGGCCTGGGCAGGAAGGGGAAAATTGCCCGGTATTGAAATGGTTAAGAAAAATTGGGATATCCTGAAAACAGACCCCGTGCTTGCCAACAATTCACCTGGCAAACCATAAATCATCTTCAGTAAGGCAATGGCCATTAGACACCGGTTGGCACCTAATACTGGATACAAGTATACAAGACGGTTTCATTGTTTGCTAACCTTCCAGGGTGTCATCCCTGTAATAGGTGTGTTATATGTACCTGTAATGGTATAAGGAAACGCAGATTAGATCCCTTCACCTGGAGCAGCACAGGCAGATCGGATAACATGAAGAATTTCATTTCCTGTAACACTAGACACGTGGTCTATATGCTGGTGTGTCCCTGTGATAAGCAATACGTGGGGTGAGACTGAGAGACCGCCTCCGGGAACATGTCTACAACATTAAGCGGGGTTTGAAAGAACATTCCTTGTCTAAACATTTCAGGCTATATCACAATAGAGACCCTTCTTCTCTGAGATTTGGGGGATAGATATTGTCACCCCACACTGGAGAGGCACATAGAAAAAACGTGTGGTCTCGCAGTTAGAAACTAAGTGGGTGTATGAATTAGGCACCCTATATCCCAGCGGACATAACATCGAAGTGGATCTCAATTATTTTATTGATAATAGTTAATCAATTTATGTTTATCAAGATCCACATTTGTACTTTTATTCATTTTTATTCATTATGTTGGTTTATTTTTATGCTTGTTCCAATGTACTTTTATTAGTTATGTAGTGTTTAAATTCTAAACACGGGTAGTTTTAGTGTAATTTTGATTTTTATACATATTTTTATGCATAATATTATACATACACTTTTTATGCTATACTATTCGATATTTTATTACTTTCCTTATGTAGTTTTATTGTTTTATGATATTTTAATATGGACTACATATATTATGACTATATTTCTGATTCATGCCTATCCTGGTCTATAGGAGCAGGTTTTATTTTGCAATTTTACACTTTATGGCGATTTAATTAGCATTTTGTATTTTATTGTTTTTATTGAGTATATATAATGTGGTTTATTGAGCGTCCTATTGCACCTTGGATTCCCCCCCCCCCCCTTTTTTTATGACCTGGTGTGACAACTGTTTTTTTAAATATTTTTTAGGCATCTGAGAAGATTTGTATAATCACCATTACAGTACATGATATATTACGTGTGATATTCATATATTTGTTACTTACCTGAAGGAATCACATTTTCAATGTATACCATCCCTTTCATACAATGAATTTACATTTATTTATTTCATTTTTATGTACTGTCTCAGTCACCAGTACTAATTGTATCAGCTGCCAGATCGTTCATTGCAGCTCAGATGTTCTTTTGCCAATTTTCGGATGTCCTGCCTGTCATAGGTTGACTGTGTCAGAGTAGATTTATTCTGCAGTCACTAAAAATCCACGGTAAAATGGCGCTGACACGCCCACACATTGGCCGCACTTCGGCAAAATGGCGGCGACGCGGTGCGCATGCGTGGACCGTATATAAACCCGATCTATAACTGTCAGGGCTTAGTTGATTTTCCTCTGAAGACGTGCAGTTGCATGAAAGGCTTCAGGAGATCAACTAGCTGTGACGTCTAGCCGGCGGAGCCACGAGCTGGTCCGGCGGCCATCTTTGGAATGGTCAGTGTACCTGTCATCCCCTTATATTTGATTACCATTTCTGAATAAATGAAGTGATTTTAATACTACTACACTATGGGCAAAATCTTTATGGCTTCTTTATGGAGCCTGCAGAGCCTGTGAGGAGTACCAGTCTGAACAAGTACCCAGAGGAAGGGAATCCCTGTAAACAGGTGGCTGACCCTAAAGGAGACCTCTGGAGCTAATCAGACATCTTCCACCGACCGCAGAGCTGCCCATTCCTAGACGGATGTTCTACAGATAACCATCACACATCATCACCATTAGTCCCTAAGGAGGAATTTTTATATGTGCGTATTCAATGCGCATCTGGTGAGCGCAAAATCCTACCATTTTCAACAGCTATTATCTACATTGGCGGATTTTTGGATTATTCTTATGTTTTAGACTGATTCCACCCCTCTAGTTTTATTTCAAGTGCTGCACTTTGTATTTTATTTTTCATCATACTTCTAAGATGTCCTGTGTAGTGTGGTGATAGCGCCTCCTCTGGAGGTTCATGTTCTAAGGTGTCCTGTGTAGTGTGGTGATAGCGCCTCCTCTGGAGGTTCATGTTCTAAGGTGTCCTGTGTAGTGTGGTGATAGCGCCTCCTCTGGAGGTTCATGTTCTAAGGTGTCCTGTGTAGTGTGGTGATAGCGCCTCCTCTGGAGGTTCATGTTCTAAGGTGTCCTGTGTAGTGTGGTGATAGCGCCTCCTCTGGAGGTTCATGTTCTAAGGTGTCCTGTGTAGTGTGGTGATAGCGCCTCCTCTGGAGGTTCATGTTCTAAGGTGTCCTGTGTAGTGTGGTGATAGCGCCTCCTCTGGAGGTTCATGTTCTAAGGTGTCCTGTGTAGTGTGGTGATAGCGCCTCCTCTGGAGGTTCATGTTCTAAGGTGTCCTGTGTAGTGTGGTGATAGCGCCTCCTCTGGAGGTTCATGTTCTAAGGTGTCCTGTGTAGTGTGGTGATAGCGCCTCCTCTGGAGATTCATGTTCTAAGGTGTCCTGTGTAGTGTGGCGATGGCGCCTCCTCTGGAGGTTCATGTTCTCAGGTGTCCTGTGTAGTGTGGCGATAGGGCCTCCTCTGGAGGTTCATGTTCTCAGGTGTCCTGTGTAGTGTGGCGATGGCACCTCCTCTGGAGGTTCATGTTCTCAGGTGTCCTGTGTAGTGTGGCGATGGCGCCTCCTCTGGAGGTTCATGTTCTCAGGTGTCCTGTGTAGTGTGGCGATGGCGCCTCCTCTGGAGGTTCATGTGCTAAGGTGTCCTGTGTAGTGTGGCGATGGCGCCTCCTCTGGTGGTTCATGTTCTAAGGTGTCCTGTGTAGTGTGGCGATGGCGCCTCCTCTGGTGGTTCATGTTCTAAGGTGTCCTGAGTAGTGTGGCGATGGCGCCTCCTCTGGTGGTTCATGTTCTAAGGTGTCCTGTGTAGTGTGGCAATGGTGCCTTCTCTGGAGGTTCATGTTCTAAAGTGTCCTTTGTAGTGTGGCGATAGCGCCTCCTCTGGAGGTTCATGTTCTAAGGTATCCTGTGTACTGTGGTGATAGCGCCTCCTCTGGAGGTTCATGTTCTAAGGTGTACTGCGTAGTGTGGTGATGGCGCCTCCTCTGGAGGTTCATGTTCTAAGGTGTCCCGTGTAATGTGGTGATAGCGCCTCCTCTGGAGGTTCATGTTCTAAGGTGACCCGTGTAGTGTGGTGATAGCGCCTCCTCTGGAGGTTCATGTTCTAAGGTGTCCTGTGTAGTGTGGGGATGGTGCCTTCCCTGGAGGTTCATGTTCTAAAGTGTCCTGTGTAGTGTGGCGATGGCACCTCCTCTGGAGGTTCATTTTCTAAGTGTCCTGTGTAGTGTGGTGATAGCGCCTCCTCTGGAGGTTCATGTTCTAAGGTGTCCTTTGTAGTGTGGTGATAACGCCTCCTCTGGAGGTTCATGTTCTCAGGTGTACTGCGTAGTGTGGTGATAGCGCCTCCTCTGGAGGTTCTTGTTCTAAGGTGTCCCGTGTAATGTGGTGATAGTGCCTCCTCTGGAGGTTCATGTTCTAAGGTGACCCGTGTAGTGGGGTGATAGTGCCTCCTCTGGAGGTTCATGTTCTAAGGTGTCCTGTGTAGTGGGGTGATAGCGCCTCCTCTGGAGATTCATGTTCTAAGGTGTCCCGCGTAGTGTGGTGATAGCGCCTCCTCTGGAGGTTCATGTTCTAAAGTGTCCCGCGTAGTGTGGTGATAGCGCCTCATCTGGAGGTTCATGTTCTAAGGTGTCCCGCGTAGTGGGGTGATAGCGCCTCCTCTAGAGGTTCATGTTCTAAGATGTCCCGCGTAGTGTGGTGATAGCGCCTCCTCTGGAGGTTCATGTTCTAAGATGTCCCGCGTAGTGGGGTGATAGCGCCTCCTCTGGAGATTCATGTTCTAAGGTGTCCCGCGTAGTGTGGTGATAGCGCCTCCTCTGGAGGTTCATGTTCTAAGGTGTCCTGTGTAGTGTGGTGATAGCGCTTCCTCTGGAGGTTCATGTTCTAAGGTGTCCCGTGTAGTGTGGTGATAGCACCTCATCTGGAGGTTCATGTTCTAAGGTGTCCCGCGTAGTGGGGTGATAGCGCCTCCTCTGGAGGTTCATGTTCTAAGGTGTCCCGTGTAGTGTGGTGATAGCGCCTCATCTGGAGGTTCATGTTCTAAGGTGTCCCGTGTAATGTGGTGATAGCGCCTCCTCTGGAGGTTCATGTTCTAAGGTGTCCCGTGTAGTGTGGTGATAGCGCCTCCTCTGGAGGTTCATGTTCTAAGGTGTCCTGTGTAGTGTGGTGATAGCGCCTCCTCTGGAGGTTCATGTTCTAAGGTGTCCTGCGTAGTGTGGTGATAGCGCCTCCTCTGGAGGTTCATGTTCTAAGGTGTCCTGTGTAGTGTGGTGATAGCGCCTCCTCTGGAGGTTCATGTTCTATGGTGTCCTGTGTAGTGTGGTGATAGCGCCTCCTCTGGAGGTTCATGTTCTAAGGTTTCCTGCGTAGTGTGGTGATAGCGCCTCCTCTGGAGGTTCATGTTCTAAGGTGTCCTGTTTAGTGTGGTGATAGCGCCTCCTCTGGAGGTTCATGTTCTAAGGTGACCTGTGTAGTGTGGTGATAGCGCCTCCTCTGGAGGTTCGTGTATTGAGGGATAGTCCACCTGTATGCTTTCCCTTCCAAAAACACTGTTTTATCTCACCAAAATGTATTCTTTTTTCGTTGATATGTGTTTGTACAAATCTGCTAGGCCTTCCCAAAGTTTCCTCTCCAAATCAGAATACAATGAATATGTTGTGAATGCAGATAACAATCTCTCTGCATCTCCAATATCCTTCTCCAATGATAACATCTGTTTATTATATTCCGGAGCCAATATGGACATCATTTGCTGTGAGCATGATTGTAGGCTTTCCTCCCGTTCCCTCTTGTATTCCTCACTTATTTTTTCAATGTTGGGAAAGATCTGGATCCTCCACCCAAGTGGGTTGATCTTTTCTCGGGCATACTTATCGAATGTTTTAATATGACAAAAAAGTGCCGATTTCTTTTCCAAGAGCTTTCCCATCCTCTAAAACAGCGAATACATTTCTGTTTCAGTTTGTTCCTTCTGGGAAAAGTCCGCCTGATAAGAAGACATGAAATGTAGTCATTCTTGACCCCGGAACTCATATTGATGGATCCACAATCCCATTCCAACAAATGTAACACTTCAGTGGCAGAGGATGTGCATTGTACAGAGGAAAACATGTAAATAATATTCTCTGTAATGTGTAAATGATGATCGAGTTCCTTCATTTTTATATTTAATAAAAGCTCTTTTCTTATTATCTATAGCTTTTGTAACTTTGGCCGTAAGCCACATAGGTTGGATTTGTAGCCTTTTATACTTGTTGCCCATGGGAATATATTTTGCAGTGTGGTCACATAGTCTTTTTGAAGAACTCCATGTTCTGTATTGTGTTCATCGATGCCAATATTCCCTAACCATCTAAGTCATGGAGAGCAGATCTCAGCCTTTAAAAATTAGCTCTCTTAAAGTTCAGCACTTTTTTTTTTTTCTGAATGTGCTTGTTTAAAGCTAACAATAAATGAAATCATGCTATGGTCACTGCTACCCAGATGTTCTTTTATATGGACATTCGTAATAAGCTCTGCATGGTTGGAGATAACCAGGTCCAGCAGAGCATCATTCCTAGTTGGGGCTTCTATGAACTGGACCATATAATTGTCCTGTAGTAGGTTTACACATTTCTGCCCTTTAACTGTTCCTGCAGTACCATTACTTCAGTCAATTACCATCCCTCATTATTATCACTGTCCCAGCCCCTGCAACCCTTTCCATCTGTGCAAGGAGTTGAATCTCCACCTGCTCATTAACACTGGGAGGCGTATAATAAACTCCAATGATTACCTTTGTAGTACGCCCCCCATGTGCAGTTCCACCCAGGGGCGGACTGACCATTTGGAAACTCGTGCACTACCCGAAGGCCTGGGGTCAGTAGGGGGCCCCATGAGATGCCCCTGGTACCTTTTTCATGGGCTTTTTTGAGTTTGGGCAAGGACACAGGGGCCCCATGATCCCCTATTGCCCAGGGGCCCCATGAGTTGTCAGTCCGCCCCTGGTTCCACCCATAATACTTCAGCCTCATCACACTCTCCATCAACTAGGTCCTTTTTCACACTCGCTCTGAGATCACTTCTCACATAGAGACAGACACCACCACCTTTCCTATTTCCCCCGTCTCTCCGAAAGAGAACCTAGCCAGGAATATGAATGGCCCAGTCATGTGAGGAATGAAGCCAAGATTCAGCAATACCAATTCAATCCTAGTTCTCTTCATGCACCAAACCTTCCAACTCACCTATTGTGCTGGGCACACTTCTGGCATTGGTGAACAAACACTTTCTCTGGCGCCCCCCGCACTCAATCCGCAGCCATCCGCCACCATCGGGACCCCTGAGCTGCCGCCAAGCTCCCCGCCAACACCCTGAAGGGGTTCTGGACACTCCGTCGGGTCGTGGCACCCGAAGCCGTGGTGTTTCCTGCCAGCCGTGGCCTTGGACAGGGGAAGCTGCCAACACCCAGGACGGGTCCTGAGCCGCAACGAACCGGGACACCGCCACCAACCTAGCCGCCATCACACTGCTAGCCACCAGGTACACTAACAGGGGCACCTACTACCCACCAGGGAGCCCAGCCGCCATCACACCACTAGCCACCAGGGACACTAACAGGGGCATCTACTACCCACCAGGGACTACAAAACACTACCAGGGACTACAGGCCACTATCACACCAGGGATTGCAAACCCACCACTGCACCAGGGATCGTAAGCCCACCACCCCACCAGGGATCACAAGCCCACCATCCCGCCAGGGATCGCCAGCCACCATCCCGCCAGGGATCACCAGCCACCATCCCGCCAGGGATCACCAGCCACCATCCCGCCAGGGATCACCAGATACCGTGCTCTACACCAACTCCAGACGCCGTGTCCTGCATCATCCTGACGCCGTGCCCTACAGCATCCCCAGACGCCACCAACCTAGCCGCCATCACACTGCTAGCCACCAGGTACACTAACAGGGGCACCTACTACCCACCAGGGAGCCCAGCCGCCATCACACCACTAGCCACCAGGGACACTAACAGGGGCATCTACTACCCACCAGGGACTACAAAACACTACCAGGGACTACAGGCCACTATCACACCAGGGATTGCAAACCCACCACTGCACCAGGGATCGTAAGCCCACCACCCCACCAGGGATCACAAGCCCACCATCCCGCCAGGGATCGCCAGCCACCATCCCGCCAGGGATCACCAGCCACCATCCCGCCAGGGATCACCAGCCACCATCCCGCCAGGGATCACCAGATACCGTGCTCTACACCAACTCCAGACGCCGTGTCCTGCATCATCCTGACGCCGTGCCCTACAGCATCCCCAGACGCCGTGCCCTACAGCATCCCCAGCCACCGTGCCCAACAGCACCACCACATGCTGTGCCCAGCAGCACCTCCTGACGCTGGCCCACAGCACCCATCAGACCACCGGGACCACAGCACCTCCAGACGCCAGCCTACAGCACCCAACTGACTGCCGTGTCTAGCCAGTTGAAGACCTAGCTGCCCACCACTCTCCCTCTCCTCCCACAGATGAACTCCTCCACCACTGCGCAACTGACTCTCTGTACCTCTATGCCCCAATGTGATACCTCCCACCTCCATCTATACCTCCATGCCACCTTTCTCACCCTCCTTCTCCTCCTTACAGCCAGGGACATCTCCCCAAACCCCGGCCCCTCACCACCCCACTCACCCACTAGGCACCCTCCTACTCCCACTAACCGCCGCAACCCCCTCAATCTTATACCTGTCCCCCTCCTCCCCGCATCCACCCCTCCACTCTCGGTTGCACTCCTGAACGCCCGATTGGTTTGCAACAAGCTCACCGCCATCCATGACCTCTTTATCTCCCGCTCCCTCAACCTCCTAGCCATCACCGAAACCTGGATCCAGGCCACCGACTCCACCGCCCCTGCAGCACTCTCCTATGGAGGTCTCTTTTGGTACCACTCACCCAGACCGAGCGGTCGTAGAGGTGGTGGGGTCGGCATGCTCCTGTCACCGTTGAGCAACTTCCAGGTCCTCCCAAAACCCCCCCTCCCTATCCTTCTCCTCCTTCGAGTTCCACTGCATCCAACTCTTCTCCCCCACCCCTCTGAGGATTGCAGTGATCTATAGGCCCCCTGGTTCCATATCCTGCTTCCTTGATGACTTTGCCACCTGGCTACCCTTCTTCCTCTCCTCTGAGCTACCCACCCTCATCCTTGGAGACTTCAATATCCCCATCAATGTCAACAACCCAGCTACATCCCAACTCATCCACTTAACCTCCTCCTTTGAGCTCACACAGTGCACACAGTCCTCCACCCACACTGACGGGAACACCCTAGACCTCGTCTTCTCCCATCGCTGCACCCCCTGCAACCTCTCAAACACCGCTTTCCCCCTCTCTGACCACAACCTCATTACGTTCTCCATCTCCTGGTCCTCTAACACCTCCCCCCACACGTCAAACAATCACCAGCCACAACCTCTGCAACATGGACCCTGCCCCTCTCCACTCTGCAGCTGATCATGTCTACGACAGTATCCTTCCCCTGTCATGCCCTGACCTGGCCACTACTGCGTATAACAACCTGCTATCAGCTGCCTTAGACTCGTTGGCACCCCCAACCACACGCAGCACCAGACCCCAACCGCTCCAACCCTGGCAGAATGACCACACAAAAAATCTTAAACAACGCGGTCGCACACTGGAGCGCCTATGGCGCAAAACTAGATCCCCCCGAGCGTTCTCCCTCTACAAATCCGCCTTTCTCACCTACACCTCTTCTCTCCACGCAGCCAAACAAGCCTACTTTGTAACCCTCATTAACACCCTCTCCTCCAATCCCCATTGGCTCTTCTCCACCTTCAACTCCCTACTCTCTCCCACCCAGTACCTCACTCACCACCCACGAGATTGCTGAACACTTCCAGAATAAAATCGATGCAATCCGTAAGGACATCACCAATGCTCAACCCACCTCCCCACCTGGCCTCCCCCCCCACCATAGCCCAATCAACTCTCCTCTCCTCTGACCTCGCTACTGCCCTCCCACCCACCACACCAAACATCCCGCACAGCTTCACCTCCCCTACACTCCACTCCTTCAGCCCTGCTACTTTTGAGGAGGTCACTAAGGTCTTCTCAAAAGCCCATCTCACCTGTTGCCCCCTTGACCCTGTCCTCTCACAACTTCTCCGGTCACCCTCCTCCTCCATCCTGCGCTCCCTCTCCCACATCTTCAATCTCTCCCTCTCTACTGGTGCATTCCACTCCCCCCTAAAGCATGCGCACATCACCCCCATACTCAAAAAACCCTCCCTGGACCCCACTGACCTGACCAACCTCAGACCCATCTCACTGCTGCCTTTGGAGAGCCCACCTCACCGACGACAACCTCCTCGATCCCCTACAATCCAGCTTTCGCCCCCAACATTCCATCAAAACCACCCTACTCAAAATCACTAACGACCTGCTATCCGCCAAAGCTAATGGACACTACTCTGTCCTCCTTCTCCTCGACCTCTCCACGGCCTTTGACACAGTTGACCACCCCCTCCTCCTTAACAAATTACACTCTCTTGGCATCAGAGACTCCGCTCTCTCCTGGCTCTCCTCCTACCTATCCCAAAGCTCCTTCAGCGTTACCTATAACGCTACCACCTCCCCCTCTCTGTTGGGGTTCCCCAAGGCTCCTTCTCTTCTCCATCTAAACCTCCTCCCTCGGCAAACTGATACACTCCCACGGCTTCAACTATCACCTCTATGCCCATGACACGCAAATTTACCTCTCCACCCCTCGCCTCACCCCTTCAGTCTCCGCCCGTATCACCCACCTACTGAATGACATATCAGACTGGATGTCACTCCATTTCCTCAAACTGAACCTTTCCAAAACCGAGCTCCTAATTTTCCCCCCAGCCCCCCCCCCCCCCGACCTCTCCATCACAACCAACAACGCTACCATCAGTCCCACCCAGCAAGCCAAGGTCCTATGTGTCATCCTAGACTCTAACCTGTCGTTCCAACCCCATGTCCAATCGCTGGCAAACGCTTGCAGGCTCCACCTCTGCAACATCTCCAAGATACGTTCGTTCCTAACCCCAGACACCACTAAACTACTCGTTCACTCCCTTATTATCTCACGCCTGGACTACTGCAACTACCTCCTCACCGGCCTCCCTCATCACAGACTATCCCCGCTTCAGTCTATCCTGAACTCAGCGGCCAGACTCATCCACCTCACCAACCGCTCCACTTCTGCCACCCCCCTCTGTCATTCCCTCCACTGGCTCCACCCCCCTCTGTCATTCCCTCCACTGGCCTCCACTCAGTGTCCTCCACCCCCCCTCTGTCATTCCCTCCACTGACCTCCACTCAGTGTCCTCCACCCCCCTCTGTCATTCCCTCCACTGACCTCCACTCAGTGTCCTCCACCCCCCTCGGTCATTCCCTCCACTGGCTCCTGATTGCCCAAAGCATTAAATTCAAACTACTAACACAGACATACAAAGCCATTCATAATGCTGCCCCAAACGACCTCACCGACCTGATACCCAAATACCACCCAACCCGTAATCTTCGCTCCTCACAAGACCTCCTACTCTCTAGCTCCCTGGTCTTCACCTCCCATGCCCGACTTCAGGACTTCTCCAGAGCTTCCCCCATCCTCTGGAACTCACTTCCCCAATCCATCAGATTGTCCCCTACCTTCTCACCTTTAGGCGCACCCTAAAAACCCATCTCTTCAGGGAAGCTTACTCCGCCCTCACCTAACAGCCGATCCCCTCCACTCCTCACTCCATTCCATCCCCCACAGCCATCTCCTCCTGTACCACCATCCCCTCCCTCCTAGACTGTAAGCTCAAAAGAGCAGGGCCCTCTAACCCCTCGTGTATTGTATTGTTACTGTATTGTCTCATGTCTTGTCCCACATTCTAATGTACAGCGCTGAGCAAACCCTTTGGCATTATATAAATACTGAAAAATAATAATAGACACCTTGTTCATTCACTGACAAATTGTTCAAATGGATTTTGTGTATTTTTTATTTTCATACAAATGGTACCAATTCCACTGGTTGTTTGTAACATGGGAACCTTCTTATCATCTGCCATAGCCCTCCCCCCATCTTTCCCCATTCCACCCCCCAATAAGTACTGACCCCTTTCTGATCTGTCTACCCCATTATAATCCCTGATGTACAAGAAGACAGGACTTCAGTGAGGAAAATTTCCCTCACTCAGGACAAGAAAGTGGCATCTCCCCCGTGTGAGATCTCTGATGTGTGTAAAGATTGGACTTCTGTGAAAAACATTTCCCACACTCAGGACAGGAATACGGCTTCTCTCCCGTGTGAGATCTTTGATGTCTGTAAAGATTGGACTTATCTGAAAAACATTTTTCACACTCAGGACAGGAATACGGCTTCACTCCAATGTGAGATCTCTGATGTGTGTAAAGACTGGACTTATCTGAAAAACACTTTCCACACTCAGAACAGGAAAGTGGCTTCTCCCCCATGTGAGATCCTTGATGAGTGTAAAGAAGGGACTTCACTGAAAAACATTTCCCGCACTCAGGACAGGAATATGGCTTCTCCCCCGTGTGAGATCTCTGATGTGTGTAAAGATGTGACTTTTGTGAAAAACATTTCCCACACTCAGGACAGGAATATGGCTTTTCCCCCGTGTGACATCTCTGATGTTTGTGAAAAGTGGACTTATCTGAAAAACATTTTCCACACTCAGGACAAGAATACGGCTTCTCACCTGTGTGGGATCTTTGATGTACATAAAGACTGGTCTTCACTGAAAAACATTTTCCACACTCAGGACAGGAATACGGCTTCTCACCGGTGTGAGATCTTTGATGTGTATAAAGATGGTACTTCTGTGAGAAACATTTCCCACACTCTGGACAGGAATATGGCTTCTCCCCTGTGTGAGATCTCTGATGTTTATGAAGATTGGAAATGTCTGAAAAACATTTCCCACACTCTGGACAGGAATATGGCTTCTCCCCTGTGTGAGATCTCTGATGTCTGTAAATATCAGACTTCCTTGAAAAACATTTCCTGCACTCATGACAGGAATACGGCTTTTCCCCCGTGTGAGATCTTTGATGTCTGTAAAGATCATACTTCACTGAAAAACATTTCCCGCACTCAGTACAGGAGAAGCTCTTCCCTGTTGGAGGGTCGGCCCGGTCCCGCACAGTCTGAGGTTCCTCAGGATACAAGGAATCCAATGGTCCATCTACACTGGGTGGTGCCGGATGGACATTGGAGGGAGCCGGGTTTTCTCCTGGACTATACTGTGTGATGTCCTCATCTTCTACTTTCCAGTCTGGAGACAAAGTGAGACAATCCTCGGAGGTTTTCCTCATCTCCCGGCCATGGACTAAAATACAAAGACAGAGGATTACTAGACAGGAGCTGATTGGTTCCCCCAAACCAGGACTCTGCCCACATCAGGCAGCTTGGTCTCTGAGGAGCTTACAATTCCACCATTAAGTGTACTAGGAAATGGCTCCTCTGATCTCCTACCAGGTCATTTCTTTATTCATGGACCTTAGTCAGAGAGTGAGGAAACAACCAGAACTGTCTTTTATAGGAGGGACAGTGATGAGGGGATTATAGAACGAGGGTCCCCACCCCCTCTATCACTCATCGCCATCTTCCCAACACAAGAAGTACTGCACTTCCTTATTTAGTCCATGATTTAGTCATGAAGAACAGCGGGGCTGAGCCCCACCAGAGGTCAGAGAGTGAGGATGGGGAGAACAACCAAGATGAAGACAGGAGTGATCCTGAAGACCACCATCATTGGGGTATTGACTCCTCCCTCATTATCACTTTCTGTTTAAGGGTCCAAAGTTGGAGGATGTTATCACATTATTATCACCATGTAAAAGTCTGTGCTCCAATCACGTCATCCGATATAAAATGTCCAGCTGGGAGGAAATGGGGGGAACAAAAGAGAATCCATATTATGTGTATATATAGAAGTGGGGGAGGGGGGAGAGCAGAAGTCAGGACTATGGAATGTACAACATAGAGTAAAAAGTGCAGGGGTCAGCAGTATGTAATGTACAACATGGAGTATATAGTGCAGGGGTCAGGAGTATATAATGTACAACATAGAGTATATAGTGCAGGAGTCTGGAGTATGTAATGTACAACATAGAGTATATAGTGCAGGGGTCAGGAGTATGTAATGTACAACATAGAGTATATAGTGCAGGGGTCAGGAGTATGTAATGTACAACATAGAGTATATAGTGCAGGGGTCAGGAGTATGTAATGTACAACAGAGTATATAATGCAGGGGTCAGGAGTATGTAATGTACAACATGGAGTATATAGTGCAGGGGTCAGGAGTATGTAATGTACAACATAGAGTATATAGTGCAGGGGTCAGGAGTATGTAATGTACAACATAGAGTATATAGTGCAGGGGTCAGGAGTATGTAATATACAACATAGAGTATATAGTGCAGGGGTCAGGAGTATGTAATGTACAACAGAGTATATAGTGCTGGGGTCAGGAGTATGTAATGTACAACATAGAGTATATAGTGCAGGGGTCAGGAGTATGTAATGTACAATATAAATTATACAGTATAAGGGTCAGGACTCATAATATTGGTATTCAGTAATCAGTGGAAGCTTAAATGTTTACTGTAGACAAGTTGCAGAGATCCCACACCGCTGCCTCCCATCTCCTGAGACTGCACTCAGTGACTTGGGTCTGAGACACTACAGACATATCCCTCCACCCGGCACAGCCAGCAGATAACAGAGAAGGTCCCCTGGAGGAGTCAGGCACAAGGCAGGAGACCCCAGTCACATGTCCTGGGTGCCTACATTATGCAATGCTTAGAGTAAAAATCAACATTTTGCTGCCAGCTGAACCCCAGAACCTCCATAAATCCAGTCTAGAGACATAAATTGTGTCTGCAGCACAGAGAAGGAAGATTATCCGAGAGAAATCCAGGAATACAGGACGGGGAACACAGCTCAGGAAAGTGACCAGGGGATTACAGGCTGATATCACCCAGTCCCCGCCCTACTCTGGACCAATCAGTGAGCAGTATGGGTGGAGGAATGGATTTAGTGTTCATGACCCACCTGTGCTGATCTCTGTAGGAGTGTCCTCCTCTATAAATGTCCCCGTTATTCCATCCTCCTCCATAGACTGCTGATCATCCCTCACATACGCCTCTTCTTCTTCTTCTGCTTTCACCTCAAATTCTATATCGATTGGATCTCCACTCTAAATCAAGGAAATGAGAGAAAATATCATCTGTAATTTATAAACTCACATTAAAAAATCCACAAATTGTCTTCATCAGTCCATGTTCTAGTTACTCTGTCCCACTGACCTTGAAATACTGAGGGATGGTGTGACCTTCCTGTGTGGAATCCCGGGAATACAGAGGACGGGGACATCTCTCTGGTGGGTTCCTGATATTAGGTGGCTCCATCATATCCTTGTGTCCTTCTGAAAACTCCTCCATCACTCCATACTCCTCATCCTCCTCTTTATACTCTTCTTTAACATCAATATTCTCATCCCCGAGGATTCCACTCTGAAAGATATAATAAAACATTCATTGTAACAAACATGCTGTGTATAAATCACAACTACCAAGAATTGTCATCATCTACCTGATGATGGTGAGGGATGGTGTGACCTTCCTGTGTGGAATCCCGGGAATACAGAGGACGGGGACATCTCTCTGGTGGGTTCCTGTAGCTGGATGACTCCACTATGGTGTCCTGGTACAGATCTTTGTGTTCTTTTAGAAGCTCTGACTCCTCCATCCCCCCATCCTCATCCTCCTCCTCTTTTATCTCTTCTTTAACCTCAACTTTAGGATCTCTCAGGTTTCCACTCTGAATATATAATAAAAATGCCATCAATGGTAACAATGCAGATAATGTACAGATCCTAATGATACTATCAGTGATTGTTCCTCATCTACCTGATGATGGTGAGGGATGGTGTGACCTTCCTGTGTGGAATCCCGGGAATACAGAGGACGGGGACATCTCTCTGGTGGGTTCCCATGACTGGATCCATCTGTAGGAAACACACACACTGACTGAATCCATTGTTTCTATGTGTTTATCAGATGATGGGGGATCTAGGTGGATCCTCCGTACTGCTCTCTCCTTTACAATAAAGTCTCCTCTTACCCGGTGATGTGAGGGGCGGCTGATTGTCCATCATGACGTCCTTGTAGAGATCCTTGTGTCCTTCTAAATACTCCCACTCCTCCATGGAGAAATAGACAGTGACACCCTGACACCTTATAGGAACCTGACACACACAATGATACAGTCACCATCCAGACACATCCCTTGTCTGTTACTGGAGAATGTCCCAGAATTCCCGGCACCGCTCACCTCTCCTGTCAGCAGCTCAGTGATCTCTCTGGTGACTTCTAGAATCTTCTTCTTCTTTCTCTCTTCTATCAGGGAGGGAGGTGGAGGCAATGTGATGTCATATGATCTCCAGACTTCACAGGAGGAAAACTCTACATCTGAACACAGAGTCACATCAAATGATATTCCCAGAATCCTCCTCACCTCTCCATTCAGGTCTCCATGTTATTAAAGCCCCACTTCAGGCTGAGGTATAAGGAATTCTGACATCTTTACATAGAATGGAGGATCAACAGTTCTGCTTTGGTTGTGAGGATGCAAAGGGTCCGCCTACACCCTAAGATTACCAGAAAAAAAGAAAAAAGAGCTGGATTGAAGGACATTGGGAGGAGGAGCTGTGAGGTCAGTGTGATGTCATAGGATTCTCTGACTCCGGATGGAGGGACATTGGGAGGAGGAGCTGTGAGGTCAGTGTGATGTCATAGGATTCTCTGACTCTGCATGGGGGGACATTGGGAGGAGGAGCTGTGAGGTCAGTGTGATGTCATAGGATTCTCTGACTCTGGATGGGGGGACATTGGGAGGAGGAGCTGTGAGGTCAGTGTGATGTCATAGGACATATAGAATCTGGATGGAGGGACATTTGTATGGGGAGATTTGAGAGGTCTTCTATATGAGGCTCCTGTATAAACCAAATCCTTGTTCCTGGGTGCGTCCTACCTCTCCTAAACTGAAGAGTGAACTTTGACCTTTACCATCCAGAAATCTGTTCGGAATCTGTGGAAGTAAGCTGTCATGTGATCAGGTGACGTGCGGAGGAATGGAGTGTAAATAGCAGACAATTGTCTCCAGAGCCCCTAATGGTGGGGATGGATTTGGCGGCGTGCTGGTGCCAAGTTTCCTCCCCCCAGGGTCACTGCAGGTGTGGAGAAAAGCTGTGTAAGAGGATATGGAGGAGAGATGAGGAGGAGATCCAGGAATCAGGAGAAAGGTCAGGGCAAGCAACAGACGAGCGCATCCAAGAGACCAAGCCGGGGTCACTACACAGAAAATCAATCCAAGGAAACAACAGGCAGGACGAGGAATAGCAAGAAGGAGCTGAGAGACAAATGAGAATATTGCTCAGCCAATGGGAGATGATCTCAGCATGACTTCCATCATGAAGGAGATGAGGGGGAGGGGAGGAAGTCACTGAAGGTGACCATAGATCCATGGAAATTCAGCTGGTTCAGCAGGGATCGCTCACATTTCCATCCATGTGTGGTCACTGCCGGATAAAAGCCACTCCCCCAGTGGCTGCAGCCAATAGCTTCAGTTCTGGTCCGTGTATTCTGAGAGCGGAGCAGTCCCCCATTGTCAGAATACAAGAGTGCAGCGGGGAGGATTCCCCCATCCACCTCCAATGTGTGGATGGGGGAATCACTTCAGTTTTTATGGTCATCCCGCTGGCTGAACGATAAAACTGAACCATGTAGGCCAGCTTTGGGGGCAAATATATAATCATCAACTCCTCCCCCTGAAGGGGTTCATCTACGTATTACCTCCTCTGCCGCCAGATCCAGGAATGTCTCCGCTCTGCTTGCTCCTTACTCATGTTTCCCCTGGAACTCCTGTCTGTACCTGACATCACTTCCTGTCTGTACCTGACATCACTTCCTATCTACCATAGAGATTTCCTGTCTGGGTAGAAGTGAGATCCCCACCTTGTGGAGCTCAGAGGAACTGCAGCCCTGAGAAGCATCTGGTAGTGTGACCCCTGCTGTTATGGATCCGCCATGTGTGGCCTCTTGCAGCCCACTGGACAGGAATACCCAGAGAGTGGAGTCTAAGTCCCGGTCTGCGTGTTCACCAGGGCCCCTGATGGTGGGGATGGACTTGAAGCAGACCAGGACCAGGTCACGACCTCCGAGTACTCCCACCCGTGGCAGAGGGAACCTCCGGGGATGGATACAGGAGGAGAGCCAGATGTGAGGAGGCCGGCAGGCCCAGGCAGGATGGATGGATAGACGGATCGTAGTCAAACTAGCCAGTTGTCACCGTGGGGCAGCGAGGTACAGAATCAGCAGGCAAAGAATAGTCAGGTCACATGCAGGGTCAGTATAGGAATGGTCAGTCCGCAGAGAGGTCAAACAAGCCAGGGGTCAGGACAGGAGAAGGCAGCGTAGTCAGGGCAATCCGGGTCAAAAACAGGAGAAGGCAGCGTAGTCAGGGCAATCCAGGTCAAAATAACACAATCACAGGGGTACAGGAACTCAGGTAACAGGATAAGACCTTGCGGCGATTTGTGACAGCACAGGGCATCTTTAAATACCGCGCCCTGCGCTGTCATTGGCTGCCTAGCGTGTACTTGCGGTGCCTACTGCGCATGCGCAAGTCTCCCTCAGCCGCGGCCGGGACCTAGTGCCGGTATCCCGGTGCGAGCCGCCGAGACTGCGCATGCGCCGGACGAGATGCCGTGGCGGACCCTGACACCCCGATTATGGGGAATGGAGCTGTATAGGGCCTCAATATCTATGGTAACTAACAAGGCTTCTTTGGGAACAGTGGAGTCCTCAATAATTTGCAAAAAGTGGACGGTATCCTTAAGAAATGAGAGTAATGATGATAAATGAAGTTGTAGGTATTAGTCTATAACACGACTCAAATCTTCAGTTAGACCGACGTCCGCTATTGGACGTCCAGTAGGATTTTTTGGATCCTTGTGTATTTTAGGTAAACTAAAATGTAGGAGTTCTAGGGAATTTCACTCTAATGTATTCCCATCATTGCTTCTGGATGATACCTTGTTCTAAAGCACTGTCAATAGAACTCTGCCACAAACCTTGCAATCAAAGTTGAGGGGATGGAGCGATACCAATTGTTGTTGGACAGAATTTTGTAACACATTTCCTTGTATTGTGTGTTGTCCATAATGACTACGTTACCACCTTTTTCAGATGGTTTCATTGTAATGATGTTATTGTTCTGTAGGGCGCGTGGCACTTCTTGTTCCATAGAAAACAAATTGTCACTGTACATATGATTATAGGAGAGGTTCTGGATGTCTTTCACTGTACATCTGATTATAGGAGAGGTTCTGGATGTCTTTCACTGTACATATGATTATAGGAGAGGTTCTGGATGTCTTTCAATGTTTGTTTAAGGAATATAGCAATAATAGGATAATTGCTCAATGGTGGAAACTTTGAGGACGGCTTTTTAAATTGAGTAAAAGAATTGAATGGTGATTGGTCTGATTCCCACAATAGTGAGTCCAGATCGAGTTGATCAATAAGAGCACTGGGTTGGCTTTCTTCCAGCAAGAGCGTCAAATCTCTGAGGGCTTTGAAATCTCTGCTGGAGTATTGCGACCAATCAAAAGATTCAGTGGCATGGCTGGATTTCCCATAAGCACATCTTATGGAAAGTTTTCTGGCAAAAAGCTGTAAATCCTTAACTAATTCAAACTCATCTGTATTTTGATGTGGACAGAAGCTTAGTCCACGAGAGAGAAGATTTTCTTCAAATTGGGTCAAGGCATATGAGGACAAATTGACAATATTCAATGCAGAGGTCAAGTTCGGGTCATGTAATGTTCCTTCCCCCGGGCCCGATCTCCCCCTTTGGGTCCTAAAAAAAGCAGTAGAACTCACCTGCTATTGCATCCTCTACAAGAGAGAGTCGTGTGATAGGACTTTGTGACTCACTCATGTGTTCTCCTGTAAGGATACGGGGTGAGTATCCAGAGAACGGTTTTTATTTTTCTATTATGGTTTCTTTTAAGGCGACCTTGTCCCCTGTTCGGAGTAGAATACATTCAAAGAGAGAATGAGTCAGAGTCCAATGGTGTATTATTGAAATGTGATAATTCTAAGGTGTCCTGTGTAGTGTGGTGATAGTGCCTCCTCTGGAGGTTCATGTTCTATGGTGTCCTCTGTAGTGTGGTGATAGCGCCTCCTCTGGAGGTTCATGTTCTAAGGTGTCCTGTGTAGTGTGGTGATAGCGCCTCCTCTGGAGGTTCATGTTCTAAGGTGTCCTGTGTAGTGTGGTGATAGCGCCTCCTCTGGAGGTTTATGTTCTATGGTGTCCTGTGTAGTGTGGTGATAGCGCCTCCTCTGGAGGTTCATGTTCTATGGTGTCCTGTGTAGTGTGGTGATAGCACCTCCTCTGGAGGTTCATGTTCTAAGGTGTCCTGTGTAGTGTGGTGATAGCGCCTCCTCTGGAGGTTCATGTTCTAAGGTGTCCTGTGTAGTGTGGTGATAGCGCCTCCTCTGGAGGTTCATGTTCTAAGGTGTCCTCTGTAGTGTGGTGATAGCGCCTCCTCTGGAGGTTCATGTTCTAAGGTGTCCTGTGTAGTGTGGTGATAGCGCCTCCTCTGGAGGTTCATGTTCTAAGGTGTCCCACGTAATGTGGTGATAGGGCCTCCTCTGGAGGTTCATGTTCTAAGGTGTCCTGTGTAGAGTGGTGATAGCGCCTCCTCTGGAGGTTCATGTTCTAAGGTGTCCTGTGTAGTGTGGTGATAGCGCCTCCTCTGGAGGTTCATGTTCTAAGGTGTCCTCTGTAGTGTGGTGATAGCGCCTCCTCTGGAGGTTCGTGTATTGAGGGGTAGTCCACCTGTATGCTTTACTTTCCAAAAACGCTGTTTTATCTCCCTAAAATGTATACTCTTTTTTTGTTGATATATGTGTTTGTACAAATCTGCTAGGCCTTCCCTAAGTTTCCTCTCCAAATCAGAATACAATGAATGTGTTGTGAATGCAGATAACAATCTCTCTGCATCTCCAATATCCTTCTCCAATGATAACATCTGTTTATTATATTCCGGAGCCAATATGGACATCATTTCTGTGAGCATGATTGTAGGCTTTCCTCCCGTTCCCTTTCGAATTCCTCACTTATTTTTTCAAGGTTAGGAAAGATCTGGATCCTCCACCCAAGTGGGTTGATTTTTTCTTGGGCATACTTATCGACTGTTTTAATATGCCAAAAAAATGCCGATTTCTTTTCCAAGAGCTTTCCCAACCTCAAAAACAGCGAATACATTTCTGTTTCAGTTTGTTCCTTCTGGGAAAAGTCCGCCTGATAAGAAGACATCAAATGTAGCCATTCTTGACCCCGGAACTCACTCATATTGATGGATCCACAATCCCATTCCAACAAATGTAACACTTCAATGGCAGAGGATGTGCCCTGTACAGAGGAAAACATGTAAATAATATTCTTTGTAATGTGTAAACGATGATCGCGTTCCTTCATTTTTATATTTAATAAAAGCTCTTTCTTATTATCTATCGCTTTTGTAACTTTGGCCGTAAGCCACATAGGTTGGATTTTTAGCCTTTTATACTTGTTGTCCATGGGAATATATTTTGCAGTGTGGTCACATACAGTGGGGTAAAAAAGTATTTAGCCACCACCAATTGTACAAGTTCTCCCACTTACAAAGATGAGAGAGGCCTGTAATTGGCATCATAGGGAGACCTCAACTATGAGAAACAAAAGGAGAAAAACAAATCCAGACAATCACATTGGCTGATCTGGAAAGAATTTATTTGCAAATTATGGTGGAAAATAAGTATTTGGTCTCCTACAAACAAGCAAGATTTCTGGCTCTCACAGACCTGTACCTTCTTCTTTAAGAGGCTCCTCTGTCCTGCACTCATTACCTGTATCAATGGCACCTGTTTGAACTTGTTATCAGTATAAAAGACACCTGTCCACAACCTCAAACAGTCACACTCCAAACTCCACTATGGTGAAGACCAAAGAGCTGTCGAAGGACACCAGAAACAAAATTGTAGACCTGCACCAGGCTGGGAAGACTGAATCTGCAATAGGCAAGCAGCTTGGTGTGAACAAATCAACTGTGGGAGCAATAATTAGAAAATGGAAGACATACAAGACCACTGATAATCTCCCTCAATCTGGGGCTCCAAGCAAGATCTCACCCCGTGGGGTCAAAATGATCACAAGAACGGTGAGCAAAAATCCCAGGACCACACGGGGGGACCTAGTGAATGACCTGCTGAGAGCTGGGACCAATGTAACAAAGGCTACCATCAGTAACACACTACGCCACCAGGGACTCAGATCCTGCAGTGCCAGACGTGTCCCCCTGCTTAAGCCAGTACATGTTGGGGCCCGTCTGAAGTTTGCTAGAGAGCATTTGGATGATCCAGAAGAGGATTGGGAGAATGTCATATGGTCAGATGAAACCAAAATAGAACTGTTTGGTAGAAACACAACTCGTCGTGTTTGGAGGAAAGAGAATGCTGAGTTGCAGCCAAAGAACACCATACCTACTGTGAAGCATGGGGGTGGCAACATCATGCTTTGGGGCTGTTTCTCCGCAAAGGGACCAGGACGACTGATCCATGTACAGGACAGAATGAATGGGGCCATGTATCGTGAGATTTTGAGTGCAAACCTCCTTCCATCAGCAAGGGCATTGAAGATGAAACGTGGCCGGGTCTTCCAACATGACAATGATCCCAAACATACCACCCGGGCAATGAAAGAGTGGCTTCCTAAGAAGCATTTCAAGGTCCTGGAGTGGCCTAGCCAGTCTCCAGATCACAACCCCATAGAAAACCTTTGGAGGGAGTTGAAAGTCCGTGTTGCCCAGCGACAGCCCCAAAACATCACTGCTCTAGAGGAGATCTGCATGGAGGATGGGCCAACATACCAGCAACAGTGTGTGCCAACCTTGTGAAGACTTACAGGAAATGTCTGACCTCTGTCATTGCCAACAAAGGATATATAACAAAGTATTGACATGAACTTTTGATATTGACCAAATACTTATTTTCCACCATAATTTGCAAATAAATTCTTTCCAAATCAGCCAATGTGATTGTCTGGATTTGTTTTCTCATTTTGTGTCTCATAATTGAGGACTACCTATGATGCCAATTACAGGCCTCTCTCATCTTTATAAGCGGGAGAACTTGCCCAATTGGTGGCTGACTAAATACTTTTTTACCCCACTGTACAGTCTTTTTGAAGAACTCCCATTTCTGTGTTGTGTTCATTGATGTCAATATTCCCTCCCAGTCTAAGTCTTGGAGAACAGCTCTCAGACTTGGAAAATTAGCTCTCTTAAAGTTGAGCGTTTTTATTTTTCCCGTATGTGCTTGCTGTTTACAGCTAACAATAAATGAAATCATGTTATGGTCACTGCTACCCAGATGTTCTTTTATATGGACATTCGTAAGAAGCTCTGCATGGTTGGAGATGACCAGGTCCAGCATCATTCCTAGTTGGGCCTCTATGAACTGGACCATAAAATTGTCCTTTAGTAGGTTTATACATTTTTGCCCTTTAACTGTTCCTGCAGTACCATTACTCCAGTCAATTTACGAGTAGTTACCACCCCCCATTATTATCACTGTCCCAGCCCTTTCCATCTGTGGGAGGAGCTGAGTCTCCACCTCCTCATTAACACTGGAAGGCCTATAACAAACTCCAATGATGACCTTTGTAGTACGCCCCCCCATGTGCAGTTCCACCCATAATACTTCAGCCTCATCACACTCTCCATCAACTGGGTCCTCTGAGATCACTTCTCACATAGAGACAGACACCACCACCTTTCCTATTTCCCCCGTCTCTCCGAAAGAGAACCTAGCCAGGAATATGAATGGCCCAGTCATGTGAGGAATGAAGCCAAGATTCAGCAACACCAATTCAATCCTAGTTCTCTTCATGCACCAAACCTTCCAACTCACCTATTGTGCTGGGCACACTTCTGGCATTGGTGAACAAACACTTTCATTCACTGACACCTTGTTCATTCACTGACACCTTATTCACATAGATTTTGTGTATTTTTTTTATTTTCATACAAATGGTACCAATTCCACTGGTTGTTTGTAACATGGGAACTTTCTTCCCACCTGCCATAGCCCTCCCCCCATCTTTCCCCATTCCACCCCCCAATAAGTACTGACCCATCTGATCTGTCTACCCCATTATAATAGAATTCTCCCTCCCCCTCCATCCTAGTTTATATACTCCTCCAGCCTTCCTATAAACCCCTCCCCCACAACATCAGACCCCCTTCCATTTAGGTGCAAACCATCTCTAGCACATAGGCTGCACCCCAATGAAAAGTCAGCCCAGTGCTCTAGGTCAGGACTCCATTTTTATTCTTCTCCTGCCATCAATGGGCAACCCTGTCCCACACTTCATCCATGTCTTTGGGGACCTCTGATCTCCTTATGAACTGTTTCTTCCATGATGAAGATCAGCCATGGAGTATATCTGAGGTGTATATCAGGGTGTGCTTCTTCCCCACATGAGAGCTGGGATGTCCAGCAACATTCATCTAGAAGACATTTCCTGCACTCAAGGTACTAATATACCTCCAGGGTTGTGTGGGACCCCTGATATACAGGAAGACAGGATGTCAGTGAGGAACATTTCCCTCACTCAGGACCCGAAAGTGGCTTCACCCCTGTGTGAGATCTCTGATGTTTGGAAAGACCAGACTTCAGTGAAAAATATTTCCCACACTCAGAACAGGAATACGGCTTCTCCCCCGTGTGAGATCTCTGATGTCTGGAAAGATTGGACTTCTCTGAAAAACATTTTCCACACTCAGGACACGAATATGGCTTATCCCCCGTGTGAGTTCTCTGATGGTTGTGCAGACTTTTTTTCTCTGAAAAATATTTCCTGCACTCAGGACAGGAATACGGCTTCTCCCCCGTGTGAGATCTCTGATGTCTGGAAAGATTGGACTTCTCTGAAAAACATTTTCCACACTCAGGACAGGAATATGGCTTCTCCCCGGTGTGAGATCTCTGATGGTTATGCAAACTTTTCTTCTCTGAAAAACTTTTCCCACACTCAGGACAGGAGTATGGTTTCTCCCCCGTGTGAGATCTCTGATGTGTATAAAGACTGCATTTCACTGAAAAACATTTCCCGCACTCAGGACAAGAATATGGCTTCTCCCCTGTGTGATATCTCTGATGTATGAAAAGTCTGGACTTCACTGAAAAACATTCCCCGCACTCAGGACAGGAATACGGCTTTTCCCCCGTGTGAGATCTCTGATGTCTGTTAAGATAGGATTTGCGTGAAAAACATTTCCCACACTCAGGACAGGAATAAGGCTTCTCCCCCGTGTGAGATCTCTGATGTTTGTAAAGAGAGAATTTATGTGAAAAACATTTCCCGCACTCAGGACAGGAATACGGCTTCTCTCCCGTGTGAGATCTTTTATGCCTATTAAGATTGGATTTACATTGGAAACCCTTCCCGCACTCAGTACAGGAGTAGCTCTTCTCTGTTGGAGGGTCGGCCCGGTCCCGCACAGTCTGAGGTTCCTCAGGATACGAGGAATCCGATGGTCCATCTACACTGGGTGGTGCCGGATGGACATTGGAGGGAGCCGGGTTTTCTCCTGGACTATACTGTGTGATGTCCTCATCTTCTACTTTCCAGTCTGGAGACAAAGTGAGACAATCCTCGGAGGTTTTCCTCATCTCCCGGCCATGGACTAAAATACAAAGACAAAGAGGATTACTAGACAGGAGCTGATTGGGTACCCCAAACCAGGACTCCGCCCACATCAGGCAGCTTGATCTCTGAGGAGCTTACAATTCCACCCTCAAGGGAACTAGGAAATGGCTCCTCTGATCTCCTACCAGGTCATTTCTTTATTCATGGACCTTAGTCAGAGAGTGAGGAAATAACCAGAACTGTCTTTTATAGGAGGGACAGTGATGAGAGGTGTGACGGGAGTCACATTGGGTTGGGGGCCCATGGAACCCAGCTCACTTAGGAGGGGTGGGGAGACCCCTGTCTCAGCTCCCATATTCTTTTATGTGTAAGTCACCCTGTGCCTGTTAGGGGTACAGGGTGATCTGTCCTAATATTGGGGTGGGGGATTGTTGATTGTTTAATGCCATGTGGTTGCATCCCATTGTTCTATTGTGTGTCTTGCTTGGGAGCAAACTATTATGGGATGTGTTTATGTCTATTAGCTTAGTGGGGGTGTCTCCAGCAGCCCTCCCTCCTGATGGGACTGTCTGCTGGTGTGAAGTTTGAATACCTGTGTGTTTCTTGTTACTAAATGTAGAATGCCCCACCCTGTGTCCTTATGCAGGGAGGGGGGACTGTCCCCTGAGTGTATAAAAAGCCAGTTTGAGTTTCAAATAAAGAGTTCCATGTTCAACAGACTGGTGTCGTCTAGTCTTGTATGGTCGGCTGTGGTGTCTGTGGTCGGGGTTCGGACGGGGAAGCGGTATTATAATGGAAGTACCCAAGCGCAGTCGGGGTCCGGTTCTGTTACATTGGTGGCAGCGGTGGGATTGTGCTTCCTGGATGTGAACACATCCAAACCTCCACCGGGATCCAAGGTTCGGATAACAGGAGAGGAGAGACAGATACCACCCACAGCTATGGAAACGGAGGTCTTATGGCGGATGCAGCAACTGCTGGCTTACTTAGACGATCTTGTTTCTGCACGGGATGAGCTTGGATGGAGGAATACGTCTGTCCAACAGCTGGATGAGGGTATGGAAGATGGAGCAGTCGGCTCATCCCTCCAATTACAGATCCCAGGATGTATGGATCTAATGGATTTTTCACTGGAAGATGTTATGGGTGATGAGGCACCTGCCAAAGTGCTGGCACTGGGACCAAGGGCCACCAGCCTGTGCCCTGGACATTTAGCCATTCCACAGGCTGGGGATTTGATAGATTTCTCCGCTGAGGAAAAACCACCTGGTGAGCCTCCAGCAGAAGAGCTGGCAACAGGGCCAAACATTGCTGAGCTCTACCCAGGACCAACAACAGCTTCAGTCTCCCTGAGAGAGGAGGCAGCCGCCCTTTCTCCTACACCACCGACCGGGACATGGGATTTCCTGCCAGCAGCATCTTTGGAGGTAAAAGAAACTTCTCCAGCTGAAGCGCTGACAACCAGACAGAGGGTCCAGGACCTCTTCCCCACACCTGTGGTAGTATCAGAGGCCCAGGGGGAGAAGGGAGAGGAGGTTGTTGTCCTCTTTCCCCCACAGGCAGCCAGAGTGGAGGGAACTGTCTTCCCTCCCAAGCCAGGATCTGTGCACCAGGGGGACCGTGACAGAGGAATGTAATCCCAGCAGCAGATCCACAGTCTGGGAGTGGAGGAAGCCGGCCTCCCTCCCTCATGGTTAGCCAGAGCAGATGTGGGGTCCCCAGCAGAAGTGCTGGCAACAGGACAAACAACTGCTGGCCTCTGCCCAGCAACTACAAACACTACCTGGATACCCCAGGGATGCTGGGCAGTTGGCCCAGATCCCCAACAGCATGATGGAGCCGGCCCAGCCACCCTGTCTTCTCTCCAGCGGCTGAGAGGACTTCAGATAGAAGGACCAGCCCATACTTCTCCCCAGAGGTGGGTATGTTCTACGAGAGAGGCAGAGGTTGGCTGGGTGAGTAATGCTTGGTGTGGGACAATTTGTTTGGGGAACTGTGTGGGTGCTGGCACTGGGGGACTGAAAGTACAGACTAACTTCAAAGTCCACCAGTCTGGGGTCTCCTCCTGCATTAGTCTCCTGCCAAAAGGGGCGATATGTGACGGGAGTCACTTTGGGTGGGGGGCCCATGAAACACAGCTCACTTTGGAGAGGTGGGGAGACCCCTGTCTCAGCTCCCCATATCCTTTTATATGTAAGTCACCCTGTGCCTGTTAGGGGTACAGGGTGATCTGTCCTAATATTGGGGTGGGGGATTGTTGATTGTTTAATGCCATGTGGTTGCAACCCATTGTTCTATTGTGTGTCTTGCTTGGGAGCAAACTATTATGGGATGTGTTTATGTCTATTAGCTTAGTGGGGGTGTCTCCAGCAGCCCTCCCTCCTGATGGGACTGTCTGCTGGTGTGAAGTTTGAATACCTGTGGGTTTCTTGTTACTAAATGTAGATTGCCCCACCCTGTGTCATTTTGCAGGGAGGGTGGACTGCCCCCTGAGTGTATAAAAAGCCAGTTTGATTTTCAAATAAAGAGTTCCATGTTCAGACAGACTGGTGTCATCTAGTTTTGTTTGGTCAGTTGTGGGGTCTGTGGTCAGTGTTCAGATGGGGAAGCGGTATTATAACGGAAGTACCAAGCACAGACTGGGTCAGTTCTGTTACAAGGGGATTATAGGATAAGATTCCCCACCCCCTCTATCATTCATCGCCATCTTCCCAACACAAGAAGTTCTGCACTTCCTTATTTAGTCCATGATTTAGTCATGAAGAACAGCAGGGCTGAGCCCCACCAGAGGTCAGAGAGTGAGGATGGGGGGAGAACAACCAAGATGAAGACTGGACTGATCCTGAAGACCACCATCATTGGGGTATTGACTCCTCCCTCATTATCACTTTCTGTTTAAGGGTCCAAAGTTGGAGGATGTTATCACATTATTATCACCATGTAAAAGTCTGTGCTCCAATCACATCATCCGATATAAAATGTCCAGCTGGGAGGAAATGGGTGCAAAAGAAAGCTAATGCAATTTACAACTTATTATATAGGAGTTAGGACTATACAGTTCAGAATGATATAATGTACAAAAGTATACAGTGTAAGGGTCAGGACTCATAATATTGGTATTCAGTAATCAGTGGAAGATTAAATATTTACTGTAGACAAGTTGCAGAGATCCCACACCGCTGCCTCCCATCTCCTGAGACTGTACTCAGTGACTTGGGTCTGAGACACTACAGACATATCCCTCCACCCGGCACAGCCAGCAGACCACAGAGCAAGGAACCCTGGGAGAAATGTTCTGTCAGAGATCTTACTAGACCCAGAAATAGGGAAGAAGACTCAAAGCACACACCCCAGGTGCCTAGGTCTAGTTACACTAATGGTGAAAATGAACATTTTTCTGCCAGCTGAACCCCAGAACCTCCATAAATCCAGTCTAGAGACATAAATTGTGTCTGCAGCACAGAGAAGGAAGATTATCCGAGAGAAATCCAGGAATACAGGACGGGGAACACAGCTCAGGAAAGTGACCAGGGGATTACAGGCTGATATCACCCAGTCCCCGCCCTACTCTGGACCAATCAGTGAGCAGTATGGGTGGAGGAATGGATTTAGTGTTCATGACCCACCTGTGCTGATCTCTGTAGGAGTGTCCTCCTCTATAAATGTCCCCGTTATTCCATCCTCCTCCATAGACTGCTGATCATCCCTCACATACGCCTCTTCTTCTTCTGCTTTCACCTCAAATTCTATATCGATTGGATCTCCACTCTAAATCAAGGAAATGAGAGAAAATATCATCTGTAAAATGTAAGATTTGTTATTGTGACATCACATAAACTGTCGCAGTATGAGAGCCTGCCAATTATTAATCCCCTTATTAATGCCTTGTATCACATGCCCTCAGAGTCCTGCTCTGTATTCTTCCAATTGTCCCGTGTCACTAGGCCAAATGGTCTAATTAAATTACTCTGGACCCCTCCTCCCTTCCCCCTTCGTGCACAAATTCCTGAACTCTCTGGACAGGACCCATTGCCATGGTAACCCGACAGGAAGTATCCGGTTACCAGCTCAATACTTAAGAGAGAGCAAGGAAACCCCCCTGTGTGTTCTCGTGGCTGTGTGTGAGGAAAGGCTGTGCTGAGCGCCAGCTCCTCTCATCCCCCGTCCTCCTCCTCATCTCCTGGACTGTCTGTCTGCCTGGAATCCCTGCACTGTGGAGGAATCTTCTGCTGTCCCCGTGAATCTGCCTGGATCTATCCCCTGCCTGGAGTGAACCCCTTGTTCTCCGTGAGTACCTGCTTCCTCACTGTTACCTGAACTGTTACGGTGGTGACCCCAGGCACCCCTCTCCTGTGTCGGACTACCCCTGTTACAGGGACACCCCCTTGGCTCTCCTAGTGGACTATAAGTGGGTGGGGACCCTTGTTACCATTTAGTGGCAAATCCACCCTCTCTGCCACCCCCCGTATTGAAGGACTGCCGTCTGTTTGTCTCAATAAAGCTTTGTGCGTCTGCCATCCACTCTGTGTGTTCTGTCCTGCCTTTCCTCCGTCACATAAACAATCCACACATTGTCTCTACAAGTCCATGTTCTAGATGCTCCATCCCACCAACCTTGTAATGGTGAGGGATGGTGTGACCTTCCTGTGTGGAATCCCGGGAATACAGAGGACGGGGACATCTCTCTGGTGGGTTCCCATGACTGGATCCATCTGTAGGAAACACACACACTGACTGAATCCATTGTTTCTATGTGTTTATCAGATGATGGGGGATCTAGGTGGATCCTCCGTACTGCTCTCTCCTTTACAATAAAGTCTCCTCTTACCCGGTGATGTGAGGGGCGGCTGATTGTCCATCATGACGTCCTTGTAGAGATCCTTGTGTCCTTCTAAATACTCCCACTCCTCCATGGAGAAATAGACAGTGACACCCTGACACCTTATAGGAACCTGACACACACAATGATACAGTCACCATCCAGACACATCCCTTGTCTGTTACTGGAGAATGTCCCAGAATTCCCGGCACCGCTCACCTCTCCTGTCAGCAGCTCAGTGATCTCTCTGGTGACTTCTAGAATCTTCTTCTTCTTTCTCTCTTCTATCAGGGAGGGAGGTGGAGGCAATGTGATGTCATATGATCTCCAGACTTCACAGGAGGAAAACTCTACATCTGAACACAAAGAGTCACATCAAATGATATTCCCAGAATCCTCCTCACCTCTCCATTCAGGTCTCCATTTTATTAAAGCCCCACTTCAGGCTGAGGTATAATTCCCCCCCACAGGACCCCCACACTATGCAGGGTATAGGCTTGTTGCAGCATTCTGATGTCATTACATACAACGCAGGACCAACAGTCCCACTTTACATGTGAGGATACCAAGGGGCCCCACATCCTAAGAGCATCAGAAAAATGTCAGATAAAGGGACATTGGGAGGAGGAGCTGTGAGGTCAGTGTGATGTCATAGGATTCTCTGACTCTGGATGGAGGGACATTGGGGGGAGGAGCTGTGAGGTCAATGTGATGTCATAGGATTCTCTGACTCTGGATGGAGGGACATTGGGAGGAGGAGCTGTGAGATCAGTGTGATGTCATAGGATTCTCTGACTCTGGATGGAGGGACATTGGGAGGAGGAGCTGTGAGGTCAGTGTGATGTCATAGTACATATAGACTCTGGATGGAGGGACATTTGGATGGGGAGATTTGAGGGGTCCTCTATATGAGGCTCCTGTATAAACCAAGTAATTGATCCTGGGTGCGTCCTACCTCTCCTAAACTGAAGAGTGAACTTTGACCTTTACCATCCAGAAATCTGTCCGGAATCTGTGGAAGTAAGCTGTCATGTGATCAGGTGACGTGCGGAGGAACGGAGTGTAAATAGCAGACAATTGTCTCCAGAGCCCCTAATGGTGGGGATGGATTTGGCGGCGTGCTGGTGCCAAGTTTCCTCCCCCCAGGGTCACTGCAGGTGTGGAGAAAAGCTGTGTAAGAGGATATGGAGGAGAGATGAGGAGGAGATCCAGGAATCAGGAGAAAGGTCAGGGCAAGCAACAGACGAGCGCATCCAAGAGACCAAGCCGGGGTCACTACACAGAAAATCAATCCAAGGAAACAACAGGCAGGACGAGGAATAGCAAGAAGGAGCTGAGAGACAAATGAGAATATTGCTCAGCCAATGGGAGATGATCTCAGCATGACTTCCATCATGAAGGAGATGAGGGGGAGGGGAGGAAGTCACTGAAGGTGACCATAGATCCATGGAAATTCAGCTGGTTCAGCAGGGATCGCTCACATTTCCATCCATGTGTGGCCACTGCCGGATAAAAGCCACTCCCCCAGCGGCTGCAGCCAATAGCTTCAGTGCTGATCTGTGTATTCTGAGAGCGGAGGAGTCCCTCCATTGTCAGAATACAAGAGTGCAGCGGGGAGGATTCCCCCATCCACCTCCAATGTGTGGATGGGGGAATCACTTCAGTTTTTATGGTCATCCCGCTGGCTGAACGATAAAACTGAACCATGTAGGCCAGCTTTGGGAGCAAATATATTATCATCAACTCCTCCCCCTGAAGGGGTTCATCTACGTATTACCTCCTCTGCTGCCAGATCCAGGAATGTCTCCTCTATACTTCCTCATTCATGGAACTTCCTGTCTGTTCCTGACATCACTTCCTGTCTGTTCCTGACATCACTTCCTGTCTTTCTTCCATAGAGACTTCCTGTCTGGGTAGAAGTGAGATCCCCACCTTGTGGAGCTCAGAGGAACTGCAGCCCCGAGAAGCGTCTGGTAGTGTGACCCCGGCCTTGTGCTGGGTGTGTATGGACTGTAGATCCTTATAGAGGGGTCACCTCCACCCCCACCAAGGGGGACAGAAATATATGACTCCTCGGGGGAGGGGTTTTGGCCCCTTTGATTTTGCAGTAACATTGATTGCAGATTTAGTCCTGTAGGACATCTGGTATATGGATACAAAGCCCCCCAGCTGGGAGTAAAGGGTGGAAATGGCTGGTGACCCCCAGATTTGGGCAATGATGTCATCACTATAAATGGATAAAACCCGCGCTATGTGTAACAACTCCAAACCTACAAAAACCTTCTAGCGGACTGCTGCTGTAACAAAGGGAAGGATTCCCTGTCATCTAGAAGAGCATTATGTGTCACAGCGCTGTCCTATTGTGTGTGCACAGAAATCATCACAAATACACTACAAATATGTGGAGACATTCAGAGATAAAGAGCTCGGGGCTCCAAATCCTATTCTCTGCACATCCACTGCTTCCACTTTACACCCACTTCATTGGTCTTATGGGGTTTATCAATAAATGAAGGAAACTGAACCGTGTGCAAATCCATCCACAACATAAAGTGCTTTGTGCTCAAGATGCTGCTCCCTGCACATCCACTGCTTCCACTTTACACCCACTTCATTCATCTCATCAGATTTGCTGCTATAGGAAATCATCTCAAATCCTGTGCAAATCCATGGAGACAGACAATATTGTGTGCTCAGTATAGTGTTCTCTGCAAGTCCACCGCTTCCACTTTGCATCTACTTCAATCCACTTATTTTACTACAAAAATCCACCAATCAGTGAAAAGTTGATAAGGTGTGAAAGTGCTCCGCCCTCCAAACTGTGTCAGCTGTAGTGTAGCCCCTCCTTCTTCCACCTCTTGTACACGGGATGGTGAGGGCGCCCCCTAGTAGTGCTTCCCCCTCACCACACCAATAGGACTCCCAGCTTTTCAGCTCCCAGAGTCAGAAACATCCTTCACACTCTCCTCATCTCCGATGGTAAAGGAACCGGATCCTCCTCGCTCACTCCTGCAAGTCTGCTGCGGGTTCTGCCAGTCTCCCTCCTAGACTCCGCCTCCAACCGCCATTCCAGCAGGAGCTCCGCCTCTAAATACACACTCAGGGAGGAGAGAAAGGGGAACCCGACATCGTGTGACACCTTTTATTACATGGAAATACGAAAATCAACGGGACTAATGCAATCACATTTACTGCAAAATCAAAGGGGCCAAAATGTGTCCCCCGAGCAGTCAGGCTGTAGGAGATCCGCTGAGACATAGAGAGGGAAATGGGAGCTAATAGGCTGCAGGAGATCTGCTGAGACATAGAAAGGGAAATGGGAGCTAATAGGCTGCAGGAGATCTGCTGAGACAATGAAATGTGTATGAAATGAATGGATGTGCAGACACTCCCAGAAGATGATGTCATTATGAGTGGATTGATATATATTTTTGCATTGTCCCCCCCAGAAGGATCAGGTTTGGCGGGATCGCTCTCATTAGCTATACATTTGTATTTTGTGTTCTGTGTTTGTAAGACTTTTCTATATGTAATAAGAGATGTTTGTTGAACAGTTGGTTACATAAGAGTTACATTTATTTCTTCTTCCTTTATTCAGTAATGTTTCATCTCCCGTAGTATCCCTGTAAGGTACATATTATACAGGAAGGGGGATTATGGGATGGATCTCGGGGCTGCAGTTCCTCTGAACTCCACAAGGTGGGGATCTCACCTATACTCACACAGGAAGTCTCTATGGAATGCAGACAGGAAGTGATGTCAGGCACATACAGGAAGTGATGTCAGGGACAGACAGGAAGTGATGTCAGGAACAGACAGGAAGCAGAGAGGAGACATTGGTGGACATGGCAGCAGAGGAGGTAATAAGATGTTATGTTTTATTTACACCCAGTAACCCCCCGTCATGTCAGTCCTCTTCCTCCATAGTCACGTCGGTCCTCTTCCTCCATAGTCACGTCGGTCCTCTTCCTCCATAGTCACGTCGGTCCTCTTCCTCCATAGTCACGTCCGTCCTCTTCCTCCATAGTCACGTCCGTCCTCTTCCTCTATAGTCACGTCGGTCCTCTTCCTCCATAGTCACGTCCGTCCTCTTCCTCCATAGTCACGTCGGTCCTCTTCCTCCATAGTCACATCCGTCCTCTTCCTCCACGTTTACGTCTGTCCTCTTCCTCCATAGTCACGTCTGTCCTCTTCCTCCATAGTCACGTCCGTCCTCTTCCTCCATAGTCACGTCCGTCCTCTTCCTCCATAGTCACGTCTGTCCTCTTACTCCATAGTCACGTCCGTCGTCTTCCTCCATAGTCACGTCCGTCCTCTTCCTCCATAGTCACGTCCGTCCTCTTCCTCCATAGTCACGTCCGTCCTCTTCCTCCATAGTCATGTCGGTCCTCTTCCTCCATAGTCACATCCATCCTCTTCCTCCATAGTCACGTCGGTCCTCTTCCTCCATAGTCACGTCCGTCCTCTTCCTCCATAGTCATGTCCGTCCTCTTCCTCCATAGTCATGTCTGTCTTCTTCCTCCATAGTCACGTCCGTCCTCTTCCTCCATAGTCACTGTGACATCTTTTATCTCCAGCAGATGATGATACACACATATATAGTGTGGGAACCCAGATGAACCCCTTCAGGGGCAGAACATTCCCCCACTTCTGGGGCCGGAACATTCTCCTCATTGTGGAGATAAATTCTAGTAATATGGTCCTCTAAACAAACAGCACTGACAATAAATAGACAAGGACCATCCTGACCATACATGGCCTACAAAGGGCAATGATGACACTACACAGGCAGCCAATGGGCAATCATTACACTATGCAGCCAACACAATGATGGAGTGCCGGGGTCAGGAGTATGGAGCATAGAGCCCCTTACATTGCTGCTCAGGAGGAAGGAAACATTCCTTTTAAACAAAAAATGTATATAAATCTGAGGCTCTTTTAGAAATGTCCGGGGGTTTCAAAAATGAAAGAGGCTTTATAGCGACTAAAACATTTCATATGTGTAACATTGCGCTGTTTATCTCCTCCTCCCCTCCCCCGCCTGTCTCCAGCACTGCACCCGGGGACTAGCAGGGAGGGCAGAGACCTTGCAGTGTAATGAGAACCGATTGGCTGCTTCTTAGGAAAGGGGCGTGTCCTGCTTATCCTTTCTCCCTTTCACTCCCAGAGCCATTTTTGCATTTTTTGCACACGTTTAAAAAATCATTTTAGGCCTGAAGATGACACAAAACCCCCAAAATATCGATTTTCTAGAGACTAGAAAGTAGAGACTTTAGAGAATAAAATAGTGGTAGTTCTATTTTTTATGTCTCAAAATTTTATCACAAAGTTTAGGACAGCAGGAGTCAGGGCCAAAGTGGCACAGGTCGCCTGTAGGAGTGCTTGTTGGTGGTCCACCCTGGAGCACAACTGATGCACTGAGATGAGGTCTGCAGACAGGAGGTGCCTGTGCGAGGTATGCAAGCCCTTCCGATTAGAGGATTACTGGATAGCTGGTTCAAATCCAAGGTCCAGTACTGGGTGGAGATCAGAACAGACGTAGTCAGATGGGATAGCCGAGGACATACACAGAGGGGCGAGAGAGAATATCCGTTAGCCAAGCCGAGGTCAGGTCAGGGTTTAAGCAGAGAAGACAGGTCCAGGAGCAAACCGAGTCGGTAACAGGAAATCACAGATCACAGTAGCACAGGAACAGGAAATCACAGTTCACAGTAGCACAGGAACAAGGTACCGGGGAGCCAGAGATCAACCAGCACCTGAGAGTAGTGCAGGGCTTCCTTATAAAGGCCGTTTGCCACCAAATTTGAGCCGATGTGAACCTCTGTGGCCATGCAAGGTACTGGCAGGGGTGTCAGGTCTCCTAACACCACTGCTGAGGACAGAGACTTGACAGTGCCCCCCCAAAGGGCAGCCTCCAGATGCCTACTTGGGCCATCTTGTCTGGATATTTGGAGTAGAACTCCTGGAGAAGTCTGGGGGCATGTATGTTGTCTTTGGTTCCCAGGAGCCTTCTTCAGGTGTTATCCCTTCCATTTGATCAAGAAATGAATCTGCCTTCCTCGCTTCTTGCAGTGCAGGATTGATTCTATCTCGTATTCTGCATCCTCCCCAACTGTTATTGGCAGCGGAGCAGGTTCTACTCTTCCCGGAAATGGATCATAAACTGCTGGCTTTAGCAGAAAAACATGGAAGACTGGGTGAATCCCATATGATTCGGGAAGAGATAGCTCATGTGCCACTGGATTGGTTACTCGTTTGATCTGAAAGGGCCCAATGTATCTTGGTCCCAACTTCCGCGATGGGCAAGGAAGTTTTAGGTTGGCTGTTGATAACCAAGCCTGGTCTCCAACCTTCAGAGAAGGATTTCCCCTCCATTTCTTGTCATAGTACCTTTTGTAGTCAGTTTGCAATCTTTGTATGGATTCCTGGAGAGCTCAATAGTTGTCCTGTATCCTGCTGATTCTGTCCTGAACTGCAGGTACCGAGGTTTTGAGTATGGTATCCAGCAGGCAAGAAGGGTGGAATCCGTAATTGGCCCAAAATTGTGACTGATTCATAGCGGAATGGACGGAATTATTGTATGCACATTCTGCTAATGGGAGTAGAGATGTCCAGTCATCCTGGGAAAAGGCGGAGAGACATCGTAGATATTGTTCCAACGTTTGGTTAGTTTGTTCAGTTTGTCCATTACTTTGAGGGTGGTAGGCCGATGATAGGCAGAGTTCCACTTTCAGGGTTTTACATAAGGCTCTCCAGAACCTGGAGGTAAATTGAACCCCTCGGTCTGACACGATATTGCTGGGCAGTTCGTGTAGCCTAACGATTTCCTTAATAAAAATATGTGCTGTCTCAGGCACCGACGGAGTTCCTATCATTGGCAGAAAGTGGGCCATCTTGGATAGCCGATCTATCACTACTAGGATGGTAGCAAACCCCTCAGAGGGCGGCAAGTGTACAATAAAGTCCATTGTGATAATTTCCCAGGGACGATTAGGAATGGATAGGGGCCTCAGAAACCCCCATGCCTTGGCTTTGTCTCCCTTGCTACGTAGACATACTGTGCAGGATTTACTTAAGTTCTGCAGTCCTGACTTAAGCTGGGCCACCAAAATGATCGCTGGATCAGGTCCATTGTTTTTCAGCCAGTTGATGGTCGTGGAATGTCTTGAAAACTTGGGATCTTACCTCCTGGGGTACAAAGATCTTATCCTGGTGCCACAGAAAGCCATCCTGCCTTCTTAACGAGTTCTGCTCAGGTTCGGCGCACCATGCAGATGCCTGTTCAATCAAAAGCTTCAGACTGGGCTGAATCAACAAAACATTTTGGGCCGACAGGATGGTATCGGGGGCAAAGTTTCAACTGAATCTGGGAACATACGTGATAGAGCATCTGCTTTCCCATTCTTGGATCCTGAGCGGTAGGTCATGTGAAAATTGAAGATGGAGAAATATAGGACCCATCTAGCTTGCTGCGGTCTTAGGCGCTTGGCAGATCTTAAATATTCTAGATTCTTATGAACTGTGAAGATCATGATTGAGTGACTAGCTCCTTCCAAAAGGTACCTCCATTCTTTGAACGCCATTTTGATCTCCAAATGTTCCCTGTTGCCTATGTCGTAGTGCCTTTCAGCTTGGCTTAGTTTCTTAGAGCAAAAAGCTACCGGATGGAGCAGAGCTTTTGGACCTTGGCTCCTGTAGCCACATCCGATGCTTCCACCTCCAGGATGAAGGAAGTGTTGGCTCTGGGTGTTGTAATACAGGAGCAGAAGTGAACTGCTTTTTTAACTGCTCAAAGGCTGTCTGTGCTTCTTGGCTCCAGAGAAAATGTGTATGCTGGCGAGTGAGTTGGGTAATGGGGGCTATAATGGTTGAGAAGCCCTTGATGAACTTCTGATAAACGTTGGCAAATGTTGGCTGCCCCTGGAAGCTGCTCAATAGGACAATAATATGATTGATGAGATGGTAAAGTATCAGCTTTCTTTTTATCAAATACATCAAGGAAATGGTGGTAGGCAGGGGGAACGGATTGACTGGCATCTGATGTAGGCTGAACTGAGAGGCACACAGGGAAATTGGTGGGTGTGGGAGTGCCACAGTGCTGAATACAGTAATTTGATGGGAAGGTGACTTCTTTCTTGAGCCAGTTGATTTGTGGATTGTGAGCTTGCAACCAAGGTATTCCTAGGATGGCTGGAAACATGGGAGATCTCAGGATGTTGAAGCAGATGAATTCCTGATGGACAGAGTCAGTTGTGGCTAGGATGGGAATGGTTTCTTGGGTAACGGGTCCTGAGCTAGGAGCGGTGCCATCTGCTAGGAGTACATCAAGCCTTTGTGTTTTAGGACAAAGAGGAATACCTAGGTTCTGGGTAAGGTTGATGTCCAAGAAAAAACTACAGGCTCCTGAATCAATGATTGCCCACAACTTGACTTCCTTTCCAGCCACCTGTAATGACATGAGTAGAACGACATGGGTGGTTAAGGTTCTGGATAACTGGAGATATGAAGGATGAGGCTGGCTGGACTTACTTGGTCGCACTGGGCAGTTGCCTAAGAAATGGCCCATGGCCCTGTGACATAAATGTAAGATTTGAGTAGTTGAGATGTGATCAGTAGAAATATGTCATTGTAAATTTAGTTTCAGTCCATGTTATTAAAGATAAGTGTTCAGAATTCAGTCAGAGAAATATGTTCACCAATTAGCATCTGAAAGCACAGAGCAGCTTCTAGATTTGAGGTGACACCTAGATGTCAAAAAAACGTTGTCACCTATGTAGCCAGAGATTGCCACCTTCTTGAAATCTAAAAGAAGAGCTCCAACCATTTCGGCTTCGGGAAGCAGCAGGAGACCAGGAGAGGGCTCCACTTTGTCTGCTAGCTGTGATTTATATCCACAGATCAGAGGAATATATTTCATCTCTCATAAAAGATACAATATTAGTTGCAGAGAGATGAAAATACTTCCTTCTGATTGGACACACTGTAAGCTACATCTGCATGTAAAACTGTATTTATAGCCTCTGTAGAATTCCAGAGAAATGCAGAAAACAGTTATATGGCACCTGATTGCAACAGCTGGACAGTGATTGGTACTGTCGCGATCAGATTGATGCGCTGGTGTCGGAAATTCTATCCCTGACTTAGTGATTCAAACCGTTTGGTCCAATCGACTTTGGGTACTTCAGTACCCAGAACGTCCTGTGGGCTGGTACAGGGTTGATTGGCCAAGGGCTAATGTCCAGCCTATGTCCATATTTCAATAAATTGAGGACCCTGAGATATGGATGGGGTGATTCGTACAGAGCCATTTCTATTTTATTGGCGAATCACGGACATTCTCTAACTTGCTCCAGTCACAGGATAACTCTTACTAAAAGTTTTATTTCTGCTTTTATTCCCTTTTATTTTATAGTCAATAGCCAATTGTGTGTCTTTTTGTATTTTCTGTATTATTTGTAACTTTTTATACTTTGTACATATTTTATGCACTGCCCACTTTCGGGATATTAAATCATAAAGTTAATAAGTGATTTCTGGATACTTAAGCTCGGGCTCATATCTCCGGAGAGATTATTGTATTACAGTGTCTATATATGCTCGGTCTAAGTTCATTGCCAATCTGTATGCAATTGCACTGTGTGTTGGCAAATTGCATGCAGATTGTAAAGTAGCAGATCTGCCAGACGGAGATCTGTGTGTGTGGTGGCCCAGCAGACCAGTCTGCGGACAAACTGTTGGATGGTGGCAAGCTACCGTTTGTTGTGTGACTGGTGTGGGGGTGTGTGGACAGTGGAATCGTCATTCACACCGGGGTTCTAGCTTGTAGGATAGCTGGAGGAATTCTAGAAGTGTTTGCCAATTGCTAGACTGCTCCCCAACCCTTATATTGCACCAGATTGTATATAAGATTTGTATCTGCCTGTGTGTGGTCAGCCAGCTGGATTGGAGTGGAGTCTTCCTCTAGTAGTGGCCAGATGCAGTGCGGTCTGAGAATGCGTATCATGGCCAGACTTATATGCTCAAAGTAAGACCCCCTCATTCCCTCTTTACCCCAAGTCACGGCCGGACGTGCATGCCTCAGTTAGCTAGGCGCCGTGGGCATGTGTGTGCGGTGTGGATCCATGACAGCCCCGCAGTAAAGGCATAGGTTGCCTTGCCATCTGCGTAATCTTTCCTCTGGAGATAAGGCAGGTCAGAGAAGGCCAATTTGCATGGGTTCTACTTCAGGAGTGCTGATAGGCGGAGAAATAGGGACAGAATCCACTGGTCTTGGAACCCTTGGCAAAACCCTTGGCAAAGGGTCTGGGTATGTTCAGAATGTCTCTCCTGTAGCCGTCGATCCAATTAGGTAGCGAGTTGAATTAGATTCTCCAAGGAGGAGGGAGCCTCCACCCTAGCTAATTCGTCCTTGAGGGACTCAGACAGACCTAGATGGAACTGGTATTTTAGGGCTGCGTCATTCAACCCGGTATTGGCAGACAATTTGCGGAATTCCACAATGTAGTCCTCCCCATGCCGTCGGCCTTGTTGTAGAGCATGAAGGGTGGATTCAGCAGTAGAGGTCCTCTGGGGGTCATCATAAAGAGCTGCCATGGCTTCAAAGAATGTGATCACTGAGTTTAGCGCTGGTTCTTTTTGTTCCAGTAAGCTGTGTGCCCATGATTGAGGTTCGTCAGATATGACAGAAATGATGAACCCCACTTTAACTGTCTCAAGTGAGAAGGTCCTGGGTTGCAGTGCAAAATACAACTCACAAGCATTCTTGAAGGCTCGGAATTTACGTCGGTCCCCAGGAAGCGTTCCGGAATGGTAACCCTGAGTAGTACCACAGCGGGTGTAACAGTGGAAAGCGAACTGGCTGGTGCCACTGTAGGGATAGGACTAGGCAATGGATTCTGGTCTGCAGAAGTCGCAGCAGTAGTGAGCGAATGAAGATGTCCCTCCAGCTGAAAATATTCCTCCTGAAGATCCTTGACCACTTGCGTAAGTGCCGTCATCTGTTGGCACAGGGCTTCTAATGCGGAAGCACCTCTCTCGGCCTCAGACATAATGGCTGATTGATACTGTCACGTACCTGGTGAGAGATGCCAATGGAGAGAGGGCTTCCCTTGCGGCTAAGTTCCAGACTCCCCTGAGATTGGGACAGCAGGAGTCAGGACCAAAGTGGCACAGGTCACCTGTAGGAGTGCTTGTTGGTGGTCCACCCAGGAGCACAGCTGATGCACTGAGATGAGGTCTGCAGACAGGTGGTGCCTGTGTGAGGTATGAAAGCCCTTCCGGGGAACAGGATTACTGGATAGCCGGTTGAAAGCCAAGGTCTGCGACTGGGTGGAGATCAGAACAGACGTAGTCAGATGGGATAGCCGAGGTCATACACAGAGGGGCAAGAGAGAATATCTGTTAGCCAGCCGAGGTCAGGTCAGGGTTTAAGCAGAGAAGACAGGTCCAGGAGCAAGCCGAGTCAGTAACAGGAAATCAAAGATCACAGTAGCACAGGAACAGGAAATAACAGTAGAACAGGAACAAGGTACTGGGGAGCCAAAGATCAACCAGCACTTGAGAGTAGTGCAGGGCTTCCTTATAAAGGCCGTTTGCCACCAAATTTGAGCCAATGTGAACTTCTGCAGCCATGCAAGGTATTGGCAGGGGTGCCAGGTCTCCTAACACCTCTGCCAAGGACAGAGCCCTGACATCTGTCCCCTCTACCCTCCGGCACCCGCTGAACTGTGCCCACAGATGGGCAAGCAGAGCCAGAGAAGCATAGTAGGTACAGGAGAGGTTCACACACACGGGGTGGCAGAGGCTGGCACCTGAAAGGAGAGCCCTGAGGCTTGCCCTCAGCAGGGATAAAGATTAAAAACAATACTTGCCCGGCCCCCAGAACTACATGTCCCGGGCGTCGGGTGATGTAAAGTGACCATCCCTGCATGATGAGCCGACATTGACCTCACAGCACTGCCTCAGAGCAAACTAGTCATAGGAAGGATCAGATTTATCATTCCTTGTCTGCAGATCTAATACTCATCAAAACCAGTTCAGAGACCAAACAAACCCAACAGAGAAAAGGGGCCCCGGACCTCAAAATTGTAGTAAACACTAAACAGCCCAAACAAAATGTCTTCCCATGGGGGGAGTAGTTCTTCAATGTCCAGCAACCCTCCTATTCCCCCCTCACATCCACATCCTATTATTGTGTGACCAATACCATCCAAATCATTCTTACTTTCATTTCCCAAAGTTATCCGTCTACAAGGAGACCTGTATAGATCACATGATGGCACCAATGAGGATGGAGGAGGACCGGAGTCACATGACTGAGAAGATACTAAACCTCACCCTGGAGATCATCTACCTGCTGACTGGAGAGGTGAGGAGCATTCTGGGAGGTCACATGACATCACTCTTATCTCTATTAATAAAACACAGACCTGACCGGAGAGGTGAGGAGGATTCTGGGATGTCACATGACATCACTCTCATCTCTATTATTAAAACACAGACCTGACCGGAGAGGTGAGGAGGATTCTGGGAGGTCACATGACATCACTTGCATCTCTATTAATAAACACAGACCTGACCGGAGAGGTGAGGAGGATTCTGGGATTCTAACATGATATTCCTATTGGTTCCTCAATGCAGAGATTTCCTCCTCTGAAGTCAGGTGATCATATGACCATCACAGTGCCTCCATGTGACTCCCTAAACCCTGAGAGACACAACATGCAGAAGATTCTAGAAGTCACCAAGAAGATGATGGAGCTGCTGACAGGAGAGGTGAGCGGTGCCGGGAATTCTGGGACATTCTCCAATCACTGATCATTATCAGTATCATTAGGATCTGTACATTCTCTGCATTGTTACCATTGATGTCATTTTTATTATATATTCAGAGTGGAGACCTGAGAGATCCTAAAGTTGAGGTTAAAGGAGAGATGAAAGAGGAGGAGGATGAGGATGGGGGGATGGAGGAGTCAGATCTTCTAAAAGAACACAAAGATCTGTAACAGGACACCATGGTGGAGTCATCCAGCTACAGGAACCCCCCAGAGAGATGTCCCTGTCCTCTGTATTCCCGGGATTCCACACAGGAAGGTCACACCATCCCTCACCATCATCAGGTAGATGATGACAATTATTGGTAGTTGTGATTTATACACAGCATGTTTGTTACAATGAATGTTTTATTATATCTTTCAGAGTGGAATCCTCGGGGATGATAATATTGATGTTAAAGAAGAGTATAAAGAGGAGGATGAGGAGTATGGAGTGATGGAGGAGTTTTCAGAAGGACACAAGGAGATGATGGAGCCACCTAATACCAGGAACCCACCAGAGAGATGTCCCCGTCCTCTGTATTCCCGGGATTCCACACAGGAAGATCACACCATCCCTCACTATTACAAGGTTGGTGGGATGGAGCATCTAGAACATGGACTTGTGGAGATAATATTTGTATTTTTCATGTGAGCTTATATTTATATATTATGTGAAATTTCTAATTTTCTTGGTTTAGGGTGAAGATCTGATAAATATAAAAGTTGAGATAAAAGCAGAAGAAGAAGAGGCGTATGTGAGGGATGATCAGCAGTCTATGGAGGAGGATGGAATAACGGGGACATTTATAGAGGAGGACACTCCTACAGAGATCAGCACAGGTGGGTCATGAACACTAAATACACGATATACTCTCTGTTGTACATTACATACTCCTGACCCCTGCACTATATACTCTGTTGTACATTACATACTCCTGACCCCTGCACTATATACTCTGTTGTACATTACATACTCCTGACCCCTGCACTATATACTCTGTTGTACATTACATACTCCTGACCCCTGCACTATATACTCTATGTTGTACATTACATACTCCTGACCCCTGCACTATATACTCTATGTTGTACATTACATACACCTGACCCCTGCACCATATACTCTATGTTGTACATTACATACTCCTGACCCCTGCACCATATACTCTATGTTGTACATTACATACTCCTGACCCCTGCACTATATACTTTGTTGTACATTACATACTCCTGACCCCTGCACTATATACTCTATGTTGTACATTACATACTCCTGACCCCTGCACTATATACTCTATGTTGTACATTACATACTCCTGACCCCTGCACTATATACTCTATGTTGTACATTACATCCTCCTGACCCCTGCACTATATACTCTATGTTGTACATTACATACTCCTGACCCCTGCACTATATACTCTATGTTGTACATTACATAGTCCTGACCCCTGCACTATATACTCTATGTTGTACATTACATAGTCCTGACCCCTGCACTATATACTCTATGTTGTACATTTCATACTCCTGACTTCTGCTCTCCCCCCTCCCCCCACTGCTATATATACACATAATATGGATTCTCTCATGTTACACCCATTTCCTCCCAGCTGGACATTTTATGTCGGATGATGTGATTGGAGCACAGACTTTTACATGGTGATAATAATGTGATAACATCCTCCAACTTTGGACCCTTAAACAGAAAGTGATAATGAGGGAGGAGTCAATACCCCAATGATGGTGGTCTTCAGGGTCAGTCCAGTCTTCATCTTGGTTGTTCTCCCCCCATCCTCACTCTCTGACCTCTGGTGGGGCTCAGCCCCGCTGTTCTTCATGACTAAATCATGGAGTAAATAAGGAAGTGCAGTACTTCTTGTGTTGGGAAGATGGTGATGAGTGATAGAGGGGGTGGGGACCCTCGTCCTATAATCCCCTCATCACTGTCCCTCCTATAAAAGACAGTTCTGGTTGTTTCCTCACTCTCTGACTAAGGTCCATGAATAAAGAAATGACCTGGTAGGAGATCAGAGGAGCCATTTCCTAGTTCCCTTGAGGGTGGAATTGTAAGCTCCTCAGAGACCAAGCTGCCTGATGTGGGCGGAGTCCTGGTTTGGGAAAACAATCAGCTCCTGTCTAGTAATCCTCTTTGTCTTTGTATTTTAGTCCATGGCCGGGAGATGAGGAAAACCTCCGAGGATTGTCTCACTTTGTCTCCAGACTGGAAAGTAGAAGATGAGGACATCACACAGTATAGTCCAGGAGAAAACCCGGCTCCCTCCAATGTCCATCCGGCACCACCCAGTGTAGATGGACCATCGGATTCCTCGTATCCTGAGGAACCTCAGACTGTGCGGGACCGGGCCGGCCTTCCAACAGGGAAGAGCTTCTCCTGTACTGAGTGCGGGAAGATTTTCTTTTCTAAATTCCATCTTAATGTACATAAAAGATCTCACACAGGAGAAAAGCCGTATTCCTGTCCTGAATGCGGGAAGGGTTTCCATTTTAAATCCCATCTTAATGTGCATAAAATAACTCACACAGGAGAGAAGCCATATTCCTGTCTTGAGTGCGGGAAATGCTTTTCACGAAAGTCCGATCTTTACAAACATCAGAGATATCACACGGGGGAGAAGCCATATTCCTGTCCAGAGTGTGGGAAATGTTTTTCACAGAAGTCTCATCTTTCCAGTCATCAGAGATCTCACACGGGGGAAAAGCCGTATTCCTGTCATGAGTGCGGGAAATGTTTTTCACAGAAGTCCAATCTTAACAGACATCAGAGATCTCACATGGAAGAGATCCGTGTTCCTGTCTTGAGTGCGGGAAATGTTTTTCAGTGAAGTCAAATCTTTGCATTCATCAGAGATGTCACACAGGAAGAAGCCACTTTCCTGCCCTGAGAGGGAAATGTTCCTCACTGAAGTCCTGTCTTCCTGTACATCAGGGATCCCACACAACCCTGGAGGTGTATTAGTGCCTTGAGTGCGGGAAATGTCTTCTAGATGAATGTTGCTGGACATCCCAGCTCTCATGTGGGGAAGAAGCACACCCTGATATACACCTCAGATATACTCCATGGCTGATCTTCATCATGGAAGAAACAGTCCATAAGGAGATCAGAGGCCCCCAAAGACATGGATGAAGTGTGGGACCGGGTTGGCCATTGATGGCAGGAGAAGAAGTTTTCAATGTATTTTCCATCAATGGAAGACATTCCAGCAGCTCAGATGTGATCCTAATAACATTGGTTCCCCCATTCACACAGGAGGAATGGACATGAACTCTCACTGAGGGAATTGCTATACAAACATTCTATGAATAGACCCCCAAATGTCAGGAGACGTTTCTATAAAGACGGGAAGTATGGAGCAGAGAAATGAAAAGACCTCCCAGCAATGTTATTACCAGGCTGCAGCTAGGGGGAGCTCTAATGTCACCCCAGCAGAGTGATCCCATCTAGCCCACATTAACCCTCTCACTGCCAGAGCTGTTTCTGCATGATTTTGCACACATGGGAAAATGCAGATTTTGGTCCTGAAGATGAGATAAACCCCCAAACATCTATTCTGTGACATCAGAGGCCCTGGAGAATAAAATGGTGGTGATTGTTAAGGTGTTCCCCGTACACAGATTCCCCTTCATATCCGCCTTTATTTCCTCCTTTCCCCCATTTTCTATGTTGGGATCTTTTCTACAATACTTTGTTATAATAATGGAACACGTTGTGTATTGTATTGTACACCAATAATAATGACTCCGCCCCCACATTCCAGACAAGGGATCTTCCTGACCAATCAGATTCCTTCCTTTACTATTTCCTGATTTTTATGCTTCAATCTTGTTAAATGTAAAATTATAATAAAACATTTATTGAACAAAAACTATTGTGTGTGTCGGTGCAATGACGGCAAACTTCAATATAGAACATTGCTCCTCGGTGACACCTCACACCCTTCAATAACGGCGCAGAGTGCGGGGGTCAGCAGTATATCATATACAGCCCACCATACAGAGTGCAGAGGAGGCTGTAATGTGCCCCCCCTCCTGATCCATACCAGACCACATGTCCACAACATGGGGGTCACCTTACCAGGGGGGATGTTGCAGCCCCATAAGACTGACCCTTGCCCCAACACAGACATCCACATGAACTGTTGAAGCCATCAGAGAATGTCTGGGTTTATATGGCAAGGAGAGTGATGAATGTTCCCAATTTCCATCTGTCAGAGATGCTGCCGATCATTTAGCTACATGTTTGATGGCCATTCCCACCCCAACCTCGGTTTTGTTGGACATTTTCAGAGTAATGACTAATGATACTGATGTAAGAATGGATGATGGACCATCTATGTCATTGTATGAGGACTGTCAGAACTGTCCAGGTCCATATAAAGGCTGGAATATATGACTGGTATGAAAACGTTGAATGTTCCCCCAGGAGACGTGTTACAATATGACATGTGATTCTGAAGAGATTCCCCGGTGTTGGGATCTCAGATTTCCATATGGCCCACATCACACAACCCGATCTCCTCAGGACAGGATTTTCTGTACGTCTAATAGAACATGTAGTTCAGTACATAACCCAATGAGCTGTCATCATGTTCTATCACAGCCCAGCCACAGTCAGCAGGTCACACTACCTTTAGGATGGTTGTTTTCTTGTGGAAATCCCACATATTCATATATTCCAGGAATATTACTGGAGGGCCTTGTACTTGGAGCCGTCTGATTATGATATTGCCTGAGCATCCTAAAGCTATGGAGAAGGATCTAAGATCAAGAAGGAGGACCGAGATTGGATCAGAAGATTGTATATCAGACATTACACTGCTTTCCAAAGCTGAATACACTAGTTTAGTTGGATCTATTGTAGGAGGACCAGCATTACCATTATATAACACAAGGACATAGCTACATAGTTAGTCTGGCTGAAAAAAGACAAAAGTCCATCCAGTTCAACCATTAACAAAAAAAGTTATAATCCGACACCCACAGTTGATACAAAGGAAGCTAAAAACCCAGCAAAGCACGATCCAATCTGCTCCTGCAGGGGAAACAATTCCTTCCTGATCCCCCGAGAGGCAATCGGATATTCCCTGGATCAACGTTCCCTATAAATGTTAGTAGAACCGTTAATCCTTTAGCATGTAATATGGCAAAAAGTCTGAATCGTACTTCTATGGCTTTGCAGGAACTGTTGCTCGACCTTCAAGGAACCCGTAAAGCTGTTCTTCAGAATCGAGTGACTATAGATTGACACAGTGCACCACCCGCTCCTCCTCAGTACACTCCACTCCATTGGCCTCCATGACTCTCTCCTGGTTCTCCTCTTACCTTTCTCAGCGCACTTTCAGTGTCACATACAACTCCTCCTCTTCCGCTCCGCTTCCTCTTTCTGTTGGGGTACCCCAAGGTTCTGTCCTTGGGCCCCTCCTTTTCTCTCTCTATACCTCCTCCCTGGGCCATCTGATAACCTCCCATGGCTACCAATACCACCTCTATGCTGATGACACCCAGATCTATGTCTCCACTCCCCAGATCACCCCCTCAATCTCCTCACATATCACAAATCTACTGAGCGACATATCAGCATAGATGTCACATCACTACCCTAGACTCAATCTTTCCAAAACCGAGCTGTAATATTACCTCCCTCCGATCCCCAGCTCGTGACTTTACCATCAAGATCAACAACCCAACCATTGGTCCTTCCCCTTATGCCAGGGTGTTAGGTGTAATCCTAGACTATGACCTCTCCTTTGGACCCCACATCCACTCACTGGCTAAATCCTGCCGCCTCAACCTCTGGAACATTTCCAAAATCTGCCCCTTCCTGACCAATGACATCACAAAACAACTTATCCTCACCTTGGTTATATCCCGCCTCCATTACTGCAACTCCCTCCTCACTGGTCTACCATTACACAGGCTATCCCCCCTTCAGTCTATTATAAATGCTGCTGCTAGACTCATAAACCTTTCCAACCGATCAGCGACTGCCGCTAGACTCATACACCTTACCAACCGATCAGTGACTGCTGCTAGACTCATCCACCTTACCAACCGATCAGCGACTGCCGCTAGACTCATACACCTTACCAACCGATCAGCGACTGCCGCTAGACTCATACACCTTACCAACCGATCAGCGACTGCCGCTAGACTCATACACCTTACCAACTGATCAGCGACTGCCGCTAGACTCATACACCTTACCGACCGATCAGCGACTGCCGCTAGACTCATACACCTTACTAACCGATCAGTGACTGCTGCTAGACTCATACACCTTACCAACCGATCAGCGACTGCCGCTAGACTCATAAACCTTACCAACCGATCAGCGACTGCTGCTAGACTCATACACCTTACCAACCGATCAGCGACTGCTGCTAGACTCATCCACCTTACCAACCGATCAGTGACTGCTGCTAGACTTATACACCTTACCAACCGATCAGCGACTGCTGCTAGACTCATACACCTTACCAACCGATCAACGACTGCTGCTAGACTCATACACCTTACCAACCGATCAGCGACTGCCGCTAGACTCATACACCTTACCAACCGATCAGTGACTGCTGCTAGACTCATACACCTTACCAACCGATCAGCGACTGCCGCTAGACTCATACACCTTACCAACCGATCAGCGACTGCTGCTAGACTCATACACCTTACCGACCGATCAGCGACTGCTGCTAGACTCATACAACTTACCGACCGATCAGCGACTGCTGCTAGACTCATACACCTTACCGACCGATCAGCGACTGCCGCTAGACTCATACACCTTACCGACCGATCAGCGACTGCCGCTAGACTCATACACCTTACCATCTGATCAGCGACTGCCGCTAGACTCATACACCTTACCGACCGATCAGCGACTGCTGCTAGACTCATACACCTTACCGACCGATCAACGACTGCTGCTAGACTCATACACCTTACCAACCGATCAGTGACTGCTGCTAGACTCATACACCTTACCAACCGATCAGCGACTGCTGCTAGACTCATACACCTTACTGACCGATCAGTGACTGCTGCTAGACTCATACACCTTACCAACCGATCAGCGACTGCTGCTAGACTCATACACCTTACCGACCGATCAGTGACTGCTGCTAGACTCATACACCTTACCGACCGATCAGCGACTGCCGCTAGATTCATACACCTTACAAACCGATCAGTGACTGCCGCTAGACTCATATACCTTACCGACCGATCAGCGACTGCTGCTAGACTCATACACCTTACCAACCGATCAGCGACTGCTGCTAGACTCATACACCTTACCGACCGATCAACGACTGCTGCTAAACTTATACACCTTACCGACCGATCAGTGACTGCTGCTAGACTCATACACCTTACCAACCGATCAGCGACTGCTGCTAGACTCATACACCTTACCGACCGATCAACGACTGCTGCTAGACTCATACACCTTACCAACTGATCAGCGACTGCCGCTAGACTCATATACCTTACTGACCGATCAGTGACTGCTGCTAGACTCATACACCTTACCAACCGATCAGCGACTGCTGCTAGACTCATACACCTTACCAACCGATCAGCAACTGCTGCTAGACTCATACACCTTACCAACTGATCAGTGACTGCTGCTAGACTCATACACCTTACCAACTGATCAGCGACTGCCGCTAGACTCATACACCTTACCAACCGATCAGCGACTGCTGCTAGACTCATACACCTTACCAACCGATCAGCGTCTGCCGCTAGACTCATACACCTTACCAACCGATCAACGACTGCTGCTAGACTCATACACCTTACCAACCGATCAGTGACTGCTGCTAGACTCATACACCTTACCGACCGATCAGCAACTGCCGCTAGATTCATACACCTTACCAACCGATCAGTGACTGCCGCTAGACTCATATACCTTACCGACCGATCAGCGACTGCTGATAGACTCATACACCTTACCAACCGATCAGAGACTGCTGCTAGACTCATACACCTTACCGACCGATCAGCGACTGCTGCTAGACTCATACACCTTACCAACCGATCAGCGACTGCTGCTAGACTCATACACCTTACCGACCGATCAGCGACTGCTGCTAGACTCATACACCTTACCAACCGATCAGCGACTGCTGCTAGACTCATACACCTTACCGACCGATCAGCAACTGCTGCTAGATTCATACACCTTACCAACCGATCAGTGACTGCTGCCCCTCTCTGCCAATCCCTTCACTGGCCTCTGCTCAGTGTTCTCCACCCCTCTCTGCCAATCCCTTCATTGTCTTCCACTAACCCAGGGGTAGGCAACCTGCGGCTCTCCAGCTGTTGAAGGACTACAAGTTCCATCATGCCTCTGCAAGTCATAGCTATAACTGTCAGTTTTGTAATGTTACAATGCCTCATGGGAAATGTAGTTCCACAACAGCTAGAGAGCCGCAGGTTGCCTACCCCTGCACTAACCCAACATATAAAATTCAAATTACTAACCACAGCATACAAAACCATCCACACCACCGCCCCGGCTACATCACCAACCTCATCCACAGATATTGCTGGCTCCTCTCCTCCCACGATATCTTGCTCTCTAGCTCCCTTGTCACCTCCTCCTACACTCAACTCCAGGACTTCTCCAGAGCCTCTCCCATCCTCTGGAACTCCCTACCACTGTATGTATGGTCAGCCCCTCACCCTGTCTGCCTTTAGGCGATCTTTGAAAACTCACTTCTTCAGGGAAGCGTACCCCACCCCCACCTAAGAACTGTACTTGAATCACCTCCACCAGATCATCCCCCGCAGCTATCACCTTTTGTATCCCCTCCCCCTTCCTTCATATTGTAAGCTCCACGAGCCGGGCCCTCCTATTCCTTCTATACTGAAATGTATTGTAATTTTACCGCCCCCTTATATTGTACAGTGCTGCGTAAACTGTTGGCGCCATAAATCCTGTATAATATTAATAATAATAACCCCAGCCGGGAGTAAAGGGTGGAAATGGCTGGTGACCCCCAGATTTGGGCAATGATGTCATCACTATAAATGGATAAAACCCGCGCTATGTGTAACAACTCCAAACCTACAAAAACCTTCTAGCGGACTGCTGCTGTAACAAAGGGAAGGATTCCCTGTCATCTAGAAGAGCATTATGTGTCACAGCGCTGTCCTATTGTGTGTGCACAGAAATCATCACAAATACACTACAAATATGTGGAGACATTCAGAGATAAAGAGCTCGGGGCTCCAAATCCTATTCTCTGCACATCCACTGCTTCCACTTTACACCCACTTCATTGGTCTTATGGGGTTTATCAATAAATGAAGGAAACTGAACCGTGTGCAAATCCATCCACAACATAAAGTGCTTTGTGCTCAAGATGCTGCTCCCTGCAGATCCACTGCTTCCACTTTACACCCACTTCATTCATCTCATCAGATTTGCTGCTATAGGAAATCATCTCAAATCCTGTGCAAATCCATGGAGACGGACAATATTGTGTGCTCAGTATGGTGTTCTCTGCAAGTCCACCGCTTCCACTTTGCATCTACTTCAATCCACTTATTTTACTCCAAAAATCCACCAATCAGTGAAAAGTTGATAAGGTGTGAAAGTGCTCCGCCCTCCAAACTGTGTCAGCTGTAGTGTAGCCCCGCCTTCTTCCACCTCTTGTACACGGGATGGTGAGGGCGCCCCCTACTAGTGCTTCCCCCTCACCACACCAATAGGACTCCCAGCTTTTCAGCTCCCAGAGTCAGAAACATCCTTCACACTCTCCTCATCTCCGATGGTAAAGGAACCGGATCCTCCTCGCTCACTCCTGCAAGTCTGCTGCGGGTTCTGTCAGTCTCCCTCCTAGACTCCGCCTCCAACCGCCATTCCAGCAGGAGCTCCGCCTCTAAATACACACTCAGGGAAGAGAGAAAGGGGAACCTGACATCATGTGACACCTTTTATTACATGGAAATACGAAAATCAACGGGACTAATGCAATCACATTTACTGCAAAATCAAAGGGGCCAAAATGTGTCCCCCGAGCAGTCAGGCTGCAGGAGATCTGCTGAGACATAGAGAGGGAAATGGGTGCTAATAGGCTGCAGGAGATCTGCCGAGACATAGAGAGGGAAATGGGTGCTAATAGTCTGCGGGAGATCTGCCGAGACATAGAGAGGGAAATGGGTGCTAATAGTCTGCGGGAGATCCGCTGAGACATAGAGAGGGAAATGGGTGCTAATAGGCTGCGGGAGATCCGCTGAGACATAGAGAGGGAAATGGGCACTAATAGGCTGCGGGAGATCCGCTGAGACATAGAGAGGGAAATGGGCACTAATAGGCTGCGGGAGATCCGCTGAGACATAGAGAGGGAAATGGGAGCTAATAGGCTGCAGGAGATCCGCTGAGACATAGAGAGGGAAATGGGTGCTAATAGGCTGCAGGAGATCTGCTGAGACATAGAGAGGGAAATGGGAGCTAATAGGCTGCAGGAGATCTGCTGAGACATGAAATGTGTATGAAATGGATGGATGTGCAGACACTCCCAGAAGATGATGTCATTATGAGTGGATTGATATATATTTTTGCATTGTCCCCCCAGAAGGATCAGGTTTGGCGGGATCGCTCTCATTAGCTATACATTTGTATTTTGTGTTCTGTGTTTGTAAGACTTTTCTATATGTAATAAGAGATGTTTGTTGAACAGTTGGTTACATAAGAGTTACATTTATTTCTTCTTCCTTTATTCAGTAATGTTTCATCTCCCGTAGTATCCCTGTAAGGTACATATTATACAGGAAGGGGGATTATGGGATGGATCTCGGGGCTGCAGTTCCTCTGAACTCCACAAGGTGGGGATCTCACCTATACTCACACAGGAAGTCTCTATGGAATGCAGACAGGAAGTGATGTCAGGGACAGACAGGAAGTGATGTCAGGGACAGACAGGAAGTTCCAGATGAGAGGTGAGGCGGGAAGAAGTATAGAGGAGACGTTGGTGGAAGTGGCAGCAGAGGAGGTAATAAGATGTTATTTCCTATTTACAACAAATGTATATAAATCTGAGGCTCTTTTAGGAATGTTTGTGGGCATTAAAAAATGAAAGGGGCTTTATAGCAACTTAAATGTGTAATATGTGTAACATTGTTCTGTTTATCTCCTCCTCCCCTCCCCCGCCTGTCTCCAGCACCGCACCCGGGGACTAGCAGGGAGGGGAGACTCCTTGCAGTGTAATGAGAACCGATTGGCTGCTCCTCAGGAAAGGGGAGTGTCCGGCTTATCCTTTCTCCCTTTCACTCCCAGAGCCGTTTTTGCACATTTAAAAAATCATTTTATCCTGAAGATGACACAAAACCCCCAAAATATCGATTTTCTGAAAGTAGAGACTTTAGAGAATAAAATAGCGGCAGTTCTAATTTTTTATGTCACAAAATATTATCACAAAGTCTAGGAAATGCCAAATTTCATTAAAAAATACACTTAAGCTGATTTCAGGGCACAAAAAAGCAATAAATGACCCATTTATTGTAAAAATATAAAAGCCGAGGTTGCAGCGAGTAAATAGATATCCAACATGTCAAACCTTAAGTTGTGTGTGCTGAAATGGTGACAACCTTTAGTCCCGGTATTATCTATAGGGGACACATTTATAGCCCCTTCTAGGTCATCAGTATAGAGTACGGAGGAGGTCTGCTCCTAGAATTATCCTCTCATTCTGGTGTGACCGGCGATATGTAACGTGTATCACAATCAATGTTATCACATGTAGGCGCTCCAGCGTGTGCTCTTACGTTTGGGTGTGCATATATGTGGGGGAGGGGGGGAGGAGTTATGTACTTGGGTGTAACTTTAATTCTTTACAATTAAAAAAAAGCATTTTTACTTAAGGGGACAAAGTCCTCTATGAGATGACGTTTGATGACAGGTTCTCTTTATTGAGACATCCAGGGTCTAAAAGACCCCCAATGTCTCCCCTGCACTGCATTGGATGTAATGTAGTGCACATCGCACCGCATTACATTCTTTGCCAGCCTCAATGGTCGGGAAATCTGTCATAACGTCACTTCTGGGTCAGGACAAGAAGGGAGTGAACGTGTCCGCTCTCCTCCGTCCCCTCTACCCTCCGACACCCGCTGACCCGGGCCCACAGATGGGCAAGCAGAGCCGGGGAAGCAAAGTAGGTACAGGAGAGGTTCACACAGACGGGGTGGCAGAGGCTGGCACCTGAAAGGAGAGCCCTGTGGCTTGCCCTCAGCAGGGATAAAGATTAAACACTTGCCTACCAGGCACTTTTACCCCCTTATTTACCAGGCCAATTTTCAGCTTTCAGCGCTGCCGCACTTTGATTGACAATTGCACGGTCATGCAACATTGTACCCATATGAAATTTTGATCATTTTTTTCTCACAAATAGAGCTTTCTTTTGGTGGTATTTAATCGCCACTGGGCCCTTTACTTTTTGCGCTATGAATAAAAAATGCAAAAAATTTGAAAAAAAAAAAAAGTTTATTTGTTTCTTTTATAAAATTTTTCAAACAGGTATTTTTTCTCCTTCGCTGATGTGCGTTGATGAGGCGGCACTGATGGGCACTGATAGGCAGCACTGATGGGCACTGATAGGCAGCACTAAAGGGCACTGATAGGCAGTTCTAATGAGGTGGCACGGATAGGCGGCACTGATAGACAGCACTAATTAGGGGTCACGGATAGGCGGCACTGATATGCAGCACTGATTATGGGTACTGATAGACGGCACTGACTGGCATCACTGCTTGGCACTGACTGGCACAACCCCTGGGCACTGACTGGTGGCACTGACTGGCTGCACTGGTGGGTGGCACTGGTTGGCAGCACTGGTGGGTGGGCACAGGTGGGTGGCACTGGTGGGCACATGTGGGTGGCACTGCTGGGCACATGTAGGTGGCACTTCTGGGCACAGGTAGGTGTCACTGCAGAATGGCACAGGTGGGGGCACTGCTGGGCACAGGTGGGTGCACTGCTGGGCACGGGTGGGCGGAGCTAGTGGGCGCAATGCTGGGCGGAACTTGCGGGTGTCACTGCTGGGCACCGATCATCAGGGCACTGATCATCAGTGCCCTGATGATCGGTGCCGATCCCCGCTCTGACAACTGCCGGTTCTCGGCAGTACTTTCCTCACGATCTGACAGCGTGAGGAAAGTGCAGCCGAGAACCGGCACTTGCATTTCCCTCTGATCAGCGTGTCATTGGACACCGCTGATCACGTGGTAAAAGGCCGCTGTGATTGGCCTTTTACCACATCACGTGATCAGCTGTGTCCGTAGGACACAGCGATCACGGAGATCGCCGGGTGCGCACCTCCTGGGGCGTGCAGGAGAGCGCGTTCTGGGAGGACGTCATATGACGTCCACCCAGAACTGGCCGGCCGCGGTGAAGCCGTCATTCGGCTATGCGCGGTCGGCAAGAGGTTAAACACAATACTTGCCCGGCCCCCAGAACTACATGTCCCGGGCGTCGGGTGATGTAAAGTGACCATCCCTGCATGATGAGCCGACATTGACCTCACAGCACTGCCTCAGAGCAAACTAGTCATAGGAAGGATCAGATTTATCATTCCTTGTCTGCAGATCTAATACTCATCAAAACCAGTTCAGAGACCAAACAAACCCAACAGAGAAAAGGGTCCCCGGACCTCAAAATTGTAGTAAACACTAAACAGTTCAAACAAAATGTCTTCCCATGGGGGGAGTAGTTCTTCAATGTCCAGCAACCCTCCTATTCCCCCCTCACATCCACATCCTATTATTGTGTGACCAATACCATCCAAATCATTCTTACTTTCATTTCCCAAAGTTATCCGTCTACAAGGAGACCTGTATAGATCACATGATGGCACCAATGAAGATGGAGGAGGACCGGAGTCACATGACTGAGAAGATACTAAACCTCACCCTGGAGATCATCTACCTGCTGACCGGAGAGGTGAGGGGGATTCTGGGAGGTCACATGACATCACTCTTATCTCTATTAATAAAACACAGACCTGACCGGAGAGGTGAGGAGGATTCTGGGAGGTCACATGACATCACTCTTATCTCTATTAATAAAACACAGACCTGACCGGAGAGGTGAGGAGGATTCTGGGAGGTCACATGACATCACTCTTATCTCTATTAATAAAACACAGACCTGACCGGAGAGGTGAGGAGGATTCTGGGAGGTCACATGACATCACATCTCTATTAATAAAACACAGACCTGACCGGAGAGGTGAGGAGGATTCTGGGAGGTCACATGATATCACTCTCATCTCTATTAATAAAACACAGACCTGACCGGAGAGGTGAGGAGGATTCTGGGAGGTCACATGACATCACTCTTATCTCTAGTAATAAAACACAGACCTGACCGGAGAGGTGAGGAGGATTCTGGGAGGTCACATGACATCACTCTCATCTCTGTTAATAAAACACAGACCTGACTGGAGAGGTGAGGAGGATTCTGGGAGGTCACATGACATGACTCATCTCTATTAATAAACACAGACCTGACCGGAGAGGTGAGGAGGATTCTGGGAGGTCACATGACATCACTCTCATCTCTATTAATAACACACAGACCTGACCGGAGAGGTGAGGAGGATTCTGGGAGGTCACATGACATCACTCTCATCTCTATTAATAAAACACAGACCTGACCGGAGAGGTGAGGAGGATTCTGGGAGGTCACATGACATCACTCTCATCTCTATTAATAAAACACAGACCTGACCGGAGAGGTGAGGAGGATTCTGGGAGGTCACATGACATCACTCTGATCTCTATTAATAAAACACAGACCTGACCGGAGAGGTGAGGAGGATTCTGGGAGGTCACATGACATCACTCATCTCTATTAATAAAACACAGACCTGACCGGAGAGGTGAGGAGGATTCTGGGAGGTCACATGACATCACTCTTATCTCTATTAATAAAACACAGACCTGACCGGAGAGGTGAGGAGGATTCTGGGAGGTCACATGACATCACTCTTGTCTATTCTGGTCAATAGACCATTTTATTTTTGCACACATTTAGATGATGTCAGGTGGTTGATATTGTTTTATTTGTCTCCTGATCTGTAGGATTATGTTGTAAAGAAGTCTAGTGGGGAGCCAATCTCAGGAGGATGGAGCAGAACCCGGAGCCTCACCATGGTGCCTCCATCTCATTCTCTGATAGCTGAGAGGGAGAAAAAGCAGAAGATTCTGGAACTGACCACCATGATGGTCCATCTGCTGACAGGAGAGGTGAGCGGTGCCGGGAATTCTGGGACATTCTCCAGTAACAGACAAGGGATGTGTCTGGATGGTGACTGTATCATTGTGTGTGTCAGGTTCCTATAAGGTGTCAGGGTGTCACTGTCTATTTCTCCATGGAGGAGTGGGAGTATTTAGAAGGACACAAGGACCTCTACAAGGACGTCATGATGGACAATCAGCAGACTTTGGGTTTTGTGAAGATTGTAAGGAAGGAATTTCCCCGGAATGAGACGATATTGAAGCTCACCCTGGAGATCCTCAGCCTGCTGACTGGAGAGGTGAGTGTAATGAAGGGGTTAAATCTGACTCGGCTGTACACTGGGAGGTATTCAGAGTCACTTGAAGTCTTCTGATGTTCTGTAATCAATAACGACATCCACACAAGTACTATGAATACATAAAGTGTCCGGACTCTATGAGATTTGGTTATAGCACAAGATGGCGGCATTGGTTATAGAAGAGAACAATCTCAGCTTTAGTCCAATCAGAGAGACCCATGATTACCAGCATGCCACGCCCACTGACCACTAAATCCATGGGTGACATTTCCTGGTGGGTCAGTGAGCCTTACTAGTAAACCATTAGTGACTCTATTATATGACTTCTAGAAGGAGCTATAAATCTGACCCCATTGTCATCATATCATTGGATGGAGATGTCTGTCCTTTGCTGAGTCGGCACATTGTGGCCAATCCCTGGAGAATAAATCTAGAGCTGACCATAGAAGTGAGGGATTATGGGAGAGTGAGATTTATCTTTGTATCACACAGAACTGTACAGGAGTCATGAAGAAATCTACCGACAATGACACCAGAAGGAGATCTCATCGTATGACCACAAGATCCTCGAGAATCCAGAATCCCATCACCATCCCCCCACCTCCATCCCTGATCCCTACAAGACAGAAGACACAGAAGATTCTAGAAGTCACCAAGAAGATGATGGAGCTGCTGACAGGAGAGGTGAGCGGTGCCGGGAATTCTGGGACATTCTCCAGTAACAGACAAGGGATGTGTCTGGATGGTGACTGTATCATTGTGTGTGTCAGGTTCCTATAAGGTGTCAGGGTGTCACTGTCTATTTCTCCATGGAGGAGTGGGAGTATTTAGAAGGACACAAGGATCTCTACAAGGACGTCATGATGGACAATCAGCCGCCCCTCACATCACCGGGTAAGAGGAGACTTTATTGTAAAGGAGAGAGCAGTACGGAGGATCCACCTAGATCCCCCATCATCTGATAAACACATAGAAACAATGGATTCAGTCAGTGTGTGTGTGTTTCCTACAGATGGATCCAGTCATGGGAACCCACCAGAGAGATGTCCCCGTCCTCTGTATTCCCGGGATTCCACACAGGAAGGTCACACCATCCCTCACCATCATCAGGTAGATGATAATTATTGGTAGTTGTGATTTATACACAGCATGTTTGTTACAATGAATGTTTTATTATATCTTTCAGAGTGGAATCCTCGGGGATGATAATATTGATGTTAAAGAAGAGTATAAAGAGGAGGATGAGGAGTATGGAGTGATGGAGGAGTTTTCAGAAGGACACAAGGATATGATGGAGCCACCTAATACCAGGAACCCACCAGAGAGATGTCCCCGTCCTCTGTATTCCCGGGATTCCACACAGGAAGGTCACACCATCCCTCACTATTACAAGGTTGGTGGATGGAGAATCTAGAACATGGACTTGTAGAGACTATGGGCTCCAATCACAAAGCGGTATCTTCCCGTATCCCAGTATGTAGTAAGATGCTGCATGCTGTTTTTTAGTAGTGAAGCCTGCGGGTAATTTACCACTGGTGTCCATAGCAACACTTGTAAATAGCTTGTTGTTAAGGAGAGGGCAGCCGCCAGTGTCCTCAGCAACCAGTAAACAAGGAGCGGACGGCCGCCAAGTTCCCCGCTGACAGCTGTGACAGGTCTGGTATGGGTTTTGAGGGGAACCCCGATGCCAAAATAATAAAATTGAAGGTGTGGGTTCCCCTCCAAAATCAATACTAGACCCTTAGTGAGTGCCCACCTTCCTCCTGAACCATACCAGGCCACATACCCTCAACATGAGGTGGGTGCTTCAGGGCAGGGGCATTCTGCCCCCCCCCAAAAAGCACCTTGTCCCCATATCGATGGGGACAAGGGTCCCTTCCCCACATCCCTGGGCAGTGGTTGTGGGGTCTGTGGGTGGGGGTCTTATTGGAATCTGGAAGCCACCTTCAACATGGAGGCCCCCAGATGCCAGCCCCCCCACAATGTGAATGGGTACATAGCACCCCTATTCATTCACCAAAAAAATGTAGTGTAAAAAAACACTTGAAGAAATTTTTGACAAAAAAATAAAGAGAAATATCCCCCTGATGTAGATCCATCGATGATCCAATCACAGAGGGGAGTCTTCACTGGGAGCGGAGCTTTTCTCTCCGAGTCAGCGGTGACAGCGAGCATCGTGATTGATGATGGATCTACACCGGGGGGACATTTTGCTTTATTTTTGCTTTTTTAATAAAGGACTTGTCAAAAACTGCCTGTTGTATTTTTAACAGAATACATTTTTGGGGTGAATAATTAGGAATACCATGTACCCCATACTCATTCACATGGGGTGAGGGATCTGAGGGCCCCCTTGTTAAATTTTGTAACTCCTCTGCCTGCAAACCTCCACAGCCACTAGACTGGGTTGTGGGGAAGAGTCCCTTGTCCTCATCAACATGGACAAGGTGCTCTGGGGGAGCAAAGCCCCCCCCCCCCCCCGCCCCAGAGCATCCACTCCATGTTAAGGGCACATGGCCTGGTATGTTTCAGGATGGTGGGTCGCTTGCTCATCCCCCCCCCTTTCCTGACCTGCCGGGCTGCATGCTCAGATAGGGGTCTGGTATGTATTTCTTTCATTTGGCAAGGGGTCCTCCCTCAAAATCCATACTAGACCTCCCAAAGGGGGGGACCCTACACCATTTTCTTAATATTTCATTGCTGGTAATTCTTTTTTTTAGATTTATCGGTTGGTTAGGACGTGGTGGCCGCTCGCTCCCTAACAACCATGTTGTTTACTGGTTGTTAAGGATGCCAGCGGCCGCCCAATCTTTACCAAGCAGTACACATTTCCTGAATGCCGCATGTCTCCACCACTAATTAATGACCGCATGCATTTCATTCTTTATTTCCTTCTGTGAATGTAACGCCTGTTCATGCGGTATTTACTGAGCGTGTTCAGTGTTTGTGGTCAATACCGCAACACGGGATAGGAAATGGACAGTTTCAGGATGGCATGCGGTATTTAGGGGAAATGTACCCACATATCACACGTGATCTGCTTCTGTGAAGGGAGACAATGTGTGGATTTTGTGTGTGATGTCACAATCATAAATCTTACATTTTACAGATGATATTTTCTCTCATTTCCTTGATTTAGAGTGGAGATCCAATCGATATAGAATTTGAGGTGAAAGCAGAAGAAGAAGAGGCGTATGTGAGGGATGATCAGCAGTCTATGGAGGAGGATGGAATAACGGGGACATTTATAGAGGAGGACACTCCTACAGAGATCAGCACAGGTGGGTCATGAACACTAAATCCATTCCTCCACCCATACTGCTCACTGATTGGTCCAGAGTAGGGCGGGGACTGGGTGATATCAGCCTGTAATCCCCTGGTCACTTTCCTGAGCTGTGTTCCCCGTCCTGTATTCCTGGATTTCTCTCGGATAATCTTCCTTCTCTGTGCTGCAGACAAAAGAATCCAGGACTTTCCTACAGCAATCCCCCCCTTATCCCCCCTTATGTATTATACATGGAGATCAACTCCCCCCTTATGTATTATACATGGAGATCATATCCCCCCCCCTTATGTATTATACATGGAGATCATATCCCCCCCCTTATGTATTATACATGGAGATCATATCCCCCCTTATGTATTATACATGGAGATCATATCCCCCCTTATGTATTATACATGGAGATCATATCCCCCCTTATGTATTATACATGGAGATCATATCCCCCCCCTTATGTATTATACATGGAGATCATATCCCCCTTATGTATTATACATGGAGATCATATCCCCCCTTATGTATTATACATGGTGATCATATCCTCCCTTATGTATTCTACATGGAGATCATATCCCCCCCCCTTATGTATTATACATGGAGATCATATCCCCCCTTATGTATTATACATGGAGATCATATCCCCCCTTATGTATTCTACATGGTGATCATATCCTCCCTTATGTATTCTACATGGAGATCATATCCCCCCCCCTTATGTATTATACATGGAGATCATATCCCCCCCCCTTATGTATTATACATGGAGATCATATCCCCCCTTATGTATTATACATGGAGATCATATCCCCCCTTATGTATTATACATGGAGATCATATCCCCACTTATGTATTATACATGGATATCATATCCCCCCTTATGTATTATACATGGAGATCATATCCCCCCTTATGTATTATACATGGAGATCATATCCCCCCTTATGTATTATACATGGAGATCATATCCCCCCTTATGTATTATACATGGAGATCATATCCCCCCTTATGTATTATACATGGAGATCATATCCCCCCTTATGTATTATACATGGAGATCATATCCCCCCCCTTATGTATTATACATGGAGATCATATCCCCCCCTTATGTATTATACATGGAGATCATATCCCCCCTTATGTATTATACATGGAGATCATATCCCCCCTTATGTATTATACATGGAGATCATATCCCCCTTATGTATTATACATGGAGATCATATCCCCCTTATGTATTATACATGGAGATCATATCCCCCCTTATGTATTATACATGGAGATCATATCCCCCCCTTATGTATTATACATGGAGATCATATCCCCCCCTTATGTATTATACATGGAGATCATATCACCCTCTTATGTATTATACATGGAGATCATATCCCCCCTTATGTTTTATACATGGAGATCATATCCCCCCTTATGTATTATACATGGAGATCACATCCCCCTTATGTATTATACATGGAGATCATATCCCCCCTTATGTATTATACATGGAGATCATATCCCCCCCCTTATGTATTATACATGGTGATCATATCCCCCCCTTATGTATTATACATGGAGATCATATCCCCCCCTTATGTATTATACATGGAGATCATATCCCCCCTTATGTATTATACATGGAGATCATATCCCCCCCCTTATGTATTATACATGGAGATCATATCCCCCCTTATGTATTATACATGGAGATCATATCCCCCTTATGTATTATACATGGAGATCATATCCCCCCTTATGTATTATACATGGAGATCACATCCCCCTTATGTATTATACATGGAGATCATATCCCCCCCTTATGTATTATACATGGAGATCATATCCCCCTTATGTATTATACATGGAGATCATATCCCCCCTTATGTATTATACATGGAGATCATATCCCCCTTATGTATTATACATGGAGATCATATCCCCCCTTATGTATTATACATGGAGATCATATCCCCCCCTTATGTATTATACATGGAGATCATATCCCCCCTTATGTATTATACATGGTGATCATATCCCCCCTTATGTATTATACATGGAGATCATATCCCCCTTATGTATTATACATGGAGATCATATCCCCCCTTATGTATTATACATGGAGATCATATCCCCCCCTTATGTATTATACATGGAGATCATATCCCCCCTTATGTATTATACATGGAGATCATATCCCCCCCTTATGTATTATACATGGTGATCATATCCCCCCTTATATATTATACATGGAGATCATATCCCCCCTTATGTATTATACATGGAGATCATATCCCCCCTTATGTATTATACATGGAGATCACATCCCCCTTATGTATTATACATGGAGATCATATCCCCCTTATGTATTATACATGGAGATCATATCCCCCCCTTATGTATTATACATGGAGATCATATCCCCCCTTATGTATTATACATGGAGATCATATCCCCCTTATGTATTATACATGGAGATCATATCCCCCTTGGGATTTTTAATATCAGACCCGATATTGTTTATAAATATATTAATAAGTCGGGGTCCCAACACTGAACCTTGGGGTACCCCAATAACCCCTTCCATTGAAGACACAACCTTGGGGTATCCCACTAATTACACTGAACCTTGGGGTACACCACTAATAACACTGAACCTTGGGGTACCCCACTAATAACACTGAACCTTGGGGTACACCACTGACACCCCCAGACCATTCAGAGTATGAATCATTAACCACTACTCTCTGAATATGATCTTTTAGCCAGTTTTCTATCCATTTACATTCAGATTTTTCCAGCCCATAGACTTTACCTTACACATTAGCCGTGTGTGAGGAACTGTATCCAAGTATACCACGTCCACCGCCACCCCTCTGTCCAAGTATACCACGTCCACCGCCACCCCTCTGTCCAAGTATACCACGTCCACCGTCACCCCTCTGTCCAAGTATACCACGTCCACAGCCACCCCTCTGTCCAAGTATACCACGTCCACAGCCACCCCTCTGTCCAAGTATACCACGTCCACCGCCACCCCTCTGTCCAAGTATACCACGTCCACCACCACCCCTCTGTCCAAGTATACCGTGTCCACCTCAACACCTCTGTCCAAGTATACCACGTCCACCTCCACCCCTCTGTCCAAGTATACCACGTCCACCTCCACCCCTCTGTCCAAGTATACCACGTCCACCTCCACCCCTCTGTCCAAGTATACCACATCCACCGCCACCCCTCTGTCCATGTATACCACGTCCACCTCCACCCCTCTGTCCAAGTATACCACGTCCACTTCCACCCCTCTGTCCAAGTATACCGTGTCCACCTCAACACCTCTGTCCAAGTATACCACGTCCACCTCCACCCCTCTGTCCAAGTATACCACGTCCACCTCCACCCCTCTGTCCAAGTATACCACGTCCACTTCCACCCCTCTGTCCAAGTATACCGTGTCCACCTCAACACCTCTGTCCAAGTATACCACGTCCACCTCCACCCCTCTGTCCAAGTATACCACGTCCACCTCCACCCCTCTGTCCAAGTATACCACGTCCACCTCCACCCCTCTGTCCAAGTATACCACATCCACCGCCACCCCTCTGTCCATGTATACCACGTCCACCTCCACCCCTCTGTCCAAGTATACCACGTCCACCTCCACCCCTCTGTCCAAGTATACCACGTCCACCTCCACCCCTCTGTCCAAGTATACCGCGTCCACCGCCACCCCTCTGTCCAAGTATACCACGTCCACCGCCACCCCTGTGTCCAAGTATACCACATCCACCGCCACCCCTCTGTCCAAGGATTTTCTCACCTCCAATCTAACCTGTTTCATGATGGTTTAATCCCAGCTCACCTCTACATGTTGTCTACAGTAAACATTTAAGCTTCCACTGATTACAGAATACTAATACTGAGAGTCCTGACCCTTATACTATATAACTTGTACATTCCATAGTCCTGACCCCTGCACTATATACTCTATGTTGTACATTACATACTCCTGACCCCTGCACTATATACTCTATGTTGTACATTACATACTCCTGACCCCTGCACTATATACTCTATGTTGTACATTACATACTCCTGACCCCTGCACTATATACTCTATGTTGTACATTACATACTCCTGACCCCTGCACTATATACTCTATGTTGTACATTACATACTCCTGACCCCTGCACTATATACTCTATGTTGTACATTACATACTCCTGACCCCTGCACTATATACTCTATGTTGTACATTCCATACTCCTGACCCCTGCACTATATACTCTATATTGTACATTACATACTCCTGACCCCTGCACTATATACTCTATGTTGTACATTACATCCTCCTGACCCCTGTACTATATACTTTAAAGGCAAATTTGTCTTTATTAGATTTTGGATCAAATCAAACATTACATAACAGGACAATTATAAGAATATCAACAATAAAATGGGCAAGAATAAAGCACAATATAGGTAGTAGTATGATTCATGGGGATGGAGAAATGCGTATCCAACCAGAGCTACAAAAGAGGTGTCCCCAAACTGGTGATATTCAACAATAACAAAATCATACCATAAAGCCTAGAAAATATACCCAATCAGAGAGCAAAGGAGATAAGGGGGGAGGGAAGGAGAAGGGAGACATCAGATGGAAAGATATTGAAGGAAGAGAGGAAAGTAAAGGGAGAGAGTCAGGAGACAGGCATGGTGACAAGTGCAGACAAGGGGGGAGGGAAGGAGAAGGGAGACATCAGATGGAAAGATATTGAAGGAAGAGAGGAAAGTAAAGGGAGAGAGTCAGGAGACAGGCATGGTGACAAGTGCAGACAAGGGGGGAGGGAAGGAGAAGGGAGACATCAGATGGAAAGATATTGAAGGAAGAGAGGAAAGTAAAGGGAGAGAGTCAGGAGACAGGCATGGTGACAAATGCAGACAAGGTGACCATCCATCGGTATCCCAGCAGGGTGATCCCACTGGTTGTACCCCAGCATGGACTACAGAGCCTCACCGAGGAACACAGCAGGGGGAGTGGGGCACGACTCCATTAAAGCACAACAGGGGAACACAAGTCTCGGAGTAATAAAGAGGAGGAGAAATGGGGCCAGACTGACCACAACAACTTGTGTTTATCGTAGGTATCATTAGCAAATGCCAGCATTTCCTCCATACACATGGTATCATTAAGTACCGAGACCCACAAGGGGGAGAGGCGGGGGAGTAGCCGATTTCCAAAAGAGAGGTATCAATTGGCGGGCCGCGGATAGAAAGTAACAGCAAATATTTCTTCTGCAAAGCCAGTGAACCCGGTAAGATAGAGAAGAGAGCAATTTCCGGGGAGGGGGTCAAGGACTCACCATAAATCTTGTCATATAGAGCAAAGACCTGTCACCAGAAGGGGTGTATTAGGTCAAAGTCCCACCAGATATGGAGCTTTGGTACAGCGCCAGCATAGATTGGATGTACAAGGAACTATTCTGTGTAAAGAGACGGGGTCTCTGTACCATCGAGAAAGGGGCTTAACCATTTCCATACCGGGCAATTTTACACCTTCCTGCCCAGGCCAGTTTTCACGTTTCAGCGCTCTCACATTTTGAATGACAATTGCGCGGTCATACAACACTGTACCCAAACTAAAATTGTATCATTTTCTTCACACAACTAGAGCTTTCTTTTGGTGGTATTTAATCACCGCTGGGGTTTTTATTTTTTGCTAAATTAACAAAAAAATCAAAACATTTTGAAAAAAACACACGTTTTTCTTTGTTTCTGTTATAAAAGTTTGCAAATAAATAATTGTTCTTCATAAATTTAGGCCGAGATGTATTCTGCTACATGTCTTTGGTGAAAATAACCCAAATTAGGATGTATTATTTAGTTTGTAGGAAAGTTATAGTGTTCACAAACTATGGTATAGATCTGAATATTGATCAATCCTGAAGTACTGACAGCCAATCTAATTTCTTGAGGTCCAAGAATGTCAGAACAGTACAGATATCCCCAAATGTCAGAACGGTACAGATATCCCCCATATGTCAGAACGGTACAGATATCCCCCAAATGTCAGGACAGTACAGGTATCCCCCAAATGTCAGGACAGTACAGATATCCCCCAAATGTCAGTACAGGACAGATATCCCCCAAATGTCAGGACGGCACAGATATCCCCCAAATGTCAGGACGGTACAGATATCCCCCAAATGTCAGAACAGTACAGTACAGATATCCCCCAAATGTCAGGACGGTACAGATATCCCCCAAATGTCAGAACGGTACAGATATCCCCCAAATGTCAGAACGGTACAGATATCCCCCAAATGTCAGGACGGTACAGATATCCCCCAAATGTCAGGACGGTACAGGTATCCCCCAAATGTCAGGACGGTACAGGTATCCCCCAAATGTCAGAACGGTACAGATATCCCCCAAATGTCAGAACGGTACAGATATCCCCCAAATGTCAGGACGGTACAGGTATCCCCCAAATGTCAGGACGGTACAGATATCCCCCAAATGTCAGGACGGTACAGATATCCCCCAAATGTCAGGACGGTACAGATATCCCCCAAATGTCAGGACGGTACAGATATCCCCCAAATGTCAGGACGGTACAGATATCCCCCAAATGTCAGGACGGTACAGATATCCCCCAAATGTCAGGACGGTACAGATATCCCCCAAATGTCAGGACGGTACAGATATCCCCCAAATTTCAGAACGGTACAGATATCCCCCAAATGTCAGGACGGTACAGATATCCCCCAAATGTCAGGACAGTACAGATATCCCCCAAATGTCAGGATGGTACAGATATCCCCCAAATGTCAGGACAGTAAAGATATCCCCCAAATGACCCCTTTTTGCAGAGTAGACAGTCTGACGTACTTCATAAGAGGCATGGCGAGTTTTTTGAAGTTGTATTTTTTTTGTCATTTTTCAGAAAATTAAAAAAATTAGTTTCACTATTTTTTTTTACATCCTGTCACCAGTGCAGTACAGCGTCATCATATAACTGGCATGGCGGTGATCAGGGACACTGACTGGTGACAGTATGAAAAAAAATATATATTTTTTTTTTATTTATTTTTTTTTAAATTTTCATATTTCACTATGTGAAGTGATCAGTATTTTTTTTTTTTTTTACACAATTTGCTTATAGCAAAGAATTACTTTGCTATAAGCAAGCATTTACCTGAATGACATCGATTTCAGTCAGGTTTTTTTTTTTGTGCTTAGCTGTGATTTGGCCACAGCTAATCACATGACATGTGCATGTGATTAGCTGTGACCATTCACAGCTAGACACTAGTATACAATGGATGGCATGAATGAAGCCACCCATTGTATAAAACTGTCATGTGACCTGCTGTGATTGGTCACAGCAGGTCACATGGTATCGGTAATGGGGTCCGATACTCAGATCTGTCATCAGCTGTGTCTGAGGTACATGGCCGGTGACAGATTGTGCCGCTGCGTGGCTCTGCAGGAGTGCAATCTGCGCCTGTGCGGGATGACGCCATATGGCGTCCACCCAGAACGCTGATGACATTTGCCGGCCGCCATTCGGCCATAGGGCGGGGGGCAAATGGTTAAAGTTCTTTTCTTGTGAATAACAAGAAATAGAGGTGAAATAGAATGACGTGGACCAGTCAGCTGCCAAGATGTCTTTATCGAGATCTCGCGCCCACGCCTTGGTGTAGGGAGGGAGATCGGAATAAAGAGCATTGTGTAGACCTTTATATAAGGAGGTTAGGGCATGTCTAGGCAGATTAGAGAGGGAGCATAGCCCCTCAAACTCAGTAAGCGGACAATGAATGTCGGAGTTTGCAAAATGTGGATAAGTGTAAAGTGGTCAACCAATCCCGAGATCCGCCCCGCAGGAGCGGAAGACCTGATTGAGGGCAGATAAAGTCTCGGGCTACGGGCCATAAGGTGCGTGTAAAGGGACCAATGACAGAAGAGCCCAAGCCCTGAGGGAGAGCAGGGTTGTCAAACGGGTGATAAAGGAGAGGGATCAGACGATAAAAGAGCAACAATGTCCTGTTGGTACCACAATCACATTACAGCCACAGTCAATGGGGACAGGTCGAGAAAACGCCGGTGGTCTCGACTATAACCCCACGGCAAAGCCCGAAGATCGACCGGAGACAAATCTTGTTCAATCATACAAGAGGCTTTAAGGAAGGGCCTGGGAAACCAGTCAAGGATCCGGGCCAGCAGTATGGCTCTGTAGTGTAGTTCAAAGTCCGGTAAACCTACTCCGCCTCCGGACTTCGGGTATGGAAGCACCCTATATTTTAATCGTGAGAAACCTTGGCGCCAAATCTAATTGAAAGGGAATGTAGGGAGAGGAAGAAACTCTTAGGTACAGTAATTGGTACAGTCTGGAAAACGTATAGTAATTTCAGTAAGGTGTCCATTTTGAGGGTGTTGATGCAGCCGAACCAGGGCAACGCCAAAGCACCCCAGAACGCCAGATCCTTTCGGATATGAGAAACCAAGGGTAAGTGTGACGGAAGCGTAAGAAGGACAGAACACACAAGGCAGATGGCAAACACTTAAAGCTTTATTAAAACCGACAACAGTCACTCAATGGGGAGTAGTGCAGGGAGAGAGAGTCCAAAATACTTGTAATCCAGCCCCGGTGGGCAAAGTTAAAGTCTCCACAGCAATTTGTAATCCAAGAGGCAGTTCATAAGCAGTCAGATAGCACAAGGGAAGCATACACTCACGCAGGGCTGATGCGGTGGTCTCAGGCAGAGCTGATGTGGTGGTCTCAGGAAAAGCTGACAGCATTTCAGGCAGGGCTGATGTAGCTTCAGGGGTCCCCCTTCCTTCAATGGGGCTCAGGCAGAGCCATGGGGCCACTATAGTCCAGCCGCAGCTGAACCCCTCAGTAGTTGCACAGCAGAAATAGCACACAGGAGAGACCAGCACTGACCTCTTAAACCCCCTGAGCAGGACGAGAGGTGGAGGGGGGTCATTAGCAGGATGGCAATGGAGGGACTGGCGTAATTGAGTTTAGGGACATTTTGGATGACACTGGAGAGAATGGACAGGAATGGAACTACAGTAATTTAATTTCTAGCTGTAAACAGAAAAGACTGGTTGGACAGGATGGACACTGAAACACAATAATTGAATTTTCAGCTGTAAACAGAAAGGACTGGTTGGACAGGATGGACACAATAATTGAGTTTGCAGCTGTAAACAGTGTAACAGTGGGGAAAATACATTAATACAAAAGTAAGGCACTAATTAGTGGGGAAGATATTATAATTAGGCAAACGACTGGTTGGACAGGATGGACACAATGTAGGACATCTGGGCACAACACAATATTTAGATTTGTAGCTGTAAATAAGATAACAATGGGGGAGGATACACTAATTTAATTTGGGACCTTTGTGGAGGGGCGCGAGCCCAAACCTATCTGTTCTAAAGTAAGACGTAAGAAACGCTAATCAACGTGATTGAACGCTTTCTCAGCATCAAATGAGAGGAGGCAAGCCTTTAAGCCATGTCGCTTGATATAAGAGATGAGATGGATAGTTTTAGAGGTGTTATCCCTAGCCTCACAACCTGGGACAAAACCAACCTGATCACAATGAACCAAAGTTGGTAAAAAAGGTGAGAGGCAGTTCGCTAAAAGCTTCGCAAAAAGCTGAACATCTAAGTTAAGTAGAGAGATTGGGTGGTAGCTACCGCAGAGAGATGGGTCTTTATCCAGCTTCGGGATAACCGAAATGTTGGCCAACAAAAAGGCTGAAGAAGGCACATTCAGATCATCGATGGTATTAAAAGCTTGGGCTAAAAGCGGGGCCAGTGAGGCGGCAAAAAATTTGTAAAAGCGAGGGGTAAACCTGTCCAAGCCCGGGCACTTACCTGCCTTCAGGGCCTTGATCGCCCCAAGGACTTCCACAGTCGAGAAGGGCTCTTCCAGAGCCAATGCATCCTGAGTATCTAAGACAGGCAGTGCCATCTCCGTAATGTATTGAGACATAGCCGTAAGAGAAGAAGCAGGAAGAGTATCAGGATGCACTGCGGATAGGTTATAACGCTGAGAATAGTAACGCTTAAACGTGGATGAAATTCCTCGATTATGGTAGTTTAGTATTGTCGGGCGCCTTGATGTGCTGGATCGGACGATGGTATGGCCGGGGGTGGAGTACTCGTGCTAAGTGTTGACCACATTTATTTGTTAGGAAGTAGTAAGCGTTGCGTGCTTTGTCTCGTGCAATAAGAAAAGAAGAATCTAACAGTTGGAGTAAATCTCTGCGAGCATTAGTTATGTCCACCACAATCCTCGGGTCTAACATGCTCTTATGAGAAGATTCCAGGCGCACAATGAGTAAGAACAAGCGAGGCATTTCTGCCGTTCAAGACTTTTTTAAACAAGAGCCATGCTTAGTAAGAACTCCTCTAATAACACATTTAAGAGTCTCCTATTGATTAAGAGAGACGGTTGTGTCTGAGGAGTGATCAAGAACAAAATGTTGTATAGTCTGCAAAACCTCTGCGGTACACAAAGAATCCTTGAGCAGAGTATCATTCAAGCGCCAAGAAATGTGGCGCAAAGATGATGATCGGTCCTGAATCGTAAGATGTATTGGGGCATGGTCAGACCACAAGAAGTGACCGATGGAGGAAGAAGTCGGACAATCAAGGAGAGACTGCGTCACAAAGAAATAGCCAATACAACTGTATGACATGTGAGCCACAGAATAATAACTATATTCGTGCTCCGAAGGGTGTTGGGTTCACCAAACGTCCACAAGGTGTAGGTCATGCAGGCGCGACTTAATAAGGGATAAGATCAATGAAGGGAGAGAAGATTTACCCATGGAAGAGTCCAGGTCTGGAGAAAGAGCTACGTTAAAGTCCCCTCCAACAATGTAACAGGGACCCCCAAAATCGGACAGCTTAGAGAGGACCTTTGCAAGAAATGGAGCTTGATCTTGGTTGGGAGCGTATACATTCGCCACTGTGAAAACAAAATCTTGGAACTTTAATTTGAGGAAGAGGTACCGACCCACTGGGTCTATTAGTGAGTCCAAGACCTCCGGGCCAAAGGTATGATGAAAAGCAATCGACACCCCTAGAGATCTAGCCAGCGGGTTAGTATTATTGAGTATAATAATGATTGCGGAGGACTGAGATACCATCGGAGTGGAAATAAGTTTCCTGAAGGAGCATTATCTGCGAGCCATCTTTGTGAAAATGATAGAGCATCTGACCCCGCATCTCCGGAGTGTTGAAGCCCCTACAATTAATAGAGGAACATTTAATTTGGAGTCATAGTCATTGGCAGTGGAGCAAATAGGAAAAAGACGCATCACAAACAAGGCTGCGCAAAACCTCTCCCGAGCTCTGAGGAAAACCCACCTCTTCAGGGAAGCCTACCCCACCCTCACCTAACAGCCGCTGCCCTTCCCTCCTCCTACCACTCAATCCCCCACAGCCATTTCCTCCTGTACCTCTACCCCCTCCCTCCTAGATTGTAAGCTCGAAAGAGTAGGGCCCTCTTACCCCTTGTGTGCTGTTTGATGTTACTGTACTGTTTCATGTATTGTCCCCCCCTCTATTGTACAGCGCTGAGCAAACCCTTTGGCGCTATATAAACTCGATAAATAAAATAAATAAATAAAAGAAAGAAGAAGAGAAAGGATAAAAAGAGGAGAAGGGAAAAGAAGAAAAAAAGGGGGGGAGGAGCAGAAAAAGAATGAAAAGCAGAAGAAAAAAACTAACAGACAGACAAGCTGTCTGAAAAAACATAAAGTGTGGTACAACACAGTACACTGAAGACCTAGGTGGGGAACGTCAAAGGCGCATGAATCCGATCCCGACCCAGGCCTCCCACAGGCAATTAATAACTTCAGGGAGGGTCCCCCTCAGACAAGAATGACCCCCCTTATAAAACATATTCAATGAACCCTCAAACAGGCATGAAAAAATAGACACCTTCCTCAATAGATAAACATATACACATAACCAGGTGCAGATGAGGTGAATAGAGGGAGGGCCCAAGGCCCCTGAGACCATGGCTGGAGGCACCCCAGTCCACCACAGCAAACGGCGACGGTGTCACCCGAGAACAATCCTTGAGCCATGGCCCCAGGGCCCGGAAGGCAACAAGCACAAATATAAAAGTCACTGAACTAACAGGAGCAACCAAAAGAGGCAATCAACCCATAAAAAATAGGAAAAAGGGTGCAAACGTCTCAAATTACTTAGACAGTAGATCATCTTTCTGGGAAGAGGACCTGGAATGCTTCTTTTGGACGGACCGCTGCCAGGGAGAGGGAAATGGGTGACCTGGTGTCGGGAGCTGAAAGGACCAGTCTGGGAGGGACACCTGAGGTAGCTCGAGCACACCTAGGAATGTGGGACAGTCTCCAAGAGTGCAGAATTGAGCGGATTTACCATGCTGTGAAGCTTGAAGTTGAAACGGAAATCGCCAATGATAGTGGATATGCCTTTCCAGCAACATCTGAGTGAGAGGACGCAGAGCCCTGCGCATGGCCAGAGTCTGGCGGGAGAAGTCAGGAAGTAGCATCACCGACACTTCATTGAATACAATGGTATCCTGCAAGCTGGCTGCACGCATGATGGCATCTTTGATCTTGAAGTAGTGAACCCTGCACAAGGTGTCATGAACAAAAGATGGATCAGGATTCCTGGTGCCCAGCGTGCGATGTACTCGATCCAGCTCTATATAGGTGTCTTTAGGTTGCTGTAAGAGTTGATTGAAGATAGCGGTAACCACCGCGGCTAAATCTTTAGATTCGATGGATTCTGGATGCCCCTAATCCGCATCTTGTTACGGCGGTTTCTGTTCTCAATGTCATCTTGTTGGTACATGAGATGTTGTATAGGGACCGTGTGGGAGTTAAGGGTCTCTTTGTGGGTTTGTAAGGTGTTAGTTACGCCATCAGCGGTACTTTCAATCCTTTCCAGACACGTACAAACGTCTTGTTTAAGAGCACAAATTTCCTGTTTGTACGCTCAATATGTTTCACACATTGCTCAAAATCCGTCTTCATAGGGAGAGATTTGATGTAAGTGTGTAAGGATCGCATGTGGGACTGCAGATCCCAGCTATCCTCAGAACAAAGAGAAGCCGGAGAAGGGCTGCAGGACCCCTGTGTGTCCTGTGGTCTTAGTGTAGAAGAGGGGCTGTGGGACCCCTGTGTGTCCTGTGGTCTTTGTGTAGAAGAGTTGTGGGACCCCTGTGTGTCCTGTGGTCTTAGTGTAGAAGAGGGGCTGTGGGACTCCTGTGTGTCCTGTGGTCTTAGTGTAGAAGAGGGGCTGTGGGACCCCTGTGTGTCCTGTGGTCTTAGTGTAGAAGAGGGGCTGTGGGACCCCTGTGTGTCCTGTGGTCTTAGTGTAGAAGAGGGGATGCGGGACCCCTGTGTGTCCTTTGGTCTCAATGGTGAAGAGGGGCTGTGGGACCCCTGTGTGTCCTGTGGTCTTAGTGTAGAAGAGGGGCTGCGGGACCCCTGTGTGTCCTGTGGTCTCAATGGTGAAGAGGGGCTGTGGGACTCCTGTGTGTCCTGTGGTCTTAGTGTACAAGAGGGGCTGTGGGACCCCTGTGTGTCCTGTGGTCTTAGTGTAGAAGAGGGGCTGTGGGACCCCTGTGTGTCCTGTAATCTCATAGCAGAAGAGGGGCTGTGGGACCCCTGTGTGTCCTGTGGTCTTAGTGTAGAAGAGGGGCTGTGGGACTCTTGTGTGTCCTGTGGTCTCAATGGTGAAGAAGAGGGGCTGCGGGACCCCTGTGTGTCCTGTGGTCTTAGTGTAGAAGAGGGGCTGTGGGACCCCTGTGTGTCCTGTAATCTCATAGCAGAAGAGGGGCTGTGGGACCCCTGTGTGTCCTGTAATCTCATAGCAGAAGAGGGGCTGTGGGACCCCTGTGTGTCCTGTAATCTCATAGCAGAAGAGGGGCTGTGGGACCCCTGTGTGTCCTGTAATCTCATAGCAGAAGAGGGGCTGCAGGACTCCTGCAAGTCCTGTGGTATCAGTACAGGAGAAGGTGGTTTTGCAGGATCCCCAGGGAAAGAGAGATAGAGCCCCGTGGGCTTACCTGCCCATCTTCCGGCAGCCCTGTGTATAAGAGGGATGAGGAGGGGAGAGCCATCAGTGCCATCTTTGAGGCCGGGGTGCCCAAGGCCTCGGCCGTGGATTGGGCCAGGAACCGGATTATTGTGCCACCAGACCGGTCCCCCGTTGCTCCCTGGGGGGTCCAGTGTTGTTTCTTGCACATAAGGATGAATGTGGAGAGCCTGGGAGGAAGATAGGAGCCTGTGAAGGAGGTCCAGGCCAGGAGCTGTGCAGAAATGCTGCATAGCTTGTCATGCGCCAAGCCACGCACCCCGCTCTATATACTTTATGTTGTACATTACATCCTCCTGACCCCTGCACTATATACTCTGTTGTACATTACATACTCCTGACCCCTGCACTATATACTCTGTTGTACATTACATACTCCTGACCCCTGCACTATATACTCTGTTTTACGTTACATACTCCTGACCCCTGCACTATATAATCTTTGATGTACATTACATACTCCTGACCCCTGCACTATATACTCTATGTTGTACATTACATCCTCCTGACCCCTGTACTATATACTCTGTTGTATGTTACATACTCCTGACCCTTGCACTATATAATCTTTGTTGTACATTACATACTCCTGACCCCTGCACTATATACTCTGTTGTACATTACATACTCCTGACCCCTGCACTATATACTGGCTGTTGTACATTACATACTCCTGACCCCCGCACTATATACTCTATGTTGTACATTACATACTCCTGACCCCTGCACTATATACTCTATGTTGTACATTACATACTCCTGACCCCTGCACTATATACTCTGTTGTACATTCCACACTCCTGACCCCTGCTCTATATACTCTGTTGTACATTACATACTCCTGACCCCTGCACTATATACTCTATGTTGTACATTACATACTCCTGACCCCTGCACTATATACTCTATGTTGTACATTACATACTCCTGACCCCTGCACTATATACTCTATGTTGTACATTACATACTCCTGACCCCTGCACTATATACTCTGTTGTACATTCCACACTCCTGACCCCTGCTCTATATACTCTGTTGTACATTACATACTCCTGACCCCTGCACTATATACTCTATGTTGTACATTACATACTCCTGACCCCTGCACTATATACTCTATGTTGTACATTACATACTCCTGACCCCTGCACTATATACTCTATGTTGTACATTACATACTCCTGACCCCTGCACTATATACTCTGTTGTACATTACATACTCCTGACCCCTGCACTATATACTCTATGTTGTACATTACATACTCCTGACCCCTGCACTATATACTCTATGTTGTACATTACATACTCCTGACCCCTGCACTATATACTCTATATTGTACATTACATACTCCTGACCCCTGCACTATATACTCTATGTTGTACATTACATAGTCCTGACCCCTGCACTATATACTCTGTGTTGTACATTACATAGTACAGACTTCTTCTCTCCCCCCTCCCCCCACTGCTATATATACGCATAATATGGATTCTCTTTTGTTACACCCATTTCCTCCCAGCTGGACATTTTATATCGGATGATGTGATTGGAGCACAGACTTTTACATGGTGATAATAATGTGATCACATCCTCCAACTTTGGACCCTTAAACAGAAAGTGATAATGAGGGAGGAGTCAATACCCCAATGATGGTGGTCTTCAGGATCAGTCCAGTCTTCATCTTGGTTGTTCTCCCCCCATCCTCACTCTCTGACCCCTGGTGGGGCTCAGCCCCGCTGTTCTTCATGACTAAATCATGGAGTAAATAAGGAAGTGCAGTACTTCTTGTGTTGGGAAGATGGCGATGAGTGATAGAGGGGGTGGGGACCCTCGTCCTATAATCCCCTCATCACTGTCCCTCCTATAAAAGACAGTTCTGGTTGTTTCCTCACTCTCTGACTAAGGTCCATGAATAAAGAAATGACCTGGTAGGAGATCAGAGGAGCCATTTCCTAGTTCCCTTGAGGGTGGAATTGTAAGCTCCTCGGAGACCAAGCTGCCTGATGTGGGCGGAGTCCTGGTTTGGGGGAACCAATCAGCTCCTGTCTAGTAATCCTCTTTGTCTTTGTATTTTAGTCCATGGCCGGGAGATGAGGAAAACCTCCGAGGATTGTCTCACTTTGTCTCCAGACTGGAAAGTAGAAGATGAGGACATCACACAGTATAGTCCAGGAGAAAACCCGGCTCCCTCCAATGTCCATCCGGCACCACCCAGTGTAGATGGACCATCAGATTCCTCGTATCCTGAGGAACCTCAGACTGTGCGGCACCGGGCCGGCCTTCCAACAGAGGAGAGCTTCTCCTGTACTGAGTGCGGGAAAGGTTTCCAATATAAATCCGGTCTTAATGTGCATAAAAGGTCTTGCACAGGAAAGAAGCCGTATTCCTGTCCTGAGTGCGGGAAATGTTACCATTCTAAATCCAAACTTAATGTGCATAAAAGATCTCACACAGGGGAGAAGTCCTATTCTTGTACTGTGTGCGGGAAATGCTTTTCAGACAAGTCCAATCTTTCTGCCCATCAGAGATTGCATACTGGGAAAAAGACATTTTCCTGTCCCGAGTGCGGGAAATGTTTTTCAGTCAAGTCCAGTCTTTGCATACATCAAAGATCTCACACGGGGGAGAAGCCATATTCATGTCCTGAGTGTGGGAAGGATTTCCAGCGTAAATCAGATCTTAATGTGCATAAAAGATCTCATACGGGGGAGAAGCCATATTCCTGTCCTGAGTGCGGGAAATGTTTTTCACAGATATCCAGTCTGCATAAACATCAGAGATCTCATACAGGGGAGAAGCCGTATTCCTGTCCTGAGTGCGGGAAATGTTTTTCACAGACATCCCATCTTTACAGTCATCAGAGATTTCATACGGGGGAGAAGCCGTATTCCTGTCCTGAGTGCGGGAAATGTTTTTCAAATAAGTCCAGTCTTCATAAACATCAAAGATCTCACACGGGGGAGAAGCCTTATTCCTGTCCTGAGTGCGGGAAATGTTTTGTAGAAAAATCAAAACTTGACACACATCAGAGATCTCACACGGGGGAGAAGCCGTATTCCTGTCCTGAGTGCGGGAAATGTTTTGTAGAAAAATCAAAACTTGACACACATCAGAGATCTCACACGGGGGAGAAGCCGTATTCCTGTCCTGAGTGCGGGAAATGTTTTTCAGATTCGTCCAGTCTTCATAAACATCAGAGATCTCACACGGGGGAAAAGCCTTATTCCTGTCCTGAGTGTGGGAAATGTTTTGTAGAAAAATCAAAACTTGACACACATCAGAGATCTCACACGGGGGAGAAGCCTTATTCCTGTCCTGAGTGCGGGAAACATTTTTCACAGAAGTCCCATCTTTCCAGACATCAGAGATCCCACACGGGGGAGAAGCCATATTCCTGCCCTGAATGCTGGAAATGTTTTTCACTGAAGTCCAGTCTTTACACACATCAGAGATCTCACACGGGGGAGAAGCTATTTTTCTGTTCTGAGTGTGGGAAGGGTTTCCGGCATAAATCAGAGCTTAATGTGCATGAAAGATCTCACAGGGGGGAGAAGCCGTATTCCTGTCCTGAGTGCGGGAAATGTTTTTCAGTGAATTACAAACTTCATAGTCATCAGAGATCTCACACGGGGGAGAAGCCGTATTCCTGTCCTGTGTGTGGGAAATGTTTTTCAGTGAAGTTCAATCTTTACACACATCAGAGATCCCACAAGGGGGAGAAGCCGTATTCCTGTTCTGAGTGTGGGAAGGGTTTTTGGCATAAATCAGTGCTTAATGTGCATGAAAGATCTCACACGGGGGAGAAGCCGTATTCTTGTCCTGAGTGCGGGAAATGTTTTTCAGTGAAGTCCAGTCTTTGCAGACATCAGAGATCTCACACGGGGGAGAAGTTATTTTTCTGTTCTGAGTGTGGGAAATGTTTTTTAGAGAAGTACAAACTTCATAATCATCAGAGATCTCACACGGGGGAGAAGCCGTATTCCTGTCCTGAGTGCAGGAAATGTTTTTCACAGATATCCAATCTTCACACACATCAGAGATCACACACAGTGGAGAAGCCATATTCCTGTCCTGAGTGTGGGAAATGTTTTGTGCGGCAGTCCCTTCTTCATAAACATGAGAGATCTCACAAGCGGGAGAAGCTCTATTCCTGTCCTGAGTGTGGGCAATGTTTTTCAGTGAAGTCCAGTCTTCACATACATCAGAGATCTCACACAGGGGAGAAGCCATATTCCTGTTCTGAGTGCGGGAAATGTTTTTCACAGAAGGGCAATCTTTACAAACATCAGAGATCTCACACAGGGGAGAAGCCATATTCCTGTTCTGAGTGTGGGAAATGTTTTTCACAGAATTCCAATCTTTACACACATCAGAGATCTCACACGGATGAGAAGCCACTCTGCTGTCCTGAGTGAGGGAAATGTTCCTCTCTGAAGTCCTGTCTTCCTGTACATCAGGGGTCCCACACAACCCTGGAGGTGTATTAGTGCCTTGAGTGCGGGAAATGTCTTCTAGATGAATGTTGCTGGACATCCCAGCTCTCATGTGGGGAAGAAGCACACCCTGATATACACCTCAGATATACTCCATGGCTGATCTTCATCATGGAAGGAACAGTTCATAAGGAGATGAGAGGCCCCCAAAGACATGGATGAAGTGTGGGACCGGGTTGGTCATTGATGGCAGGAGAAGAAGTTTTCAATGTATTTTCCATCAATGGAAGACATTCCAGCAGCTCAGATGTGATCCTAATAACATTGGTTCCCCCATTCACACAGGAGGAATGGACATGAACTCTCACTGAGGGAATTGCTATACAAACATTCTATGAATAGACCCCCAAATGTCAGGAGACGTTTCTATAAAGACGGGAAGTATGGAGCAGAGAAATGAATAGACCTCCCAGCAATGTTATTACCAGGCTGCAGCTAGGGGGAGCTCTAATGTCACCCCAGCAGAGTGATCCCATCTAGCCCACATTAACCCTCTCACTGCCAGAGCTGTTTCTGCATGATTTTGCACACATGGGAAAATGCAGATTTTGGTCCTGAAGATGAGATAAACCCCCAAACATCTATTCTGTGACATCAGAGGCCCTGGAGAATAAAATGGTGGTGATTGTTAAGGTGTTCCCCATACACAGATTCCCCTTCATATCCGCCTTTATTTCCTCCTTTCCCCCATTTTCTATGTTGGGATCTTTTCTACAATACTTTGTTATAATAATGGAACACGTTGTGTATTGTATTGTACACCAATAATAATGACTCCGCCCCCACATTCCAGACAAGGGATCTTCCTGACCAATCAGATTCCTTCCTTTGCTATTTCCTGATTCTATGATCACAATCTTGTTAAAAATATAATTACAATAAAAAGTTTATTGAATGAAAAAACAAAATTGTGTTGTGAGTGACAAACGTCTTCATCATAAATTGTTCATAGATGACACATTGAGAGCCTTCCCAGGTCATCAGCATAGAGTGCAGTGGTCAGGAATATGTCCTATACAGCCCTGTGTATAGAGTGCAGTGGTCAGGAGTGTGTCATATACAGCCCTGTGTATGGAGTGCAGTGGTCAGGAGTATATCATATACAGCCCTGTGTATAGAGTGCAGTGGTCAGGAGTATGTCATATACAGCCCTGTGTATAGAGTGCAGTGGTCAGGAGTATATCATATACAGCCCTGTGTATAGAGTGCAGTGGTCAGGAGTATGTCATATACAGCCCTGTGTATAGAGTGCAGTGGTCAGGAACATGTCATATACATGCCCTGTGTATAGAGTGCAGTGGTCAGGAATATGTCCTATACAGCCCTGTGTATAGAGTGCAGTGGTCAGGAGTATGTCATATACAGCCCTGTGTATAGAGTGCAGTGGTCAGGAGTATATCATATACAGCCCTGTGTATAGAGTGCAGTGGTCAGGAGTATGTCCTATGCAGCCCTGTGTATAGAGTGCAGTGGTCAGGAGTATGTCCTATGCAGCCCTGTGTATAGAGTGCAGTGGTCAGGAGTATGTCATATGCAGCCCTGTGTATAGAGTGCAGTGGTCAGGAGTATGTCATATGCAGCCCTGTGTATAGAGTGCAGTGGTCAGGAGTATGTCATATACAGCCCTGTGTATAGAGTGCAGTGGTCAGGAGTATGTCCTATACAGCCCTGTGTATAGAGTGCAGTGGTCAGGAGTATGTCCTATACAGCCCTGTGTATAGAGTGCAGTGGTTAGGAGTATGTCCTATACAGCCCTGTGTATAGAGTGCAGTGGTTAGGAGTATGTCCTATACAGCCCTGTGTATAGAGTGCAGTGGTTAGGAGTATGTCCTATACAGCCCTGTGTATAGAGTGCAGTGGTCAGGAGTATATCATATACAGCCCTGTGTAAAGAGTGCAGTGGTCAGGAGTATGTCCTATACAGCCCTGTGTATAGAGTGCAGTGGTCAGGAGTATGTCCTATACAGCCCTGTGTATAGAGTGCAGTGGTCAGGAGTATGTCCTATACAGCCCTATGTATAGAGTGCAGTGGTCAGGAGTATGTCCTATACAGCCCTGTGTATAGAGTGCAGTGATCAGGAGTATGTCACATACCAAGGCCTTCCTCTCTGCCTGGCAGTCAAGGAACTTTAGGTATGCCCCAGGAACTGTCTCCATGATGCATTTCAGGGCTTCCTGCATCTGAGGAGAATCTCTACTGGTTACAGGCACTCCGGTGCTGGCCCACTCAGGTAGTGGTGTGAAGATAACATTTGATGATACTCCAGTGTCAGTCTCTGTATGCCCATCCTGCGAGGCTATCTCTGAGCCCCTGGGATCTGAGGAGGCGGGAACCCCACCATGGTCAGGTTCCCTCGAGTTCTGGTCTGCTCGGCTATCATGCTCCTGTAGGTGCCAAATCAAATCTTTACGAGTTTTGCAACCGATGTCCATTCCTCATGAGGCACATTCAGCACTCAAATTACTTTTGCTCATTTTCTTGCATTCTGCGTCACCGGGCATAATTGCAAGCAAAGATAGAATAGGAAGCAGAAAAAGGAAGGAGCTGTTGCTATATGTCTTTCTCTCTATATACAGTTGTGTTCAAAATAATAGCAGTGTGGAGTTCTATTAGTGAGGTCATTCATTCTTTGAAAAACAGGTGGCAATTATTGCCCTTATTTAAGGAAGGAAGGCAGCAAATGTTGTACATGCTGGTTACAGTGCATTTCTCTCTGAAATTCTGAGGAAAATGGGTCGTTCCAGACATTGTTCAGAAGAACAGCGTACCTTGATTAAAAAGTTGATTGGAGAGGGGAAAACATATAAAGAAGTGCAGAAAATGATCGGCTGCTCAGCTAAAATGATCACAAATGCTTTAAAATGGCAACCAAAACCTGAAAGACGTGGAAGAAAGCGAAAAACTACCATTGGAATGGATAGAAGAAGAGCCAAAATGGCGCGGACTCAGCCAACAATCAGCTCCAGGAAGATGAAAGAAGGTGTGACGTTCCCTGTGAGGACTGTTACAATCAGAAGACTCCTATGTGAAGCCAAGCTATCTGCAAGAAGCCCCCGCAAAGTCCCACTGTTGGGAAAAAGACGTGCTGAAGAGGTTACAATCTGCCAAAGAGCACATTGACTGGCCTAAAGAGAAATGACGCAACATTTTGTGGACTGATGAAAGTAAGATTGTTCTTTTTGGGTCTAGTGGGCGGAGACAGTTTGTCAGACGACCCCCAAACCCTGAATTCAAGCCACAGTACACTGTGAAGACTGTGAAGCATGGTGGTGCAAGCATCATGATATGGGGATGTTTCTCATACTACGGTGTTGGGCCTATTTATCGCATACCAGGGATCATGGATCAGTTTGAATCCATCAGAATACTTGAAGAGGTCATGCTGCCTTATGCTGAAGAGGAAATGCCCTTGAAATGGGTGTTCCAACAAGACAACGACCCCAAACACACCAGTAAACGTGCAACATCTTGGTTCCAGACCAACAAGATGGACGTTATGGAGTGGCCAGCCCAATCCCTGGATCTTCATCCAATAGAAAACTTGTGGGGTGACATCAAAAATGCCGTTTCTGAGGCAAAACCAAGAAATAGAGAAGAACTGTGGAATGTGGTCCAATCATCCTGGGCTGGAATACCTGATCACAGGGGCCAGAAGTTGGGGGACTCCATGCAACACAGATGTACAGCAGTTCTCAGAAACAGTGCGACTACAACCAAATATTCATGAATTCATTCAAAGGAAAGCAAAATCTTTAAACATTTCTCAGTTTATATAGTGAATGTTTGAGTTTGTAAAGAAGAATACAAACACGGCCATTTTTTTGAACCGTCTAATATTCACTTTTCTTTAAATTTTTTAGAGGAACAACACAAATTTGATGTATTTTTCTTCATGTTGTGATTTGGAATAGAATGTGTCGTGTTCCCAATGCATTTGTGTGGATGGAAATAAAAGGATTAGAAGGATTTTCAGCTTTATTCACTTTTTTCAACACACTGCTATTATTTTGAACACAACTGTATATGAAACATATGCACCGCTTGTCTCTAAGGACTGTTTCCACAAAGGTTACAATCCTTCAGTGCAGAGCTAATTCCTAACACTTCACCGAAGCTCTTAATGCAACTATCCCACATACGCTGCCATCCAATATGTGACTGGCGCGGCGTCAGACCCCTGACCTTCTCACCAAACTCATGACCAAAGGACTAGCCAATCTAAAACCGCGCTGTCATGTGCGTAACAATGTCATGCACAGCTGCACCCTGCACAATGATTTTCCAGCTCACTGGACCACAATCGATGTACCGGAAGCCTGAGCGATTGTTACTGGGTCAGGTTAATTACACAATTAACCCTTCACACTGCCACCACCTCCTTTTTGTACAGAGAAAGAGAAAACTCGGCAATATCAGCAATAACACTAGGATGGTTGAATAATTGTCTGTACACCACTGTCACCGCAGGCAGGTTATACAGAGGGTTAAACACACACAGTAGCGCTCTTCAGAGGCAGGAATACATAGTTTGCATTAAAGAGCTTTAGAAACAGTTCAACACTTTCAGAAAGTAAGATTTATTACTAAAAGGTCAAAAGGGTGCAATAAAAATATTTACAGAAAAAGATGTAGCCAATATATATAAAAATATACAGAGAACAATAACACAGCAAAGAGATAACGGAAAGGAGTTTAGAGGGATAAAGTACTTGCCAAAAGCCTTGGGTTAAGCAGCTTCAAGTTTTCTGAGCAAAAGGGCGTTTTTCCCAAAGTTGGTTCCAATGTTAAAGGGAGAATCTTCAACGCTCACCCACCTCAACTCAGCCTAGCTTAGCTTTTTCTAGCAACTCCACAGGGTGTCTGACTGGAGCAGTAAACCAATCGCCTCATTTGGGGAGGGAGTTGTAGGTGGAGACCTTAGGCTATGACCAAAGCCTGCAAAAATTATATTATGGTTTATAACTTATTCTGGATACATATCCACGAGTAGATTATTACGCAGAATCTTTGGCTGAACGGATAGATATGAAATATGAAATATCCACTGGAATGGTTAAGAAGATGTAATTTTCAGCTCTCCTGTATATGCCAGCTAGGGGGTGTAATATACCTGGAGAATGGTCTTAAATTAAGCTGTCCGAATATGGGCTCCATGTTTAGGTAATTATGTTCTATTTGAAGATATAAACTTATATGAAAAGTGAGTTTTTAAATGTAAGTCTATTTTTACGACTCCTTGGAATGTCTTTTGAACTCAGTGAAGGACTTGGTTTATGGCTTTACGAGCCGAGATTGCAAAGTTAACAAACATCTAGGCCCCAGCTCAGTTGTGGGATTTATAGCCCTGACGCCCTCCCATGGAGTTTGCTGCCTGTGATCTGCATCAAACAGACCACATGTCACTCAACAGAGAGGGAGGGGGGATGAGGAAAGCTGATTTGGGAGTAGAGATGATACAGCTTGGAAGATTGTTAACAAGATGGATGACCGTGTCCATCTCGGTGTGCACGATTGCTACAATGTGAAGTCATTTTACCTGCAGTATAAATTATTTTCGTTTCACTCTTCTGGGGAAGATTTATTTTATCCACCTCCCGCCCGCCATATAGTCCAATGATGGGCGCAAAGTGGTTCTCTCATTCTGGGAGGACATCATATGATGTCCTCCCATTCTCACCACGCATGTGTGGCTCTGGGAGCGTGCAGCACGGCGATCGGCAGTGCGCTGTGTCCCTTGGAAAGAGCTGAAGATGTCGGCTTGGTCATGTGATCAGCTGTGTTCAATCACAGATGATCACATGTAAACAGGGAAATGCCGGTTATCGGCATTTCTCTCCTCACGAGCTGTCACGCTGACAGAGGAGAGCCAGTAATCGTCATTCTACAGAGGGGACATGTACACTGATCATCTGGGCACTGATGATCAGTGTCCCCTGATGATCAGTGTGGCCCCAGAAGTACCACCTGCCAGTGTCCATCAGTGCCAGCTGTCAGTGCTGAACAGTGCCACATTCCAGTGCCCATCAGTGCCACATATTTGCCTACCAGTGCACATCAATGCCACATATCAGTGCCCATTTGAGCTGCCTTTCAGTGTCACCAATCAGTGCCAGTCAGTGCCACCTATCAATCCAATCAGTGCCGCCTATCAATGCCAGTCAGTGCTGCCTATCAGTGTGCATCAGTGCCACCTATCAGTGCCAGTCAGTGCTGCCTATCAGTGCTATATATGAGTGCTGCCTTTCAGTGCCCATCAGTGCCACCTACCTGTGCCTCCTCATCAGTGCCCATCAGTGCAGCCTCATTAGCACACATCAGTGAAGGAGAAAAATCACTTACTTACAAAATTTTATAACAAAAACTAAGAAAAAAAAATTTTTTTTCAAAATGTTCAGTAGTTTTTGGTTTGTTTAAGAAAAAATAAAAAACCCCGAGGTGATTAAATACCACCAAAATAAAGCTCTATCTATCAGAAAAAATGATAAAAAATGTCATATGGGTACAGTGTTGCATGACCGCTCAATTGTCAAAGTGTGACAGCGCTGAAAGCTAGAAATTGGCCTGGGCAGGAAGGGGGTAGAAGTGCCCGGTAGGCTGATTCTGGCTTCTAGTCAATGGTTTATCGGGATGTATACAGTATATATATGACAAGGTAGACTACTTCATGTAACATTACATCTTCATCTCAGATTGGATTGGCCTGTGTATGGGATTCCAGATCAAGTCATGGCAAGGTACACGTTGAGCGTTGAATATCTGGCTGTAGAGAGATCACGGGGGGGATTTGTATATCTGTTGTCACATGTTGCTGAGTTACTGATTTCTTACACGACATTTCCAGACAGTTGGATGTAATTCATTAATATTTGGAAGTAATTGCTGGCTTGTATTTCTCCCCATTATTGTGGATTAGATCATTGTACTGTTATCTTGTATTGTTTATTATTTATCATCACCTATTAGATTTCATCCCCATTTTGTACTGATTTATATTATTAATAAATATATATTTTTGCACATTATTGCGTTTTATTTTGTCTTCCAATTATCACAAATACAGAACTGGGATGTCGGTTACTTTGTGAGAATTAGTAGGGAATCTCCTTCATTCCAGATCCCGCCTGTTTCCATGAATTGTATACGGATTATTTCCTCACAGATAAAGTTCTGACAATTTGTACCGTTCTGGTGTTTTTGATCCTCAGAAATGAGATCTGCCGTCATCAGACATGATGGATTTTCAGACATCTATCCCATAGTTTGTAGACTCTATAACTCTCCTACACACTGAATCATAGACACTGATTGGGGTTATTGTACCCAAGAAATGGCGCAGAATACACCTTTGTCTACATTTATAAGGAAAGACCATTTATTTGTAAAAACAAGAAACAAGAAAAATGGTAAAAAGTGGTGTTTAATACCACCAAAATAAATATCTATTTGTGTGAAAAAATTACAAAAATATAATTTGGGTACAATGTTGCATGACGGTGTAATTGTCATTCAAAGTGTGAGAGCGCTGATAGTTACCAGTCAGCCTGGGCAGGAAGGGGGGGGGAAGTGTCCGGTATACAGGAGGTAGAAATATTTATTTTTAAAAAGACCTCCAAGTGTTTGTGAAATCTCCCACCACAAAATGTACTCAGCCAATCACAGGGAAGGACTCCATTTTTATTCTTCTCCTGCCATCAATGGCCAACCCGGTCCCACACTTCATCCATGTCTTTGGGGACCTCTGATCTCCTTATGAACTGTTTCTTCCATGATGAAGATCAGCCATGGAGTATATCTGAGGTGTATATCAGGGTGTGCTTCTTCCCCACATGAGAGCTGGGATGTCCAGCAACATTCATCTAGAAGACATTTCCCACACTCAAGGCACTAATACACCTCCAGGGTTGTGTGGGATCCATGATGTACAGGAAGACAGGACTTCAGTGAGGAACATTTCCATCACTGATGACAAGAAAGTGGTTTTTCGGGGCATGTCCAAAATGGCGACCGGAGCGGCCACCTAATCCAGAGCTCCGGCGCCCAGGATTGTAATCCGCTGTCATCCGGGCAGCGGGGGCATCGTACGGGGTGCCGGAGGCTGCTGCACAGTCCCCTGCATCTGGAGGAGGGGATCCGGGCTGTATTGCCCATCTCCGTGATCGCGGACATCCACGGCCTAGTGCGGCTGCGGAGCCTTGGCCTCATCTCCGCTGCCATCTGGCGACCGCGGACCCATCCGAGTCACAGGGGGGCTCCCTCACTATCCTCTGCATTTGGGAGAGGGGATCCAGACTGAATTACCCCTCTCCACAACCGTGGAGGTCCGAGGCCTGGTGCGACTGCGGAGCCCCAGCACAGAATCCGCGGCCATCTGGGTGGAGGTGGACCCATCCGGGGCATCGGAGGCACCTGGACCATTCCCTATATCTGGGGGGGGCGGCGGACCTTATTTCCCTCCTCTGAGGCGGTGGAGGCCTGCGGCCTAGTGTGACCTGCTCCATCCAGCCCTGATCCTGTCCCATCGGGATCGCAGTGAGTACAAGTAGTATAGTGGGGGCGGGTGCTGGTTTTCTGATCCCCCTCCAACGTTTGGTGGTCCGTGGCTCCCACTATCTGGTCCACGTGCTCCTCCCCCTGTGAATGTGACCCCTGCTGGGCCCAAAGGCCTCCTGTGGTGGGAATTGGAGCCAGCTCTTGGATCCTTGGTCTCGCCTGTTGCAGCCTATGTCCACTCTGCATTTCTGCGGCTTAACCACTTGCCTACCAGACACTTATACCCCCTTCCTTACCAGGCCAATTTTCAGCTTTCAGCGCTGCCGCACTTTGATTGACAATTGCGCGGTCATGCAACATTGTACCCATATGAAATTTTGATCATTTTTTTCTCACAAATAAAGCTTTCTTTTGGTGGTATTTAATCGCCACTGGGTGCTTTACTTTTTGCGCTATAAATTAAAAAAGTGCAAAAAATTTGAAAAAAAAAAAAAGTTTCTTTGTTTCTATTATAAAATTTTTCAAACAGGTAATTTTTCTCCTTCACTGATGTGCGTTGATGAGGCAGCACTGATGGGCACTGATAGGCGGCACTGATGGGCACTGATAGGCAGCACTAAAGGGCACTGATAGGCAGTACTTATGAGGTGGCACGGATAGGCGGCACTGATAGGCAGCACTAATGAGGTGTCACGGATAGGCGGCACTAATATGCAGCACTGATAGGCGGCACTGATAGGTGACACTGATGATGGGTACTGATAGATGGCACTGACTGGCATCACTGCTGGGCACTGACTGGCGGCACTGACTGGCACAACCGCTGGGCACTGACTGGTGGCACTGACTGGCAGCACTGCTGGGCTGCACTGGTGGGTGGCACTGGTGGGCAGCACTGGTGGGTGGGCACAGGTGAGTGACACTGGTGGGCACAGGTGGGTGGCACTGGTGGGCACAGGTGGGTGGCACTGCTGGGCACAGGTAGGTGGCACTTCTGGGCACAGGTGTGTGACACTGCAGAGTGGCACAGGTGGGTGCACTGCTGGCACAGGTGGGTGCACTGCTGGGCACAGGTGGGTGATCTGCTGGGCACAGGTGGGCGGAGCTAGTGGGCGCACTGCTGGGCACAGGTGGGCGGAACTTGCGGGTGGCACTGCTGGGCACCGATCATCAGGGCACTGATCATCAGTGCCCTGATGATCGGTGCCGATCCCCGCTGTGACAACTGCCGGTTCTCGGCAGTACTTTCCTCACGATCTGACAGCGTGAGGAAAGTGCAGCCGAGAACCGGCACTTGCATTTCCCTGTGATCAGCGTGTCATTGGACACCGCTGATCACGTGGTAAAAGGCCGGTATGATTGGCCTTTTACCACATCTCGTGATCAGCTGTGTCCGTAGGACACAGCGATCACGGAGATCACCGGGTGCGCGCCCCCTGGGGCGCGCAGGAGAGCGCGTTCTGGGGGGATGTCATATGACGTCCACCCAGAACTGGCCGGCCGCAGTGCAGCCGTCATTCGGCTATCTGCGGTTGGCAACTAGTTAATAATAATTTTTACAATATATCGATTCTGCTGATGTGCCTGACCGCATCCATGTGACTATCATCGTACCTGCTTAGGGCGTTATAGGTCTCCTGGGGTATCTTCCTTGGACATCTAATTTTCAATTGATCACCCCCAAGGGACTTCCTATATGCCATCCACGAAGAAAAAGAAGGGACAAGCTCAATAGTCCCTTACGACATACCTACTTAAAACGCACGAGATAAGCAACATGTCTCAAGATAATACAGAACGAGCATCTCCATCCGGTCCCACGCAGAATACCGTAGTTCATACATTAACTCAGGACACTGAATGTGCACAGCAACTTACCAAGAGGGACTTGGAATCTTGCCTGGAAACTATGTACACTAAGCTAGCTGCTAAATTCCAATCAGAACTCCACAAGAGCACGAATGTTCTATCCCAGGAAATAGCGGCATTGGGCTCCAGAACCGACCGCTTGGAAACCAAACATGATGAACTCAGCCTGGCTCATGGTGAGCTTTCCAGGGATCACGATCATTTACAGACAACCTTTGCACAATTGCAGGCACAGGTTGAGGATCTTGATAATCGTAACCGCAGGAATAATTTGCGAGTCAGAGGAGTCCCGGAGTCTGTGAGTGACCTTTCAAAAGCCATGACCAAGCTATTCCAATCACTCCTTCCGGACCATGACACCGGGTCCTTTGCTTGTGATCGCATTCACAGAGCCCTGCGCCCAAAACCTCCTAACGATAAACCACCTCGTGACATTGTCCTTTGTATGAAGGATTTCCTGATTAAAGAAAACTCAGGGCTGCCCGCAATATCCCAACAATCATTTTTGAAAGCTCCGCTTTGCAAATATTCCCAGATGTCTCTCCGACTACGTTGGAGAGACGCAGAAAAATGAAGGAAATTATGTCCACCCTTTTTTCAGCTCGGATCCGCTATAAATGGGGCTTCCCCTTTAAGTTGATAGTCCCCCACAATGGAAGCACATACACAGCTACCTCTCTCCCTGAGGGCCAGGATATTTTGGCCGAATTGGGCTTGGTTGATCCTCCTTCTCATCGATGCCCTCCTTCCACTCCTCGGGTATCTCCAATATGGCACACTCCATCTCCAAGAAGAGAACGGAGGAGAGTCAGACAAGAACCAGGATGAACCGTTATTGATGGATTTTGCTCGTTTGTGTCACATACATCCTTTGGATGTTTTTCTTGGTCACTATTGAGATGTCTCTATATCCTGCATATTATGTTTGCGTTTTTGGTACTTATATCTGGATGTGTAAAGTTTAACTAAGGTCTTTGGACCTATATTACACCGCCTGTATGTTCATGATCTTAAGACTCTTGGACACGTGACCCCCCCTGCCACCTGGCATGGCCGGAGATGTCACCTCCCGATTGTGTGGTGGCGGCTCTAGTTTCCATGCTTTACAGAGTCAGGGTTTGGGCCTGATTGGCCCTTTGATGTTTGATTTTTCTGTTTTTTCAGGTATGGCAAAAGGCCCACCTGATCCATGTTTTCTAGCTAACCTTTTAATTGTAGAAGTTCTTAAAACCTCACCTCTATTGCTTTCTATCTTTCTTCTTTATAAAGCCTTAGTACATGATAATGGTTTTGTGCTGATTTGTGGATGTCCTGGCGCCCACACCGGGGTCTGGATGTTCCTTAAATTGTCACTACAGATTATTGCTTTGTTGTGGATCTGCTGATTCTAATGTCTAGCCAAATAGTTTTTTTGAGATTTCCTGTCAATATGTACTTTTATGCCGATAGCTATTATTTCCGTGTTGCCATGGTTATTCAATGTATTTCGCATAATGTCCAGGGTTTCAATTCACCAAACAAGCGAAAAACATCCTTTCTTCAATATAAGCGATTAGGGGCTAAAATTATTTTACTACAGGAGACCCACTTTGCATCCGCCAAACACCCGACATATTTTCATAAATCCTATAGGCAGGGGTGTTATACCTTACATTCCTCTAAAAGCAGAGGTGTAGCCATTTTTGTTGCATAATTCATTCCCTTTTGAGGTTCAACATGTGTACCGTGATCCGGGCAGTAGGTTTATCATTCTTAAAGGCATCCTTTCGGGTCGTGAACTTACGATCGCTAATATCTATGCGCCTAATTCGGCACATGCTTCCTTTTTTTCTCAATTTTTTAGCATTCTTGATAGGTTTTTGTCCCCCCATCTATTGGTGGGTGGTGATTTTAACCTGGTAGCAAACCCACTTTTGGACCATAGCTCTCCCTCACAATCTTCCCAAACTTTCCCAAAATCCCTCACTAAAAAACTGGATGCCCTCCAGTTGGTTGATACCTGGAGGGCACATAATGTGGGAGCCAGGGATTACTCATTTTATTCTCACCCACATGACTCTTATGCTAGATTATATTATATCTACTGCACCCCCATTTTACTAGCTAATTCTAGGACAGCTTGTATTCACCGGAGCCCCTGGTCGGGTCACAATATAATGGCCTTATCTATCACATTTATAGGATTGGCACCTACCCCCTTCTCTTGGAGACTTAATGACTCTATGCTCACTGATATTAACTCTAGAGGTGGTTACATCTATTCAGGAATATTTTCAGTCTAATTCTACTCCTGATATATCTCCAGCCACACTATGGGTAGCCCATAAGGTGGTCCTACGTGGCCGCCTTATCTCCATGGCTTCTTCCAGAAATAGAAAACGATGGCAGCAAATTCTGCAACTTACCCGAGAATTAGAAACACATATTGCTAATCCATCTCTTCTTAATAAACGGTTACTATCTCAAAAGCGTTTAGAATTGAATACTCTGCTTTCTCAAAAGACCGAAAAAGCTCTCCGCTGGTCGAAGGCCTTGTTCTTGCTGCATAGTAACTCAGCATCCATTATGTTTGCAAGGAAATTGAATCACTCTCTGCGCCCCTCACATATTTATAAGTTACGCACTAACTCGGGCGCTATCTCATCTCTACCTCAAGAAGTTTTGGGTGTTTTTGAAAAATGTTATTCTAACCTACTAGCTCCTCCACAGTCGTTTCGTTGGTGGTATGATCGATCTTTTATTAGATGATCTGATTTTCAAAGAGGAGGATCTTCTATTACTTTTGATATGCTGCGTGTGTTTTTTGATGTTCCTCTTCGTGAATACCATCGTTACCGACAGATTAGACATTTGTTTAATTCACATTTTGGCCTTATACCCTCTTCTCCGATTTCATTTTTTGAACGTGTCAGCCGTGACTCTCCTAGGGGCAAGGGTCTTATTTCTGATCTTTATCACCAATTTTTGATCTGTTTTCTCCTACACCCCCTTTGTATAGACGAAGATGGGAGGAGGATGGTGGTATCACTTTTTCGGAGGAGGATTGGGATTCCATGGTGGATAACATATGTAAGTGTTCTAGATCTCTTTCTGTCCATGAGACAGCCCTTAAGGTTTCAACCAGATGGTATTATACCCCATCAAGACTACATGTATTGTTCCCTCAGGTGTCCCCTTTATGTTTTGGGGCTGTGGTCTCACAGGTACTTTGGTTCATATATTCTGGGATTGCCCAACCATATCTTTGATTTGGCGTAAGATATCTGAGGTGGCTACCTCACTGGCGGGTATCCCGGTACGATTGTCTATACAGACCTGTTTATTGGGGGCTCATATCCTGGGGGTCTCTGATGCCACTATGAGACTGATACATACTATTTGTATTGCCACTTTATGGGCTAATGCCTTACATTGGAGGTCCAATGCCGTACCCTTGGCCTCTGTTTTACGCAGGGTTGATGCTGTGATGCTCATGGAACGTATTCATTATACCTTACTGGATGGGATGCACTTATTTGATAAAAAATGGGAATCATGGAGGGATTATAGACATTGATTGCATGATTAACAACATTCCCAGTGAAGGTTGACTGGCATATACTGTTGACAGATGTATCATTCAACCTACTTTATCGTCTACATATTTCATGTACTTGCAATCTATTCTTTTCTATTTCTTCTCTTTCTTATGTTAATATACTTTTCTGTATTGTATTTTTCAAAAGTGCCTTGTTTTTGCTGTAAGTATCATTTGAAAATGTATTGTTTTACAGTCTACTTTTGCAAAATAAAACCATTTGTAAACAAAAAAATAAATAAATTTAGGCCAACATGTATTCTGCTCCATGTTTTTGGTGAAAAAATCCCAATAAGTGTATATTGATTGCTTTGTGTGACAGTTATAGCGTCTACAAACTATGGGATAGATAATGGAATTTACGCCATTTTTTTGCTATACAGCGCTGCGCTAGTTTAACGGACAATTGCGCGGTCATGCAATATGGTACATAATGAAATTTATGTCCTTTTTTCACACAAATAGAGCTTTCTTTTGCTGATATTTGATCACCTGTGCGCTTTTTATTTTTGGCGCTATAAACAAAAAAATTTTGAGAAAAAAATGTTTTTTGGAAAAAAACAATATTTTCTTGTTTCTGTCACAAAAAATATCTAAAAAAACTAAAATTGCTTCATAAATTTAGGCCAAAATGTATTCCGCTCCATGTTTTTGGTGAAAAATCCCAATAAGTGTATATTGATTGCTTTGTGTGATAGTTATAGCGTCTACAAACTATGGGAGAGATAATGGAATTTACAGCTTTTACTTTCTGACCACTCATCACATTTCTTGAGGTGCTAAAATACCAGGACAATACAAACACCCCCAAATGACCCCTTTTCAGAAAGTAGACACCCTAAGCTATCTGCTGAGAGGCATATTGAGTCCATGGAAGAAGCCATGGGTATATGTGGAATTACACCCCAAAATACATTCTGCTACTTCTACTGAGTATGGGGGTACCACATGTGTGAGACTTTTTGGGAGCCTAGCCACATACAGGAGCCTGAAATCCAATGACCACTTTGAAAGCCTGAAGGTGCGTAACTTCCTCATTACACTTCCTCACTACCTATCACAGTTTTGGAGGCCCTGAAATGCCAGGATAAAACCAACCCCTCCAAATGACCCCTTTTTGGAAAGTAGACACCCTAAGGAATTTAAAAAGAGGCATGGTGAGCATTTTGCAGATCTAATTTTTTCTCACAAGGTTTTGAAATATAAAAAAAGAAAAGAAAAAATATTTTTTTTTCTTAAATTTTCAAAAACTTGTGGCAAAAAATGAGATCTACACTACCAGACGCTTCTCGGGGCTGCAGTTCCTCTGAGCTCCACAAGGTGGTGATCTCATTTCTACCCAGTCAGGAAGTCTCTATGGAAGACAGATAGGAAGTGATGTCAGGTACAGACAGGAAGTGATGTCAGGTACAGACAGGAAGTGATGTCAGGTACAGACAGGAAGTGACCTGGAATAAAGACAAAGTTCCATGTGGCACAAAGAAAAAGAGAGATCGGTGGAAGTAGCAGAAGAGGAGGTAATAAGATGTTATTTCCTATTTACACCCAGTAACCCCCCCGTCATGTCCGTCCTCTTCCTTCATAGTCACGCCCGTCCTCTTCCTCCATAGTCACGTCCGTCCTCTTCCTCCATAGTCACGTCCGTCCTCTGCCTCCATAGTCACATCCGTCCTCTGCCTCCATAGTCACGTCCGTCCTCTGCCTCCATAGTCACGTCCGTCCTCTTCCTCCATAGTCACGTCCGTCCTCTTCCTCCATAGTCACGTCCGTCCTCTTCCTCCATAGTCACGTCCGTCCTCTTCCTCCATAGTCACGTCCGTCCTCTTCCTCCATAGTCACGTCCGTCCTCTGCCTCCATAGTCACGTCCGTCCTCTGCCTCCATAGTCACGTCCGTCCTCTGCCTCCATAGTCACGTCCGTCCTCTGCCTCCATAGTCACGTCCGTCCTCTGCCTCCATAGTCACGTCCGTCCTCTTCCTCCATAGTCATATCCGTCCTCTTCCTCCATAGTCACTGTGACGTCTTTTATCTCCAGCAGATGATGATACACACATATATAGTGTGGGAACCCAGATTAACCCCTTCAGGGGGAGGAGTTGATGATAATATATGTTGCTCCCAAAGCTGGCCTAAATGGTTCAGTTTTATCGTTCAGCCAGAGGGATGAGAGAAAAAAATATTATTATTATTATACAGGATTTATGGCACCAACAGTTTGCTCAGCACTTTACAATATAACAGGAGACAATACAGCAACAATACAGTTAAATACAAGAGGGATAGGAGGGCCCTGATCCTGGGAGCTTACAATCTAAGAGGGAGGGGCTAGTAGTACAAAAGGTAGTAACTGTGGGGGATGGACTGGTTGGAAGAGTAGAAGATTCCATTATTAGCTGAGGGCAGGATAGGCTTCCCTGAAGAGAGAGGATTTCAGAGATCGCCTAAAAGTGAGCAGAGTAGGTGATAGTCTGATAAATTGGGGTAGAGAGTTCCAGAGGATGTGAGAAGCTCTGGATAAGTCCTGGAGATGAACATGGGAGGAGGAGACAAGGGAGCTAGAGAGCAGAAGGTCTTGTGAGGAGTGAAGAGTACGGTTTGGGTGATATTTAGAGATAAGATCTGTGATGTAATTTGGGGCGGAGTTATAAATGGCTTTATATGTTATTAATGTTTTGAATTTTATCCGTTGGGCAACGGGAAGCCAGTGGAGGGATTGGCAGAGAGGGGTGGAGGACACTGAATGGAGGCCAGTGGAGGGATTGGCAGAGAGGGGTGGCAGATACAGAATGGTTAGTAAGGTAGATGAGTCTGGCAGCAGCCTTCATGATAGACTGAAGAGGGGATAGTCTGCGATGAGGTCGGCCAATGAGGAGGGAGTTACAATAGTCAAGGCGAGATATAACAAGGGAGTGAATAAGTTGCTTAGTGGTTTCCGAGGTTAGGAACGGGCGTATCTTGGAGATGTTGTGGAGGTGAAGTCTACAAGATTTGGACAGTGATTGGATTTGGGACTGAAAGGACAGATGGGAGTCTAGGGTTACACCTAGTACCCTGGCATGAGGGGAGGGACTGATGGTTGTATTATTGATCTTGATGGAGAAGTCAGGGGAGGGGACACGGGCTGGAGGGAATACTAAGAGCTCAGTTTTGGAGAGATTGAGTTTGAGAAAGTGGAGTGACATCCATGCCGATATGTCACTTAGTAGGTTATTAATGTGAGAGGAGACTGAAGGGGTGAGGTGAGGAGGAGACTGAAGGGGTGAGGTGAGGAGTAGAAAGATAGATTTATGTGTCATCAGCATAGAGATGATACATGAAGCCATGGGAGTTTATCAAGTGACCAAGGGAGGAGGTGTAGATGGAGAAGAGAAGGGGTCCAAGGACAGAACCTTGAGGGACCCCTACAGAAAGAGGGAGTGAAGAGGAGGAGGCAGCGTTATAGGTAACACTGAAGGAGCGCTGCGATAGGTAGGAGGAGAACCAAGAGAGAGCAGAGTCTCTAAGGCCAAGAGAGTGGAGTCTTTTGAGGAGGAGGGGGTCAACAGTATTAAAAGCCGAAGAGAGGTCAAGTAGTAAGAGTACAGAGTAGTGTCCATTGGTTGGGATTAGTATGGATTATTGGTCATTGGTTGGGATGAGTACGGAGTAGTGGCCATTGGTTGGGATGAGTATGGAGTAGTGGCCATTGGTTGGGAGGAGTACGAAGTAGTGGCCATTGGTTGGGAGGAGTACGGAGTAGTGGCCATTGGTTGGGATGAGTACGGAGTAGTGGCCATTGGTTGGGATTAGTATGGATTAGTGGCTATTGGTTGGGATTAGTATGGAGTAGTGGTCATTGGTTGGGATTAGTACGGAGTAGTGGCCATTGGATGGGATTAGTACAGAGTAGTGGCCATTGGTTGGGATTAGTATGGAGTAGTGGCCATTGGTTGGGATTAGTATGGAGTAGTGGCCATTCGTTGGGATTAGTACGGAGTAGTGGCCATTGGTTGGGATGAGTATGGAGTAGCGACCATTGGTTGGGATGAGTACGGAATAGCGACCATTGGTTGGGATGAGTATGGAGTAGTGGCCATCGGTTGGGATGAGTACGGAGTAGTGACCATTGGTTGGGATGAGTATGGAGTAGTGGCCATTGGTTGGGATGAGTACGGAATAGCAACCATTGGTTGGGATGAGTATGGAGTTGTGGCCATCGGTTGGGATGAGTACGGAGTAGTGGCCATCGGTTGGGATGAGTACGGAGTAGTGGCCATTGGTTGGGATGAGTATGGAGTAGTGGCCATTGGTTGGGATGAGTATGGAGTAGCGACCATTGGTTGGGATGAGTACGGAATAGCGACCATTGGTTGGGATGAGTATGGAATAGTGGCCATCGGTTGGGAGGAGTACGGAGTAGTGGCCATTGGTTGGGATGAGTACGGAGTAGTGGCCATTGGTTGGGATGAGTATGGAGTAGTGGCCATTGGTTGGGATGAGTACGGAGTAGTGGCCATTGGTTGGGCTGAGTACAGAGTAGTGACCATTGGTTGGGATGAGTACGGAGTAGTGGCCATTGGTTGGGATGAGTACGGAGAAGTGGCCATTGGTTGGGATGAGTATGGAGTAGTGGTCATTGGTTGGGATTAGTATGGAGTAGTGACCATTGGTTGGGATGAGTAGGGAGTAGTGGCCATTGGTTGGGATGAGTAGGGAGTAGTGGCCATTGGTTGGGATGAGTACGGAGTAGTGGCCATTGGTTGGGATTAGTATGGAGTAGTGGCCATTGGTTGGGATGAGTATGGAGTAGTGGCCATTGGTTGGGATGAGTATGGAGTAGTGGCCATTGGTTGGGATGAGTACGGAGTAGTGGCCATTGGTTTTAGCAGTTAGTAGATCATTAGTGAGGTTTAGTAGGGCAGTTTCAGTGGAGTGTAGTGAGCAAAATCCAGACTGTAAAGGGTGAAGAAGGTTGTTGTCGGTGAGGTGGGAGCTCAGGCCATTGTAGACTAAGCGTTCTAGGAGTTTAGAGGTAAATGGCAGCAGGGAGATGGGTCTTAAGTTGTTCAGGTTGGTGGTAGGCTTGTTTGGCAGCATGGAGGGAGGAATTGTATGTGAAGAAAGCAGATTTATATCGGGTGAATGCTTGCTGGGATTTGGTTTTACGTAACAATCGCTCCAGCGCACGACTATGTCATTTAAGATGTCTGGTGTGGTCAGTCTGTCACGGATGTAATAGTTGGGGCCTAATGCTTCGTGTTGTTAGAGGAGCAAGTGAGTCCAGTGTGGATGAAAGTGAACTGTTGTAGACAGCAGTGGCCAGGTCAGGGCAGGACAGGGGAGAGATTCTGTCAGAGTTGGTCAGTTGCAGAGTGGAAAGGAGCCGGGTTCAAGTTGTGAAGGTTTCTGCGGGTAATTGTTGGCTGCTTGGAGGGATAGGTGTTTGAAGACGAGGAGACTGTGAAGGTGATGAGATTGTGATCAGAGAGAGGAAAGGGGGTGTTTGTGAGGTTGTAGGGAGTGCAAAGATGGAAGAAAACAAGGTGTAATGTATTCCCATCAGAGTGAGTGGAGGACTGTATACATTGTGCTAATGCAAAAGATGAGGTTATGTTGAAGAGTTGGGGTGTAGCCGGGTTGTTGACATTAATAGGGATGGTAAAATCTCTGAGAATGATAGTTTGTAGCTCAGAGGAGAGAAAGTAGGGCAGCCAGGTGGAGAAATCATCAAGAAAGCGGGAGACGGGTCCAGGAGGCCGATAGATCACTGCAATCCTCAGAGAAATGGGAGAAAACAGCCGGATGCAGTGAGTCTGGGAAGAAGAGAAGGATAGAGAGGGAGGGTTAGGGGGGACTTGAAAGGTGCTCAGTGGGGACAGAAGCAAACCAACCCCACCACCTTTCTGACCACTGTGTCTGGGTGAGTGGGTCCAGATGTGGCCTCCATAGGGAAGTGCTGCGGGGGAAGCAGAATCTGCTGCTTGGAGCCAGGTTTCTGTAATTGCTAGTAGGTTAAGGGAGCCGGAGACAAAAAGGTCATGGAAGGAGATAGAAGGGATCCCCCATCCACACATTGGAGGTGGATGGGGGAATCCTCCCCGCTGCACTCTTGTATTCTGACAATGGGGGGACTCCTCCGTTCTCAGAATACACAGATCAGCACTGAAGCTATTGGCTGCAGCCGCTGGGGGAGTGGCTTTTATCCGGCAGTGGCCACACATGGATGGAAATGTGAGCGATCCCTGCTGAACCAGCTGAATTTCCATGGATCTATGGTCACCTTCAGTGACTTCCTCCCCTCCCCCTCATCTCCTTCATGATGGAAGTCATGCTGAGATCATCTCCCATTGGCTGAGCAATATTCTCATTTGTCTCTCAGCTCCTTCTTGCTATTCCTCGTCCTGCCTGTTGTTTCCTTGGATTGATTTTCTGTGTAGTGACCCCGGCTTGGTCTCTTGGATGCGCTCGTCTGTTGCTTGCCCTGACCTTTCTCCTGATTCCTGGATCTCCTCCTCATCTCTCCTCCATATCCTCTTACACAGCTTTTCTCCACACCTGCAGTGACCCTGGGGGGAGGAAACTTGGCACCAGCACGCCGCCAAATCCATCCCCACCATTAGGGGCTCTGGAGACAATTGTCTGCTATTTACACTCCGTTCCTCCGCACGTCACCTGATCACATGACAGCTTACTTCCACAGATTCCAGACAGATTTCTGGATGGTAAAGGTCAAAGGTCACTCTTCAGTTTAGGAGAGGTAGGACGCACCCAGGAGCAAGGATTTGGTTTATAGGGGAGCCTCATATAGAGGACCCCTCAAATCTCCCCATCCAAATGTCTCTCTATCCAGAGTCTATATGTCCTATGACATCACAGTGACCTCACAGCTCCTCCTCCCAATGTCCCTCCATCCAGAGTCAGAGAATCCTATGACATCACATTGCCTCCACCTCCCTCCCTGATAGAAGAGAGAAAGAAGAAGAAGATTCTAGAAGTCACCAGAGAGATCACTGAGCTGCTGACAGGAGAGGTGAGCGGTGCCGGGAATTCTGGGACATTCTCCAGTAACAGACAAGGGATGTGTCTGGATGGTGACTGTATCATTGTGTGTGTCAGGTTCCTATAAGGTGTCAGGGTGTCACTGTCTATTTCTCCATGGAGGAGTGGGAGTATTTAGAAGGACACAAGGATCTCTACAAGGACGTCATGATGGACAATCAGCCGCCCCTCACATCACCGGGTAAGAGGAGACTTTATTGTAAAGGAGAGAGCAGTACGGAGGATCCACCTAGATCCCCCATCATCTGATAAACACATAGAAACAATGGATTCAGTCAGTGTGTGTGTTTCCTACAGATGGATCCAGTCATGGGAACCCACCAGAGAGATGTCCCCGTCCTCTGTATTCCCGGGATTCCACACAGGAAGGTCACACCATCCCTCACCATCATCAGGTAGATGAGTGACAATTATTGGTAGTTGTGATTTATACACAGCATGTTTGTTACAATGAATGTTTTATTATATCTTTCAGAGTGGAATCCTCGGGGATGATAATATTGATGTTAAAGAAGAGTATAAAGAGGAGGATGAGGAGTATGGAGTGATGGAGGAGTTTTCAGAAGGACACAAGGATATGATGGAGCCACCTAATACCAGGAACCCACCAGAGAGATGTCCCCGTCCTCTATTCCCGGGATTCCACACAGGAAGGTCACACCATTCCTCCCCATTGCAAGGTTGGTGGGCTGGAGCATTCAGAACATGGACTCATAGAAGTGATTTTTTTTTTATGTGATGCTACAATATTGGAGTTTATGTTTTACAGATGAGCTCTTCTATTATTATTTTATTAGGGTGAAGATCCAATCGATATAGAATTTGAGGTGAAAGCAGAAGAAGAAGAGGCGTATGTGAGGGATGATCAGCAGTCTATGGAGGAGGATGGAATAACGGGGACATTTATAGAGGAGGACACTCCTACAGAGATCAGCACAGGTGGGTCATGAACACTAAATCCATTCCTCCACCCATACTGCTCACTGATTGGTCCAGAGTAGGGCGGGGACTGGGTGATATCAGCCTGTAATCCCCTGGTCACTTTCCTGAGCTGTGTTCCCCGTCCTGTATTCCTGGATTTCTCTCGGATAATCTTCCTTCTCTGTGCTGCAGACACAATTTATGTCTCTAGACTGGATTTATGGAGGTTCTGGGGTTCAGCTGGCAAAAATATGTTAATTGACCTCGATTATGTGCTTTGGATCTTCTTCCCCATGCCTGGATCTAGTAAGATCTCTGACAGAACAATTCTCCCAGGGTTCCTTGCTCTGTGGTCTGCTGGCTGTGCCGGGTGGAGGGATATGTCTGTAGTATCTCAGACCCAAGTCACTGAGTGCAGTCTCAGGAGATGGGAGGCAGCGGTGTGGGATCTCTGCAACTTGTCTACAGTAAACATTTAAACTTCCACTGATTACTGAATACCAATATTATGAGTCCTGACCCTTACACTGTATAATTTATATTGTACATTACATACTCCTGACCCCTGCACTATATACTCTATGTTGTACATTACATCCTCCTGACCCCTGCACTATATACTCTATGTTGTACATTACATACTCCTGACCCCTGCACTATATACTCTATGTTGTACATTACATACTCCTGACCCTGCACTATATACTCTATGTTGTACATTACATACTCCTGACTTCTGCTCTCCCCCCTCCCCCCACTGCTATATATACACATAATATGGATTCTCTTTTGTTCCCCCCATTTCCTACCAGCTGGACATTTTATATCGGATGATGTGATTGGAGCACAGACTTTTACATGGTGATAATAATGTGATCACATCCTCCAACTTTGGACCCTTAAACAGAAAGTGATAATGAGGGAGGAGTCAATACCCCAATGATGGTGGTCTTCAGGATCAGTCCAGTCTTCATCTTGGTTGTTCTCCCCCCATCCTCACTCTCTGACCTCTGGTGGGGCTCAGCCCCGCTGTTCTTCATGACTAAATCATGGACTAAATAAGGAAGTGCAGTACTTCTTGTGTTGGGAAGATGGCGATGAGTGATAGAGGGGGTGGGGACCCTCGTCCTATAATCCCCTCATCACTGTCCCTCCTATAAAAGACAGTTCTGGTTGTTTCCTCACTCTCTGACTAAGGTCCATGAATAAAGAAATGACCTGGTAGGAGATCAGAGGAGCCATTTCCTAGTTCCCTTGAGGGTGGAATTGTAAGCTCCTCAGAGACCAAGCTGCCTGATGTGGGCAGATTCCTGGTTTGGGGGAACCAATCAGCTCCTGTCTAGTAATCCTCTTTGTCTTTGTATTTTAGTCCATGGCCGGGAGATGAGGAAAACCTCCGAGGATTGTCTCACTTTGTCTCCAGACTGGAATGTAGAAGATGAGGACATCACACAGTATAGTCCAGGAGAAAACCCGGCTCCCTCCAATGTCCATCCGGCACCACCCAGTGTAGATGGACCATCGGATTCCTCGTATCCTGAGGAACTTCAGACTGTGTGGGACCAGGCCGGCCTTCCAAATTGGAAGAGGTTCTCCTGTACTGAGTGCGGGAAGGGTTTCCATTATAAATCCAATCTTAATAGGCATAAAAGATCTCACATGGGGGAGAAGCCGTATTCCTGTCCTGAGTGCGGGAAATGTTTTTCACAAAAGTCCAATCTTTACATACATCAGAGATTGCACACAGGGGAGAAGCCGTATTTCTGTTCTGAGTGCGGGAAATGTTTTTCAAAAACATCCCATCTTTACAGACATCAGAGATCTCACACAGGGGAGAAGCCGTATTCCTGTCCTGAGTGCGGGAAATGTTTTTCAGACAAAACTAGTCTTCACAGACATCAGAGATCTCACACAGGAGAGAAGCCTTATGCCTGTCCTGAGTGCGGGAAATGTTTTTCAGATAAGTCCAATCTTTACTCACATCAGAGATCTCACACAGGGGAGAAGCCGTATTCCTGTTCTCTGTGCGAGAAAAGTTTTTCAGGCAAGGCTAGTCTTCACGCACATCTTAGATCTCACACAGGGGAGAAGCCGTATTCCTGTCCTGAGTGTGGGAAATGTTTTTCAAAGAAGTCCAATCTTTACACACATCAGAGATCTCACATGGGGGAGAAACCGTATTCCTGTCCTGAGTGCGGGAAATGTTTTTCACAGAAGTCCAATCTTTACACACATCAGAGATCTCACACGCGTGAGAAGCCGTATTCCTGTTCTGAGTGCAGGAAATGTTTTTTAGAGAACTCCAGTCTGCACAAACATCAGAGATCTCACACAGGGGAGAAGCCACTTTCCTGTCCTGAGTGAGGGAAATGTTCCTCTCTGAAGTCCTGTCTTCCTGTACATCAGGGATCCCACACAACCCTGGAGGTGTATTAGTGCCTTGAGTGCGGGAAATGTCTTCTAGATGAATGTTGCTGGACATCCCAGCTCTCATGTGGGGAAGAAGCACACCCTGATATACACCTCAGATATACTCCATGGCTGATCTTCATCATGGAAGAAACAGTTCAAGGAGATCAGAGGTCCCCAAAGACATGGATGAAGTGTGGGACCGGGTTGGCCATTGATGGCAGGAGAAGAATATAAATGGAGTCCTGCCCTGTGATTGGCTGAGTAGATTTTGTGGTGGAAGATTTTGTAACCATTTAGGGGTCTAAAACAAAAAGTAAATTGAGGAACAAATGTGACCGACATTCTGCCCGTATTTATTTTCTATGAACGTTGTCTCCATCTAGTGGCCATAATGTCATTTCCTATAAATAGCCCCCTTATCTTCGTTTGTCAGACAGGGCTTCATCCTCATCCCTGAGATCATACTCCGACACGCATGAGTACTGTAGACTCTGCAGGACACAACAATAAAAATGGAGTCCTGCCCTGTGATTGGCTGAGTACATTTTGTGGTGGGAGATTTCACAAACACTTGGAGGTCTATGGAGAACAATGTTGACCGGATGTGACCTGCATTCTCCATCTGGGAGGAGTTTTGGCCGTATTTTATTTCTTATGATCATTGGCTCCATCTAGTGGCCATAATATCATATTGGGCTAGTTTTACTGATGGAGATATTTCAGAAAAATCACCTCATTGTGGCCACTAGATGGAGCCGGCGATCATAGGAAATCACTGTGTTACTTAACATAGGGCCGGATGTTGTCACAGCTGGAGGAATGATTGTCTCATTGGTCCAATGAATGTTCTATAAATAGAGCCCTTGGTTTCCTTCATCAGACACGCCCCCATACTAATCCCTGAGGTCACACTCCCGCACCCTGAGGTCACACTCCCGCACCCTGAGGTCACACTCTCGCACCGTGAGGTCACACTCCCACACTCTGAGGTCACACTCCCGCACCCTGAGGTCACACTCCCGCACCCTGGGGTCACACTCCCGCACCCTGGGGTCACACTCCCGCACCCTGGGGTCACACTCCCGCACCCTGGGGTCACACTCCCGCACCCTGGGGTCACACTCCAGCACTCTGAGGTCGTACTCCCGCACCCTGAGGTCACACTCCCGCACCCTGAGGTCACACTCCAGCACTCTGAGGTCACACTCCAGCACTCTGAGGTCACACTCCCGCACCCTGAGGTCACACTCCCGCACCCTGAGGTCACACTCCCACACCATGAGGTCACACCCGCACTCTGAGGTCACACTCCCGCACTCTGAGGTCACACTCCCGCACTCTGAGGTCACACTCCCGCACTCTGAGGTCACACTCCCGCACTCTGAGACAGATAAAACTTTATTTTGGTGGTATTCAGTGCTGGAATTTTTATTTGTTTGCTATATAAATGAAAATGTCCAAAAATTAAAAAAAAAAGTGATTTTCTTATGAAATTTTGCAAATAAATAATCTTTCTTCATAAATCAGCCAAAATGTATTCATCTATCTTTTAAGTAAAAAAAATAACCCAAAATTATAATTTTTCAAAAAAATTTTTTACATTTTTATTTTTTTTATATTATTATTTATGGGTTTTTTTACACCCATAAAGGCTGTAAAAGCAATAATTTCTCCTTCTCTCCGGCTGCATTCTTTCAGCCATTGAGAAATACTGTGAGAGCTGTGATTGGTCAGAGCTGGTCACATGGTACAAGTCTGTTGGGAATAGCCCTGTACCATGTGACCTCGGTGATCATTCACAGATTTCACTAGTAGTCAGCAATGATATCAGGAAGTGACATCTTCCTTACTACTGTTCATGTGATTACTTGTCTTCAGTTCACTGGTCTTCCCAGTGAATGGCTGTGCAGGGAGGGGGTGTGAGGACACGTCTGGTGATTGGAGGAGAGCAGACTGAGCTCCCAGCAAAGATACAAAACTAACCACGCTGAGCTCTCATGCCTAGTGTGGTCAGTTTTAATAGGGAATCAGAGGGACTGGCAGGATCTCCGGGGATCTCACACAAAGGAAATAATACAGAGAGAAGAGGAGACGTCTTCATACCAGGACATGGGACAGCCGGCACAGATCAGGAATAGGACATGTTGGAGGAACATATTCTTTGAAGGAGAAGTTCAGGCAAAGCTCTTTTGTCTGTACTTCTCCTGTGGATCAGAGGAGTGCAGTTCATTCTGAACTCCTGTGACCCGTTTTCAGGTGAAACCGGCTGTCAGCTGACGTCACTCAGCCGGTCCAGGCTGGGGAAAGATCCCGAGATCAGAGTCTGGACCAACCGCACCCTCCCCCTCCACAGCCCAGTGAATGTGGGGGGGGGGGGCAGGGCAGAGAGCGGTGATACCAGATCATCATATACTAAGCAGGATTTGGACCCCGGTGGAGAACTTTCACCCCAAGAAAAAATGAGGGTGAGGTCAGCAGAGGAGCCCATAGTAAAGGAGGAAACTCTGAAATGTTTTCTTCAGAAGGTCGGTGTTTTCTGGACAAGTGAATGTAAAATACACCATCAACGCGTTTCATGGCTTCAAAGTGTCACTTCATCAGGACAGGTGTAAGAAGACAATATAAAAATAGGGAATGAAGTAACAGTCCAGTATATGGTATTATAAAGACCCGAGTCACATACAATTCATGGACAGGACTGAGATTTATAGCATTCAGGATTTGTATGATGTTACACAAGGTGAAGAGATACAGTTGTGTTGAAAATAATAGCCGTCAGACATCACTAACCGGATCAATCACTGTTTTTGGTGGAAATGATATCTCTACATGGCAAATAATTTCCTAGCAGGTGTAGTAGAGTCATAGAAATCCAACAGACCCGACAGTCATGACATGCATGCTGCTGATTCTGTGTCATTGAATCACTCATTGAAAGGGGCGTGTTCAAAATAATAGCCGTGTGGAGTTCTATTAGTGAGGTCATTCATTCTTTGATAAACAGGTGGCAATTATTGCCCTTATTTAAGGAAGGAAGGCAGCAAATGTTGGACATGCTGGTTACAGTGCATTTCTCTCTGAAATTCTGAGGAAAATGGGTCGTTCCAGACATTGTTCAGAAGAACAGCGTACCTTGATTAAAAAGTTGATTGGAGAGGGGAAAACATATAAAGAAGTGCAGAAAATGATCGGCTGCTCAGCTAAAATGATCGCAAATGCTTTAAAATGGCAACCAAAACCTGAAAGACGTGGAAGAAAGCGAAAAACTACCATTGGAATGGATAGAAGAATAGCCAAAATGGCGGGGACTCAGCCAACAATCAGCTCCAGGAAGATGAAAGAAGGTGTGACGTTCCCTGTGAGGACTGTTACAATTAGAAGACTCCTATGTGAAGCCAAGCTATCTGCAAGAAGTCCCCGCAAAGTCCCACTGTTGGGAAAAAGACACGTGCTGAAGAGGTTACAATCTGCCAAAGAGCACATTGACCAGCCTAAAGAGAAATTACTCCACATTTTGTGGACTGATGGAAGTAAGATTGTTCTTTTTGGGTCTAGTGGGCGGAGACAGTTTGTCAGATGACCCCCAAACACTGAATTCAAGCCACAGTACACTGTGAAGACCGTGAAGCATGGTGGTGCAAGCATCATGATATGGGGATGTTTCTCATACTACGGTGTTGGGCCTATTTATCGCATACCAGGGATCATGGATCAGTTTGAATACATCAGAATACTTGAAGAGGTCATGCTGCCTTATGCTGAAGAGGAAATGCCCTTGAAATGGGTGTGTGACGGGAGTGACTTTTGGGGGTGGGGGGACCGCTTGGTCAGCTCATGTCCCCCTCATTATGTTTAACCCACCCTGTGCCTGTTAAGGGGTACAAGGTGTGTATGTGAATGTCTGAGTCTTGTGTATAGTGTGTGCTCCTTTGTCTAGGCCACATGGCTGTCCATTGTCTGTTTGCCATGTGCTACCCCCCATTGTGCTGTGTCTTCCTGTCCAGCCAACTATTATGGGATGTACTGTTTGTGTATTGGTGTGGGGGTTGGTCAATATCCTTTGCCGCATGGCTGCATCCCATTGTTCTGTGTCTGGTTGGATGGGGAGGGGTGATGAGGTGTTTCCTGCCTATACTGTAGCCCTTCCCACTGATAGGGTGGGCTGATGATGTGTTTCCTGTCCCTGGTTGTCTTTCCCCACCCTCTGTATAAAACATGTTGTTTTGTGTACAATAAAAGTTGTTGGCTTCCTGATTTATGAAGGGCTGGGTATTGTCTGTTTCCTGAGGGATTTCAAGGGTGTGGTTCGTGGATGGTGTTCGGACAGGAGAAGCTGCGGTATAACGGAAAAACTCAGTGCGGTCTGGGTTCCGGTTCCGTTACAGGGTGTTCCAACAAGACAATGACCCCAAACACACCAGTAAACGTGCAACATCTTGGTTCCAGACCAACAAGATGGACGTTATGGAGTGGCCAGCCCAATCCCCGGATCTTCATCCAATAGAAAACTTGTGGGGTGACATCAAAAATGCCGTTTCTGAGGCCAAACCAAGAAATAGAGAAGAACTGTGGAATGTGGTCCAATCATCCTGGGCTGGAATACCTGATCACAGGGGCCAGAAGTTGGGTGACTCCATGCAACACAGATGTACAGCAGTTCTCACAAACAGTGCGACTACAACCAAATATTCATGAAGTCATTCAAAGGAAAGGAAAATCTTCAAACATTTCTCAGTTTATATAGTGAATGTTTGAGTTTGTAAAGAAGAATACAAACACTGCGATTTTTTTGAACCGTCTAATATTCACTTTTCTTCCATTTTTTTAGAGGAACAACACAAATTTGATGTATTTTTCTTCATGTTTTGATTTGGAATAGAATGTGTCGTGTTCCCAATGCATTTGTGTGGATGGAAATAAAAGCTATTAGAAGGATTTTCAGCTTTATTCACTTTTTTCAACACACTGCTATTATTTTGAACACAACTGTATATGGAGAGGATGATCAATACATGGAGAAATCAATCGATTCTATCATAGAAGGGAATCAATAGATCAATAAATGACATCAACCAATCAATAAGATCCATTTCATGGGATAGATTTATCATTCTGTGCACTGGTTATGTTGGAGGATCAAACCGTGATCACTGGATATTGGAAACATTCCTATTGATCTGATGATTGCTGGCATGGATTCCTGATTGATTATTGCTGGGAATAAAGTCCAATAAACACGCAGATTTGATGTGATTATTGATAGTAAAATCTCTTCATATTCCATGGAATAAATATGTGTAGAATAGTTTGGATTTGATGGAATAAATCTCTATAAAAAGACTTTGTTGGGTTTGTTGGTTCTTTTCTATTCCTCTCTAGGTCTGGATTTCAGGAAGAAGAAACAATTCCTCCAATTTCTAGTGGATGGTGAGGAGGGGAGAGATTTGGGTGAGTTTTGTACATACAGGAGGTAATAGAGAGAATCCGGCTAGTAATTGATGAGAGGAGATTTCACTGGAGAGTTCCATTGGAGAGAATTCAGGGCTGGGGGCACTGCTGGGGCCTGGAGGGTTCTGATTGGACCATCAGTACATGTGCCATATAAATCTGGGGGTGTGCATAAATCTCCCACTTGTGGTCTAAGTTCATTGCCAATGTTTATGCAATTGCACTGCGTTTTGGCAGATTGCATGGAGATTGTAAAGTAGCAGATCTGCCAGATGGAGATCTGTGTGTGTGTGGTGGCCCAGAAGATCAGTCTGTGGACAAACTGTTGGCTGGTGGCAAGCTACCGTTTGTGGTGTGTCTGGTGTGGGGGGGTGGACAGTGGAAGAGTGATTAACACCGGGGTTCTAGCTTGTAGGATAGCTGGAGGAATACTAGAAGGGTGTGCCAATTGCTAGACTGTTCCCCAACCCTTAGAGTGCACAAGATTGTATGTAAGATTTGTATCTGCCTGTGTGTGGTCAGCCAGCTGGATAGGAGAGTCTCCCTCTAGTGGTGACCAGAGGTAGTGCGGGCTGTGAAAGCGTATCATGGCCAGCCTTATATGCTCAGAGTCCCCCTCACCCCCTCTGTCTCCCAGTCACACATGTGCACGCCTCGGTTATCTAGTCGCTGTGGGCGTGTTTTTATCCGTGACACACCCTCAAACTGATGGCCTGGTGGAGCTTCCCCAGTCCTCTATGGGCCACTCTCCATTCGAGTTACTCTATGGGAATCATCTTCGGGAGCTCCTAGACATAGCCAAGGAAACCTGGGAGGGGGAGCAGACACCCCACAAAAGTGTCATTGAGCATATCGCTCATATGCAGGACAGGATTACAGCAATCACGTCTATTGTAGAAGAACACGAAGTTCACACCCAGGAAGCCCAACAAAGAATATACAATGGGGTTTTCTCATCTGGTGACCGGGTCCTGGTGTTGGTTCCCACTGTTGAAAGCAAGTTCCTGGCTAAGTAAAAGGATCCTTTGAAGTGGTTAAAAGAGTTGGGGAATTACAAAGTATATCAACCGGATAATAGAAAGCCTGAGCAGATATACCATGTACACCTGTTATGCCCCTGGAAGGGTAGGGTGGCACTGACTGTGGGGTCTGCCCCTGGAACTCCTGGGAGTACTGAGTCCCCTCTAGTCCCTGAAGTCACAATTCCAGACAGACTGTCTCATTCCCAAAAGCACGGAGCTAGAGAGTTCCTGATAAGGAACAGAGACACATTTTCAGAGTTACCTGGTATGACTTCAGTGGTTTAGGATAATATTATTACTGAACCTGGGGTCTGACATAGGCATACATAGCACTGAATGGGAATCTCACTTGCCCCTTGTCCAGGCGGTCTTGGATTCTCTCTTCAAGGAAGGTTTTATGGCAAATGCCAAGTATTTGGGCTACACTATTGGACAAGGCGTCATAAAACAAAATAGATGCCATCCAAGAATGGCCATGTCCTGCAAACAAGAAGCAGGTCAGAACCTTCCTTGGTATTGCGGGGTACTACAGAAGGTCTATCCAAAATTTCTCAACTCTAGCAGCTCCACTGGCTGACCTTGCAAAAGAGAAAGACTTGGTAAAGGTAAGATGGTACCCATTGGCAGAAGAGTCTTCCCAAGTCCTGAAGAGGGCCCCCTTGTGCACACCCAGTACTGTACACCCACTTGTTTTTCCAAGGCTTTATGTGGTTCAAATGGATGCATCTGATTTTGGTATTGGGGCAGTGTTGTCACAGGTACATAATGGGGAAGAACACCCTGTAGTGTACCTGAGCAGAAAACAAACGTAATGAACATGGAAAGAAATGTGCAGTAATTGACAAGAAATGTTTAGCCATAAAGTGGTCCTTGGATGCTCTAAGATACTATTTGTTAGGGTGAGTTTGACCTGATAGCTGACCATGATCCCCTCAATGGATGGCCCAAAAGAAGGAGACAAATAGCGGGTGAACTGGTGGTTTTTGGCTCCTCAAGATTATTCCTTCATGGTAAAACACAGACCAGGGGCTAAGATGGGAAATGTAGATGCCCGGTCCCGGGTTCACTCCTGTTGGGCCACAGCTGTGCCAACCCTGGGGTTTAATCAAGGGGGATATGTAGCAGAGTGTCTCAGAGGGAGCTGGGAAAAGTTCTGTTCAGGGTCCATACATCTCCCAGGCTCCTCCTCATACTCTCTGATCCTTGGTCCAGCTCAGGTTTCACGCCTCTCCCCGGGTGTAATTTATACTCACCAGAAACATGCAGTCAGAGCTCTCATACCTGGGAACAGACAAGTCATGTCTGGGAGAGATGGAAGGTTGGTGGAAGCTGTAAAACTGCATCTTTGGAGACTGACAAGCACTAGGCTTGCTCACCCTGATAGTACAAGAAATGGCCGCTGCCCCAGTCTATAACTGGCCTTCACAGCAAGGAGCACTTGAACGGGCAACGCATGTCACACAACAAAAGAGACTTATCAGCCAGCCTGCAAACAAACCAAATTACCCTGTCTAACAGTATGCGTTAAAAACAGGGGTTTAGTTAGCACACATTTGCAAACACATGCGTAAGCTACAGAGCCACGTCACGGCACCCTGATAATCTGTAGTCCTAACTCTACAAATTTTGTGAGCCCCCATAGTAGATGCATTTGTATTTAATAGCTAGACCAAGGGCAGGTGGACCTGAGGGAGCCCACCCCTCCTTAAAGGTACAGGAGTGCACCGGACACCCAGCTTATAGCACAATGGCAGCCAAGGTGTCCAGTGTGTCTTCTCCCCAACAGTTCAACAGAACAAAGAATGGCCACTGTCCCAGTACCCTGATAGTCAGGAATCGTGTTTATGTAGTTAGTGCCGGGACATGGCTAGGATTTTGGTTTTGAGGTTTTTGCCGTTACTTTGTGGAACATTGTACAGCACCTGTAATCAGCACCAATAAACACTGCACTGTGTGACACTACATCACTGGACTGGTATCTGTTCCTAAAAGTGTGCCCATCCCAGGGAGCTTTGTACCCACTATCCATCCCCAGCTCATGATTCAGAAACATTGAACTGCAATTTCCACTGCTCTGACCAGTCTTCCAGCAACACCAAATCCTGTTCCATGTTACAGGTACCTCCAAGTTCTATATGTAGTCTCGGGGGTCCCTGTGGAAGTCCATGTGTGGACATTCCTACCTATGATAAATGACAGGCTAATCCCACCTGGAGACTTTCTCCACACCTGGAGTGTGCTGAGTTCTTGGAGAACGTCTACACAGTGTTTCCAGATTGGCTTTATCACCCCAACGAGCTCTCTCCAGTTCATGGATGTCATCATTATGTTTGGAGGATCTCACCAGTCAGGGAGCCTTTCCTGTCATCCTACATGTTCCCTTCTGAGGATTGTTCTATCCTTCCAAACAAATGTATGAAATCATCGATGAGTCCTCCTTCTATGTGATCTAGAAGATCTTCAATCACAATGTCTTTATGGATGAAGTGGATGGCCCAGTTTATATATTATTTATTGCTTTACAGCTTTATTCCCTCCAGGATTCATTCTTTATTTATAGAACCATTCAAGGAAGTGTTCTTACTTTGAGAGATCTCCACCACCATTCCTCTGTGACCATTACATCCTTGTCATTTATGTCTAACATCTTCATTATTGTTGGGAATGCAACAGCATGTACTATAATGTACTATATAGTATTGTGTGTTAATATCACTTGACCAGTAGATGGCACTGTACACTAAAGGTTACTAGTTGTACATATGTGTAAAACTTGCTGGTTTTATCTCTTCCTCTCTATCTCTATCTTCAGGAAGTAATATATCTGCTGAAATGTGCTCTGTATGTTTGTAACTTAAGCCACACAAGTAAAGTCTGAATTCTGCCATCACTACCAGTGTCTTCTATAACACATAACCAACAGGTTATGGGCCCAGCTCCAGACACTGGAAAAAGGAAAACTACAAGCAAGTAAGTGCTGCATTTGCAATCCTACCAAATCCTATCTGAGGAAACAAGAGCTGTATCCAATTCACTGAAAGATGGCAAGTGCTTCAGATATGAAGTTTACAATAGCAAAGCTCAACAATACCAACTACCAGCTATGGAAGTTTAAGCTTGAAATGCTGTTATCCAAAGATGACTTGTGGCCGGTACTAGATACACACAGACCCAATGACAACCCGGAAGAATGGGACAGGAAAAACAGGCAAGCAAAAGCAGTCATAAGCCTGTTAGTGGAGGACGATCAACTCATTCATATAAGGAAAGAAAACACAGCTAAAGGTATGTGGACTGCATTACAAACACTGCATGAACATGCAAACCTAAACAGTAAACTATATCTGCTACACAAACTGTATAAGATGAGGCTGGAAAAAGGGCAGGAAATGGGGGAACATGTAAATGCTATGCTAGAAATTGTGGACCAGCTGGGTGCAATAGGTGAAGAATTGAAAGGCAACCATGTTGTGTCAATACTTCTGTGCAGCATTCCAGAATCATACAGTGCCCTTATAAATGCTCTAGAAACTAGACCGGAAACTGAACTGACACTAGAATATGTTAAGGGAAAATTAATTGATGAATACAGCAGAAGAAAAGAAGATTTGCATAGTGAAGAGAACGAGAGACCAGAGGCAGCTCTGAAGGTGCATGAAGGCATAAGACAAAGCAAAGAAACCAGGGTATGTTTTCGCTGCAAAAAGGCCGGTCACCTGAAAAAGAACTGTTCAATCTGGAAAGCTGAGCAGTGAAAGCGGGAGCTACCCACAAGAGAAAGAGCTAAAGCAGTCATGAAAGAAAATGAAAGTGCATCATGGAGTGGGACTTTTAAAGTGACTCAGAATAGTACCTCACATGGATGGTACATTGATTCAGGGGCAACAAGTCACATGACAAGCGACGAGACATTCTTCACAGAAATTGATTTTAGTGTAAAAGATAAAGTCTTCCTAGCAAATGGGAAAAGTATTACAGTGGAAGGTAAAGGTCAGGGATTTCTGAACTGCAAAACGCCATCAGGGGGCAAGCAGAGCATCCTTGTAAAGAATGTTCTATATGTTCCAAGCCTAGAAGGAAGCCTCCTATCAGTTAAAACCCTTGCAAGCAATGGACTCACTGTCCAGTTCAGAGGTGATGAATGCACAATTCAAAATGGAAAGCAAATCCTAGCAAGAGGAAGGTTACATGAACATCTGTACAAAATCATCACTGAAAGTGAGAAGGCTAATGTGGCAACTCATAACCCACATGACAAGTGCATCCACCTGTGGCATAGAAGATTGGGGCATCGAAACCCAGGAGCTATAAAGGACTTTGCAAAGAGAGGTCTATCAGAAGACATGAAAATATTGCCTTGCCACACACTCAGCAAGTGCACGTGTTGCATCAAAGCAAAGGCCACCCGAACCCCTCTTCCACAGACCAGTCAGAGTAAAACCACTAAACCCATGGAACTGATACACAGTGATGTGTGCGGACCAATGAAAACCATCACACCTGGCGGGAACAGATATTTACTGACTTTCATCGATGATTATTCCAGGTACACAATAACGTATCTAATGAAGCACAAAAGTGAGACATTAGAAAAACTTCAAGAGTTTGTAGCTATGACAAGCAACAAGTTCCAAAGGAAACCTGGAATAATACGCACTGACAAAGGAGGGGAATATATGAATAAAGAGATGGAATCATACCTAAAGAAACAAGGTATTATACACCAAACAACTGTACCATACACTCCTGAGCAAAACGGTGTAGCGGAAAGAAAGAATCGCACTCTTGTAGAAATGACCAGATGAATGATTACGGACGCTGCCTTACCTAACAAATACTGGGGAGAAGCAATAATGACTGCAACATACCTACAAAACAGTCTCCCATCAAAAGCTATTGAGAGTACACCATATGAAATGTGGAATGGATCAAAACCTAACGTAGGACATATCAGAGTATTTGGCTGTAAAGCATATGTCCACATTCCAAGTCAGAAACGCTCCAAGTTGGAGAACAAAGCCATAGAAGGCATTCTGGTGGGCTACAGTGAGCAGAGTAAGGGATATAGAATCCTTTGTCCAAAGATCAACAAGGTCACAGTAAGCCGCAGTGTTTATTTTGATGAAAGTGAAGCACCAGATAATACAATTCTTGAAAAATGTGGAGAGGATTTACGTACTGAATCGGCAAGAGACACTGACCCATGCGAAGCAGGACAAGAACCAGAACAAGAAGGGGAACTTACAATCAACCAGCCAATGAACAAGAAATCAGAAGATCCTCTCGAATGACAAAAGGGATACCACCCCACAGGTTATCATACGCTGCTAAAACACATCAAACACACATCAAACATCCTGGGAAGACATAGAAACTTTGCCAAGAAGAGAAGCTGATCAGTGGAAGTACGTCAATGCCGTCCAGTGCCGTCGACACGTTGCGTCACGTGACCTCATGTCCTGATGAAGTCAAAAGGTCACGTGATGCAGTGCGTCGACGGCATTGACATACTCCTGGTTTGGCGCCATTTTTGGATTGGAGATACACATTTTTTTCTTCATGCTGTGTACTCTGCACTGTGGATCCTGTTGTATGCTGTATACTCACACCCTTGTGATTCTGCCTTGATACACGCTTCCAACATGTGACTGCAATACTGGCTAGTTTATTACTTGTTAATAAAGCTGTATTACACTATGGGGAGCGTGTTCTCTTGTCGTTCTATGGTATGAGTGGTGAGGTATGAGATTGCTTATCCATCTGTCCCTGCCTACCATCCATTCTCATCATCTGGCTAGTAGATCCAGTACATTGAGGATCCAGAGGGGAGTATATGATTTATGACCCTGCAGGGTGGTGAAGCTTGAGGTGAGAGGCCACTTCAGCTATTGTTGGGTCACACTGAGGGTGCATTGCATCCACTTTTATGCATGGAATGGAATAACAGCGCACCCCTATATACGGACACTTGGTGACACCTTGTGATATAGTGTTGTGTCACTGTGTGACCATCTGCATCTTGATCCCATATTAGGGACTCACTGCCGTGTGTGCCTTTATTGTAGTGTCCCATTAGGGCACTTGGGGTCCCTGTTTGTATTATCCCCATGTGCATTGGGGTCACTATTGTTTGTGTTAGTCACGTGTCTGATCTTATTTTAGATTTATCATCTATATATGTTTTATGTCAATTATATATCTTATATTACTCATTTGTGTCTATTAGCGCTGCATCATATTTTCTTCTGTTCATGACCTATATGGTAGTGGTTTGGATGCTAGAAGCTTTAGTGTGTATTAATTACACAACATTTTTATTTTAATTTTACATAAGAGCGCAGGAGGATCTCTGTTTTATTTATAGATCCCCACAGGAACCCTGGGCCTTCAATATACTAATGTGTTTCCAGGACTTGCCCCTTCCTCAGAGCCTGCCTGCACAGTGTCTGTAACCTCTTTATAAATGGTCGGATATCGAGTCAAAGTGCTGCAGACGAGTTGTCACCTCCTCACCCAGAGGCAGGGACAGCGCCAATGAGTACCACCCACAACAAGCATAGAAGTCTATGAATGAATGATAACAATGGATGACAATACATGTACACAAGTCTTTGTGAAAACAGTGAAACATACAAAGGACACGGTATAAAATCTGTGTGAACAGTACATGTGCATGTGTAGAATCAAATATGTCACACGTATGTACCACCTATCATGTATATGTACTTCCTGTGCTGCATCTATGCCAACCTCCATGTGCACCACAGTGGGCAAACATGAGCTTGAAAAAGGGGTGAGGGGGATAAGTACCATAAGGATACCTGTTATCACCCTCTAGGAAGGCAGTGAATAGGTGGTGTAGGTGGCCCATTGGAACGCACACTGGCTGCTACAGGGCCAAAATATGGCCGCCGAGTGCTACACGTGTCAAGTAGGCATGGAGCTGGAATGCAAGCTCACATAGAAGCTGACACTGATTCCTTTACACTATTCTGCTGACCTCCCATCCTGTGCCCTGCTGACCCTGTACATTGCCCAACTATTGCTTTACACATTACTGCTGACCTCCCATCCTGTGCCCTGCTGACCCCTGTACACTGCCCAACTGATTCCTTTACACATTTCTGCTGACCTCCCATCCTGTGCCCTGCTGACCCCTGTACACTGCCCATCTGATTCCTTTACACATTTCTGCTGACCTCCCATCCTGTGCCCTGCTGACCCCTGTACACTGCCCAACTGATTCCTTTACACTCTTCTGCCGACCTCCCATCCTGTGCCCTGCTGACCCCTGTACACTGCCCAACTGATTCCTTTACACATTTCTGCTGACCTCCCATCCTGTGCCCTGCTGACCCCTGTACACTGCCCAACTGATTCCTTTACACTCTTCTGCTGACCTCCCATCTTGTGTCCTGCTGACCCCTGTACACTGCCCAACTGATTCCTTTACACATTTCTGCTGACCTCCCATCCTGTGCCCTGCTGACCCCTGTACACTGCCCAACTGATTCCTATACGCTCTTCTGCCAACCTCCCATCCTGTGCCCTGCTGACCCCTGTACACTGCCCAACTATTGCTTTACACTCTTCTGCTGACCTCCCATCCTGTGCCCTGCTGACCCCTGTACACTGCCCAACTATTCCTTTACACATTTCTGCTGACCTCCCATCCTGTGCCCTGCTGACCCCTGTACACTGCCCAACTGATTCCTTTACACTCTTCTGCTGACCTCCCATCCTGTGCCCTGCTGACCCCTGTACACTGCCCAACTGATTCCTTTACACATTTCTGCTGACCTCCCATTCTGTGCCCTGCTGACCCCTGTACACTGCCCAACTGATTCCTTTACACTCTTCTGCTGACCTCCCATCCTGTGCCCTACTGACCCCTGTACACTGCCCAACTGATTCCTTTACGCTCTTCTGCCACCTTCTCATCCTGTGCCCTGCTGACCCCTGTACACTGCCCAACTATTGCCTTACACTCTTCTGCTGACCTCCCATCCTGTGCCCTGCTGACCCCTGTACACTGCCCAACTATTCCTTTACACATTTCTGCTGACCTCCCTTCCTGTGCCCTGCTGACCCCTGTACACTGCCCATCTGATTCCTTTACACATTTCTGCTGACCTCCCATCCTGTGCCCTGCTGACCCCTGTACACTGCCCAACCGATTCCTTTACACTCTTCTGCTGACCTCCCATCCTGTGCCCTGCTGACCCCTGTACACTGCCCATCTGATTCCTTTACACATTTCTGCTGACCTCCCATCCTGTGTCCTGCTGACCCCTGTACACTGCCCAACTGATTCCTTTACACTCTTCTGCTGACCTCCCATCCTGTGCCCTGCTGACCCCTGTACACTGCCCAACTGATTCCTTTACACTCTTTTTCTGACCTCCCATCCTGTGCCCTGCTGACCCCTGTACACTGCCCAACTGATTCCTTTACACATTTCTGCTGACCTCCCATCCTGTGCCCTGCTGACCCCTGTACATTGCCCAACTGATTCCTTTACACTCTTCTGCTGACCTCCCATCCTGTGCCCTGCTGACCCCTGTACACTGCCCAACTGATTCCTTTACATTCTTCTGCCGACCTCCCATCCTGTGCCCTGCTGACCCCTGTACACTGCCCAACTGATTCCTTTACAGTTTTCTGCTGACCTCCCATCCTGTGCCCTGCTGACCCCTGTACACTGCCTGTAAGGAAATATGTCTTATTAACTGGCATCCATTTTGTATAATGCCTCCATTTTTAGATGTGTGAACAGTTATTTTGTTTTTGTAACTTCTCTCTTGTTTCCTTAGATTAGTTTAATTTCTCTAAAAGGAACTCCCTTATACTGTATGGTATCCCTCAACTATTTGCACTTTCTGTTCTTCACGTAACTATATTGATAAGAATGGAATGTTTCATTGGTCATCCTGAGATTAAGCCACGCCTACTGAGTTCTGTATAACCGTTCTTGTCATGCATTAAACTTTCAGAGATTTAGCTTGCAGACTTCCGTGTCAGAGCTTTATTTCTCCCAGGCCTGGTGGGTAAAATAATGTGGACAGGGGGCTCAGACATAGGTTGAATCCTTGCAATCTGGTTTCGGGAAGTGGGATTAAAGGTGTGGATGGTCAGCTAAGCTGAGCCAGTCTTAGTTTTACCTGGATTGTCCCCCTTTAAAGACCCCGAGATAGCAGCCCAAGTTTCCATTTGAGATTGTTGGATCTCACGGAGGGTCTTTAAGGTGGGTCCTCAAAGGGAATTCAGAGGTTTTGGAACCTAAGGGGAAATATTTCCAAGGCAGGTATAATTGTGAATTCACAGGAGTCCTCATTTATTTTTGCCATTGTAGAAGTATAAGTGCTTATTTGCTGCATTTTAAGAAACTGTGAAGTAGTAATTTGTGTTACAGTATAGGGATATTACAAGGGCCGTACTTTTAAGTGTGAAATTCCTGAAATGTTGAGAAGGCTTTGTAGGTGTTACAGCCTCTCCACTTCAGAGAATAAGTACTGATACTGTAATATTTATTGCTTTGCCTAACCGCTGATTTTTGCTTTAAGCAGGTATATCTAAGGTGAGAGATCTACCCAAAGCTTGTGCATAAAGTGTTAAGTGATATTGCTGAAAAAAAAGACAAAGACAAAATATCCTGAATTGTCTAGGTTTACTTGTAAGGAATATGTGATAACAGTATACGGGATGAAGTATCTGAAAGCAGCAGGTTTTCACTGGCTGAAATATGTGTCTGGTTACATTCCAGAGCACAGTAATTTGAATCTCCACTCTTAACCCCCCCACGGTCGGCTCCGACAAGGTATACAAAAGTATATTCAGCTTTGCCAAAAAGGGAGGATGATTTTTTTTTCTCCTCAGACCTTCAAGGACAGACCATCACAATCTCCCTTAGTTCAGGCAGAAAAACAGAGTCCTGATAGTACAGAAGTGAGGGGTATAGAAGGGAGGGGTAGAGAAGAGGGAGGAGGAGAAGAGAGCCATACCAGACAGAACATGAAATTAACCACATGCTGCCCAGCCACTGTAGAAATATGGTGGCAGGGTGGCACAGCTGGGCAAAACCACATTTTAAAACCAGGTAGAAGCACGAGCGAGGCACGCCGCTGCCCTACCTGTCCCGCCGATCACGGCCGCAGTTGTCAGTCGCCGGGTCACAGCCGGTCATTACCGGCTATCTCCCGGTGATTAGCGGCAATCAGTGACAGAGAGCACAGCTGCAGTAGCTGTGCTTTCTGTCAGTTCCCTGACAGCTCCTGACACGCTGATCGGGACAGAAGAGTTTCTCTCTCTCGATCAGCGGTGTCCTGTGCAGTACACCCCCCGCCCCCTAGTAAAACACTCCCCTCACACAGTTAACCCTTTCACTGAATAATAAACTTAACCCCTTCCTCCCCAGTGCCATTAGTACAGTGTCAGTGGTTTTTTTTTTGCATTGATCACTGTATTAGTGTCACTGGGGAAATCAGTGACCCCAAGTCAGTTCCCCCCCAGTGTCAGAATGTCCGCAGTCCCGCCATAAGTCGCTGATCGCCGCCATAAGTCACTGATCGCCACCATAAGTCACTGATCACCACCATAAGTTGCTGATCGCCACCATAAGTCACTGATCACCACCATAAGTCGCTGATCGCCACCATTATTAGTATTAAAAAAAATTAAAAATCCCAGTATTATTCCCGCCATTTGTAAACGCTATAACTTTCACGTAAACCAATTAATTTACACGTATTGGGTTTTTTTTTTAGCAAAGACATGTCGCAGAATGCATTTTGGCAGAAATTTATGACTAAATTTGATTTTTAAATTTTTTTTTACTGGACATGTTTTATAGCAAAAAGTCCAAAATATTGTTTTTTTTCCTCAAAATTGTCAGCCTTTTTTTTATAGCGCAAAAAAAAAAACGCACAGGCGATCAAATACCACTGAAAGAAAGCTCAATTTGTGGGAAAAAAAGGATGTAAATTTCATTTATGTACCGTATTGCATGACCGCGCAATTGTCCATTAAACTAGCGCAGCGCTGTATAGCAGAAAAATGGCGTAAATTGCAGTATCTATCCCATAGTTTGTAGACGCTATAACTTTCACACAAAGCAATCAATATACACTTATTGGGATTTTTTTTACCAAAAACATGGAGCAGAATACATTTTGGCCTAAATTTATAACTAATTTTGAGTTTACTATATATTTTTTATAGCTGAAAGTAAAAAATATTGTTTTTCTTCAAAATTTTTGGTCTTTTTTTGTTTATAGCATGAAAAATAAAAAGCGCACAGGTGATCAAATACCACCGAAAGAAAGCTCTATTGGTGTGAAAAAATGGATGCAAATTTTGTTTGGAAGCAGCATTGCATGACCGCGCAATTATCAGTTGAATTAGTGCAGCGCCGAGTAGCAAAAAGAGGCGTGGTCATTAAGGGGGGTAAATCCTCAGGAGGACAAGTGGTTAATAATTGATGGAATTTTGGGATATGAAATGGACTCCGGGTTTGACTGGACAAAGGGGCCTAAAATATATGTTCTAGTTGATCCTGGAACCCAGGCAGCCACTCATGTATGGCTGAAGTAAGACATTAAGAGAAAGGTGTGATAGTAGGTGACAGCCGAGATGGACAGAATATGGAAGAGTAGGAAATCATTAGCAATTGCTGTAGTTTGTAAGCAAGGGACAAAAGAGACGGTGACAGAGAATGGGAAAAGACTGAGGAATGTTTGGAAGGAAGAAGCTGGGATGGATATAGTTAGTGCAGAAATGGGCATTATATATATCCAAACCTTGATGGCGGGATTCAGATTTGAAGTTTTGCTGTTGGTAAGACGGCCTATTTCAAACTGCACAGAGATGGATTCAGGTACATTTGAAAAACAAGTGATAGAGAAAGACACTGCTGGATGTTTTGAGGTCTCCAAATTTACTAAAAAAGCACATTTTCAGGGGTTACAATATAGTTCTAATCCTATAGAAAGAGGTAGCAATAGAAATAGGGGACAAGAGTAGAATGTGAACCTTCAGATGGTATCACTGGGACATGTGCCAAAACCTGGGACACCCCCTTTGAGTATTTCAGACTCACACAGGAAAGGTTCCATAGTGAAACATTCTTTCAAGATCATATCAGGAGTCCCTGTGAATTTGCTAGGCAGAGATCTGTTGGGAAAATTCAAGGCCACAATCAGGATAAGTGAGAAGGGAGGGGTGCACATGGAGTCTTCTCACTGTTTTGTGAGCATGGAAGATTTAGACAAAGTGAAGTCTGTGCCAACAGTAAACTAGATGTACCGTATATACTCGAGTATAAACCGAGTTTTTCAGCACATTTTTTGTGCTGAAAAACGCCCCCCTCGGCTTATACTCGAGTAAACGTCTGCAGGGGGCTGCTGTCTCTTACCTGGCTCCGGTCCCGCGACGATCCGGTCCAGGAAGCGCGGCTGCTCCTTCATTCGGTTCGTCCACTGGATGTTCGCGCGGCTGCTCGGCTCCGCCTTCTCACCGGTGATTGGCCACCAGAACTGTAGCTCAGGAAAGGCACACAGGCGGCCAATCACCGGCGAGGAGGCGGAGCTGAGCGGCCCTGCGAAAATTGAGTGAAGGAGATGCAGGTAAGTGTGCCGTGCTTAGGTGCTGCTGCAACCACATATACTGGCTGCAGCAGCACCATACTGGAACAGGGGTCAGCAAGTGTCAGTGGGAGGAATAGTGCCCCATCATTGGTGTCACTGACACGGTACGTGTGCCGTGCTTAGGTGCTGCTGCAACCACATATACTGGCTGCAGCAGCACCATACTGGAACAGGGGTCAGCAAGTGTCAGTGGGAGGAATAGTGCCCCATCATTGGTGTCACTGATACCAATGATGGGGCATTATTCCTCCCACTGACACCAACGATGGGCACTTTTCCTCCCCCCCACTGACACCAACGATTGGGCACTATTCCTACCCCCCCACTGACACCAATGATGGGGCACTATTCCACCCCCCACTGACACCAATCATTGAGCACTATTCCACCCCCCACTGACACCAATCATGGGATACTATTCCTCCCCCCACTGACACCAACGATGGGGCACTTTTCCTCCCCCCCACTGACACCAACGATGGGGCACTATTCCTCCACCCCCCCACTGACACCAATGATGGGATACTATTCCTCCCACTGACACCAATGTTGGGACACTATTCCTCCCACTGACACCAATGATGGGACACTATTCCTCCCACTGACACCAAAGATGGGGCACTATTCCACTGACACCAATAATGGGGTGCTATTCCCCCCACTGATACTAATGATGGGGCACTATTCCTGCCACTGATACCAATGATGGGGCACTATTCCTCCCACTGACACCAATGATGGGGCACTATTCCTCCCACTGACACCAATGATGGGGCACTATTCCTCCCACTGACACCAATGATGGGGCACTATTCCTCCCACTGATACCAATGATGGGGCACTATTCCTCCCACTGACACCAATGATGGGGCACTATTCCTCCCACTGATACCAATGATGGGACACTATTCCTCCCACTAATACCAATGATGGAGCACTATTCCTCCCACTGACAACAATGATGAGGCACGATTCTTCCCACTGACACCAATGATGGGGTACTATTCCTCCCACTGATACCAATGATGGGGCACTATTCCTCCCACTGACACCAATGATGGAGCACTATTCCTCCCACTGACAACAATGATGAGGCACGATTCTTCCCACTGATACCAATGATGGGGCACTATTCCTCCCACTGACACCAATGATGGAGCACTATTCCTCCCACTGACAACAATGATGAGGCACGATTCTTCCCACTGACACCAATGATGGGGCACTATTCCTCCTACTGACAACAATGATGAGGCACGATTCTTCCCACTGGTGTTCCCACCCTCGGCTTATACTCAAGTCAATAGTTTTTCCCAGTTTTTTGTGGTAAAATTAGGTACCTCGGCTTATATTCGGGTCGGCTTATACTCGAGTATATACAGTATATTAACTACAGTAAACTAGATGGTATATTCCCTGTACACCTTACAAGGCCAGACTCAAACCTGGAGTTGGTCCAGTATATCAAAAGCAGTACCCTTTGTCACAAGGAGATTGATGGTACTTACTGTTTAGTGCAAGATCTCAGGGCCATTAACAATCTCATTATTCCAATTGCACCCATCGTCCCAGATGTGCCTTCATGGATTACCTCCATTCCACACGATACACAGTATTATACTGTGATCGATTTAAGCAAAGTTTTTTTTATTCCGTCCAAGTTGACGAAGAGACACAACTACTGTTAAGTTGTATTCTGACCAACAGTTAACCTGGGCCAGATTACCCCAAGGCTACGTGAATTCTCCAGCTGTATATTCCATGGCCCTCCAAGAATCCTTAAAGGGTTGGGCACCCCACCATGGTTACACGTTGCTCAAGTACGTGGATGACATTATTTTGTTTATCCAACAGGGAGGCTTGTAGGCAGGACAGTATATCTCTGTTAAATTTTCTGGATACAAAGGGACACAAGGTGGCAAGGCATAAGGTACAATGTTGTCAAATTCAGTGGATTACTTGGGTTTCACTTTGTCACAAGGCACCAGAATGGTGAGTCAGTCCAGGATCCTAGTCATTACAGGTCTGCCCCACCCAAAAACTAAAAAGGAAATGTTCTCCTTCCTTGGTATGGTCAACTATTGTTGCCAATGGATACCTGACTGCTCCCATTGTGACAACATACTCAGGCAGCACACTAAGGCTGAGGCTTCAGACCTTACTGAGTGGGACGAAGTATCCACCAATGCCTACCAAATCTTGAGGTCCTCGCTAGTTTCCTCTCCTGCTCTGGGTTTTGATGTTTAGTTTCATGTGTATGCTCATGATAATTGTAAAACCATGATGGTTGTGGTCGCTCAGGATCATTGAGGACACATGAGGCAAGTAGCCCATTTTTCAAAAGTAGTGCCAAGTCCGGTACAAGGCATGTCGGCATGTCTGAGAGCCCTGGCCGTCTGTGCCGTGGCGGTGGAGGACTCAATGAGCGTGGCCCTGGGACATAAAACCATCCTTCATATTGCACATCATGTTCTGCATGTCCTTAAGAACCTCACTACGCAGCACATGACAGCACAAAGGGAAAGTGGTTATGAAGTGATTTTGACATAAACTGCTAATTTAGAAGTGAAATATGTAGGTTCTAATTCTGGTCCCTTAGGTATGCTATAGTTTGCTAGGGATAAAAGGTGAAACTGACAACCCACCCGAGGAACATGATTGTGTTCAGGTAATACATGAGGATACCACTCCCAGAATAGACATACAACAAAAAGGGTTGACAGTAGATGCAAATGATCTAATGCCAAAGGGAAGTATAACAGGACTCCCACGTCACAGTGCACAGTTCTATGGCATAGGACATTGGGGTTGACAGGTAGTGAGAGATGAAATAAAGAAAAGATTTTTTTGTAAAGGAAGTCATCCCTCGATGAGGATGTCTGGTAAGTATAGACTTGGACATAGGACCAACATTTATTTCAAAGGTTACACACAAGGTAACCAAACTGATGAGTATTGACTGGAAGTTCCACATACCCTACCATCCACAGAGTTCTGCTCAGGTAGAATGGGCAAATAGGACCCTGAAGGAGAAACTAAGGAAGGTAACAGGTGGGACATTAAAGGGATGGGAGGTGTATTTGCCAGCTGTTCTGGCTGAGATGAAGATGACACCTAATAAAATCACCAAATTTTCCTTTTTGAAATTTTTTATGGGCTGCCATTCCCCACCCCCCTTGACAAGAGGTCCTTTGGTAGTTATGCCAGGAAATTTAGATATATCCAGGAATTGATTAGGGTGTCCAATGGTGTATACGGTGATTTCTCTCTTTTGTTTTCTTTTTTTCCCACAGATAATCCAAACCACCCGTACAAGCCAGGAGATCGGGGAGTGGTTAAGGACCTTCACAGACACAAGACCACAGATCCACCATACGGGAAACCTAGCATAATCTTAGCTGTGATGAGAACCGCAGTTCTGACTGCTGTTTCCAAAGTCTGGATCCCAGAACCACCAAAGAACCAAGCGCAACAGATGGAGCAAGAAAAGGAGACAGACCTGTAAACACCCTCCAATTTTCAGGATGTTGCTTCATCCGGAGACAGTCTGGAAGAATTTTCTTTTGATCAGGTTATCTCTCAGTGATAACTTTTTCAGTGGCTTACTGGGCTAGTCACTGCTACTATCACCAAGATGAATGGCCACCAATCTGTGGCCACAACAGTAAGACTGTGAATGACGCTGAACTAATAAAAAAGCAGCAGAAAAGATCATTGACTGAAAATATGTCACTATTGAAATGTAAGTATAGGTATGCCAAGCTCTCAGGAATTGAGAGTTGTTGGGTTTGGAGTAGGCTCCACCCTGAAACCGTGAACATTCCTTTGTATGCTGCACCAAAAAAAGTGACATCAATGTTTATTGGTAATCTGAGTATTATCCTCACAAATGTTACTACAAGGCCGAAATCTGAAGTGTTGGGAGTTATGATGGAACCTGAATGGTGTTTTCATTTAGGCAACTAAAAAATGAAGGAAATAATTTTGTAGTAAGTCTAAAGTGAATGTCAATGGGAAGGTACCTGAGGACGGTAACTTTGTACACTACTAAGAATAGATAACAAAAAAAACAGGAAACATAACTACAGGTGTTTTTTTTAATGTTGAATTTGAATGACCAAGTTGTGTGAATCTACTGCTGATTATGAGTGTTGTACATGGATACATAACACTTCTCCTGAGATCCCAGACTGCTATGAAGTCATTGAGAATCAGAGAGAATGTTTTTAAGAAAGTAGACATGCCGATTTTGTGATATTTTTTACTAATATGTATGTTGTTGCTAAATTTTGCATGTGCATTTGTAACATGTTTTTAAAGAACTCGGATTCATATTGGAAAAAATAACTGTGAAACTTGATGTGTTGTCACTGTGGCCCTGATTTACTAAGACTTGAGTCTACCACCAGACTCTGAACATTCAGGCAGACTCAGTTAAATCAATCAAGACCTGTCAGTCTCCTGAGCGGTGTCTAGCAATCTCATTGACGAACGTCTACTTTGCTATTAGTAAATGTGGTATCCCATCTGGCACATTTTTAGGTGCAATACCGGATATGTTCGCTAGATGGCGCACAAGCTCAGGCTTTGTACCATTGGCGTTTTTGTGTTAGCATAAGAGAATACTTAGAATGTAACAAATAATACACCTATATTATAATTTAATTTTTTTTTTGCTGTTTCTCCAAAATGATCAGACAACTAATGCATTTACTAATGAATGTCATACATTCTATTTTCAAATGTTAAACATTTTCACACTTATATCTCAAATATGTCTAGTTCTAAATTCCCAATATAATGATATAGCTTCCTTCTCTGTAATCACGTAACTATTCCTTGTTAAAGTCATAGTGCAGCACTATAAATGCATGTGATCAATAATGAACGCATGTAAAAACCAAAAAGTGCAAATAATTGCAATAATGATGTAAAATGGTAAATGGTGCTAACATAAGTTCACATAATCATTCCTGAATAATGGAATGTCCTTCATGTCAGAGTACCAACTCAGAGAGTGCCTATGAATGGCACGTGTGGTTTCTCCGTGACGGACAGTAGTGCATGAACTCGTGAAAGATAAACCACCCTTGGGACTGGTCTACACTCACCAGAACAAAAGTATTAATGTGCATGGGTTATACACATCACACATCTGGGGGTGCAGCGGTATGCTGGCAGATATGGGTTAGTCATCCAGCTCCATCCATCCATCAGGGTGGGTGCCCAAATGGTCCTGGGGAGTAATTAACTCAGCCACAGGAGCCAGAAAGGTGCTTAATAGTGTAGTACACTGTCACAGGGGTGGATGACCTTTCACAAGTTCATGCACTACTGTCCATGGTTATATTTATCTTGTGTAATACCATTTTAGTAGTCTATATCATTTGACCAGCGCTCGCTTTATCATTTTTAAACAATGTAACTATTCTACATTGTATCTCAAACTGTGTCTCCCACAGTGGTTTAGTGGTTAGAGCTTGGAACTTACAGCACTTGGGTCATGGGTTCTAATCCTAGTCATGGCTGCATCCCAGTTTTCATGCTTTCCCTGTATGGATGTGTTTCTGCCAACACTTAAAGAAGACATGTTGTTAGGTTCATTTGGCCTACATAAATGTTAAAAAATAACATTTATGAATGTTAACAAAATGGAGATCAATTTTCTGGGTTGTGTCAGTGCCAGGAATATTGATCAATCAATTATGATTTTGCCTAATGACTAGAAAGTGGATGAATGTTACCTGCGTCCTGTTCTTCTGCCAATTAGGAAATGTGCAAGTTTCATGCTGTGTATATTTCATTGTAACTTTTTTCTCTTCTTTTAAATCTGTCTCCTTATACAACTTGACCCCCTCCCCCACCCCATCATCACCTGTCCCATATGCAAATCTATGGATCACCGCCCCACTCTTTTTAACTATTTACTGATCAAGTGAATGTGTCTCATTTTCTATCAGCTACAGCTCAGATCTGACATTATTATACGATTGCTGATTGTATATCACCACTAATCTGATTGAATTTACAATCCCTGGTCAGTCCCGTTCCCTGACCTCAAATAATCTTTGGACCAGTTCACACTACATGTGTTTCAGTTGCTTTTTCGGCATCACAAACGCACAGAAAGAAGGTTATATGGTTGTCAATGTGATAGTTCACATCAGCGCTTGCATTTTCAGTGCATTGCAGGTGCTGTAAACAAAGTTGACCACGCTGCATTGTTTCTGCACAGAACTGTACTGGAACACATTGAAATGTCCTTGAATGTACTAAAACACACACGTCCCTAATTAAATTGAATAAAAATAAAGTAGAAAAAACTAACTGGAAGGGATACAAAAATGCAATGCAACGTGTCCAAAACACATCCAAAATGTACTGGAACACATTAAACATGCATGCCAAAAGTGCATGCAAAAACGCATCAGGAACACATCTAGACTGTTTCTATAGTGTGAACTGGCCCTTAGGACTTGTTCACACCATTGGTGGTGCAGAAACGCATGCAAGAACACACATTTTCCAGCACAGCAAAGAAATGCAATGCCCTTTGCAGATGCGTGCGGTTAGGTGCAACACACTTTTAAAATAATATGCCTGCAGTATTTTTGCATGTTCCCACAAATTAGGCAGCCCATTGAAATTAACAAGCCTCTGGAGTGGTCCTCTGGCCTGTACAGCATGAATGAGGGGGTTGTTTATGTGGCTAGAGCCACCTGTTACACTATGGGGACACAGCAGCTGTATGAACACAGGTTTTAATCTAACAGGTGTGAAGGCGTGGGGAAGTGGCCCTGAATGCTCACTGTCTGTGGTCAGGGCTGTACACCTGCACCCATATGCTTGTCAAATTATGACCTGCAGCAATTCCATAGTGTAACATAGGTTGCCTGCAAACGGTGATAGCCACAAAAACAAACCACTGATTCCCACTCTACAGGCCACAGCACCCATGAGCCCCAAAACCTCAATTACACCTCAATTACAAACACAGCTTTATTTATGAACTCAGTACAGTTTTATCATTTAGATTTCACAGGAATATGGTTGGGATTATGTCCATTAATAATGTTTTTAGTGTATTTTTACCATAAATATAATTTGGATATTTTCTCTGGTGGTGGGGGGCTGTCAGGAATGCTGTACGGGGCCCGTGATATCTAACAGTGGCCCTGGGTGTATGCTTGTGTCTGTGCCACCTGTATAGTTAGGAAGAACCTTGAAACTCTGCTATGTACCTCAATGGATCTAGGAATTGGACATGTTTTCAACTGAAAATACAACAATTATTAGTAATGTTTCCCCAGAAAATGAGGATCAGCTCCTCGGTGGAGAACAGCGATCTCGCCATGTCCAGATGTGGTTCCAATTCCAAAAAAGAACAATTCACAAAACTAAAAAATAGACTTGCAAATTACCACTAAACTCTCCTAACTACACTCCCATTCACTCACACTCCCCACTTCCGGGTGTGTGCAAATGTCCTTCCGCCAATGTCATGACGTATTTCCAGTATGACAGCTGCTCTAGCGCCTCCTCCAACAGCCGTATTGGCGTTTATTTGTGCACCATAGCAATTTTACATGCGGCTCCATTGTGTATATGACATTCGCAAATATATGTTTGCAGTTCTATTGTAGATTTGGCAATGGTGAATGTATGCTTGCAGCTATACTGTGTATATGACATTGGTGAATGTATGCTTGCAGCTATACTGTGTATATGACATTGGTGAATGTATGCTTGCAGCTCTACTGTGTATATGACATTGGTGAATGTATGCTTGCAGCTATACTGTGTATATGACATTGGTGAATGTATGCTTGCAGCTATACTGTGTATATGACATTGGTGAATGTATGCTTGCAGCTATACTGTGTATATGACATTGGTGAATGTATGCTTGCAGCTCTACTGTGTATATGACATTGATGAATGTATGCTTGCAGCTATACTGTGTATATGACATTGGTGAATGTATGCTTGAAGCTCTACTGTGTATATGACATTGATGAATGTATGCTTGCAGCTATACTGTGTATATGACATTGGTGAATATATATTTGCCAGTAAAGGCCCAAAGTCAACATAAATTGGGGGCCCAATTTATTGCTGTTAAGAGGATTGTAGAAAAAGAATAGCTAGCTGCACATTGAACACAACCTATTCATTGGTACATAACATGGTCTTGTGGTGCAATAGGGGGCTTTTGGTTTGTTATTTTGGACATACTTGCACATGTGCTCTCTAACAAGGAAGATTTGGGCATATTATATAGCTAGCACAAATAAGTGTTAGGGGTGCTAGTACATTTAGGATACTTATATAGCGCTGTCAATTTATGCAGCGCTTTACATATAGATGTGGTAAATTCACATCAGTCCCTAACCCTCAAGGGGCGTACTAAGAGTCCTAACTTACATTCATACATATACTAGGTCCAATTTTGACAGGATCCAATTAACCTACCAGCATGTCTTTAGAGTGTGGGAGGAAACCGGAGTACCCAGAGGAAACACAGGCACAGGGAGAACATGCATACTCCAGGAAGGAGGTGCCATGGCTGGGATTTGAACCAATGACCCTAGAACTGCCAGGTGGAAGTGCTAACCATTTAGCCTCTGTGCAACATTCGACTAGAACATGAAATAAAACCCCCCAAAAATACATAGTACAAATGTTTATTGATCAAATACACATTCCACATTTATTTGGACAGCAACAAAAAGCTACATTCAATATCTTGGTGTGAAAAAAAAAAAGAAAAAAAAAAAAGCAGGATTGATGTTGCTAAAATAGAACGGTCCTGCTCATAAGAGCTTACAATCTAAAAGACTATACTTCTAATGAACTGTGCTTTCACAGGTTACAGCAGGAAACAGTTATTATCACTTGGGCTTATTCACAAAACAAGCTGCAGATCAAAATATCAATATAAAAATACATACGTGCCAAAATAAAAACACCTCCCACCTCCCCAAATCCCCCACATATACATTTCTCACCATGTTTGTCTGAAAACTGCATTTCATTCTAAATAAAGCAAACTTGGAAGAGCAGAGCAATGGACATGTGTTAGGATTACAATGCAAAGATAATAAACACAATCATTGTACAATAACACACAACACCTTAGAAGGAAGAACATGGAAAATATTTACAGCCCACATCAAAACACAGCATGAGTGTGGCCTGGGGGCAATTCACTACAATATCTCTTCCCCCCCAAACACAGCGTGAGTGTGGCCTGGGGCAATTCACCACAATATCTCTTCCTCCCCAAACCACCACAGACAAGGACATGCAGAAATAATGTGCCTGTACAAGGCTAAAATCAGCCACTACTGCATCTCTTTATATAAGGTAGGCCACACCCACCACTGTCATTCATTTGGTCAGAGAAAGTGTTTGCACCTGATGAATCCTCTTCCCACCTGCGTTAACCCTTGGTATACAGGCCCCACAAATCAGAGTCAGAAAGAAAGCCACAGTGACGTGTACCTGTGCAGCATACAACAGAACATTGAACAGGGATGTGAAAGGGAACCCTATTGGCAATATTTCTTGGCCCTATGGGCACAATTCACTCTAGATTATTGCATGAGTTAAGGCAGTCACATGACCACATCTCGCATGCAATACTGAAAATGTCAATTCACTTTTGCTAGTATGTGGCATTTCCCATAAATCGGAAAAACACTCAGGAAATCAAACATAAAAAGGCTTTACTCGACGGTCACATCTGAAAGGATTAAATGGAATATAACTGAATCCATTTTGTATACACTAATACAAGATGCTAGTTTAATATATATATATGAGATGTGTGCACACTAACAAAACTGTCTATGTCAGCTTCATGTAGAAATGAGTGTTTTTGCAAACCCTTACAAAAAAGCAGATAAGGTTTACTCTCACTTCTGGAAAGTTTTAACCACAAATTGGGTGTTAGGTCAGATTAAAGCCATGGTCTGGGCTTTAGAGGAGATATGGTATGATAGATAAAGCAGAAGAGTGAAAATGCAAACCTCATAGAAATAATTGTTGAGTTAAGGTAAAATAATGTACATGTATTTGATTGGATGGTCTGAGGGTGTGTTTGCCTAAAGACTACAGTATAATAACCCTGATGTTATGCCAATAAAACTGAAGTGTTTGCAATCGCAACTGAGGTGACTTGAGTGCATTCACTTTCCGAGATCTCGTAGCTGTGTCCAGGTGTGACCGTTGGTATCTTGAGGGGGCCCCCACGGAACAGGAAAAAGACCACCTACCTACTTTCAACATCAAAGCCGATTTAGAAATTGTGCGATGTACAGTGAAGATGCCGATTTCCTTGCGATTTGCAAAACATCTGACACAGATATCTATGCAAATCGGCACAAAAGTAGTACATGTACTACTATAGAAATCAGTGTAGGAAACGCACCCATGTGACTGCTCTAATAGCAGACAATAGGGTGTGACTTGGCATATGATTTGCAGGTCGCATGCCATGCAAATCACATGCCAAGCCGCATCCAGGGTGCACGATTTCAGGTGCGATTTGGGAATTGAAATTGTACCTGATATCCGATCTAATGAATGTGGATGTGAGTGTCTTAACGTAAGCGATTTGCTGCAGCACAATTTCAAAAGTAGTTCTTGTCTAACTTTTTCAGCATTTTGTAGCGATTTCACATATAGACTACAATAGAAATCGCAATACAAAACACAATTGAAAACACAATAACTCATTGGTAAATCTACAGAAAACACGGTGAAATTGCCAACAAAAAGCACAATTTTAAATCACATCTAGTGTGAACCAAGCAGGCAATTCAACAAAGGAAATAAATCTTTGAAGGCATGCGGTATCTGCATGCTCAGATAAGGGTCTGTTATGGATTTGGGAGGGGGGGACTCCATGCCATTATTTTATTAATTTTTTTTAATCCTTCTCTCTCGCTCACGCTTTTCTTGGTTTGACAAACCTTCTCAAAAGGGGTGGAGTGCAAACCAGCATTAACCAATCAATCATTATTCCAGGCCATTATCTCATCCCATCATTTGACATTCACATAAGGTGCTACTTTAAAGGTGTTTGAACAGACAAGGCCTCATTCTAATTCACATTCTAGGGAAAATTTAAACAGAAAGCAAAGATGCTGCCACCAGCACATGTATGTTAGGGTAGTCACACGGAGATGATCCAAATTCATTGCCATGGTTGGGATTCAAATCGACAACCCTAGCATTGTGAGACAGTAGGGCTAACCACTAATCCTTGGAGCTGTTGAACACTAATCCTGCCTGTATTTCTGTGGTGTGAATCAACCCTAAGTCCCTGGGAAAGGTCAGTGTAACTAGCCAGATATCTCCAATGTGACACAAATGTTGTGCTATGTTGCCAATTCAGATGTATGTTGGTTCTATGTATCCCAATACAAAGGATTACAATACTAATACAGGCGTACCTCGGTTTACCAACGCCTCGGTTAACAGAATTTTCGGTTTACGAATGAAATTCCATTGAAAATAATGCCTTGGTTTACACAATTGTTAATCATTTTTTTTGCAATACAAAGTGTATGTTGGCGCTGATTTTTAAATGCAAATGCAGCCGTTTTTTTTCTTCACTATAGTTCACAAGCTTAGAAGTCACTTTCCCCGAAGTTACAGAAAACTTTGTATCTTTTAATAAACTCAAAGTAAACATTGTTTCCTTTAGGGATATAAATTCCAAGAAAACTTTCTCTTTTAGCTGGGGGAAGTGACAGGTGAATTTCTGAGCTATAGTGAAGAAAAAAAAGGGAGAATTACATTTAAAAACCAGCACCATAATAAATAAAAAACGGCATGGGGTCCCCCCTCCCATCCACACCAAACCCTCCGGGGGTCCCCCCTCCCATCCACACCAAACCCTTAGGGTCTGGTATGGATTTTAAGTTGTAACTCCACACCAAAATTAAATAAAAAACAGCTTGGGGATCCCCCAATATCCATACCAGACCCTTGTCCGAGCATGCAGCCCGGCAGGTCAGGAAAGAGGGGGGGACGAGCGACCGCCCCCCCCCCTCCTGAACCATACCAGGCCACATGCCCTCAACATGGGGGGTGCTTTGGGGCAGGAAAGGATCCCCCCCAAAGTACCTTGTCCCCATGTTAATGGGGACAAGGGCCTCTTCCGTTAGTGGGATAATTGGTCAGCCGTTTTTCGGGATTTTGGCACATTTTGTTTATCAGTAAAGTTGGAAATTTTTTTTTCCAAATTTACTGATAAAAAAATGTGCCAAAATCCCGAAAAACGGCCGACCAATTAACTCACTAACGGCCCGAAAATCATTTGATTTTTTTTTCCGGCCTGCTTTAGATGGGTCTAAAATCGGTCGGAAAAAAAAATTGGCTGATTTTCGGGCCGTTAGTGGATTAATTGGTCAGCCATTTTTTTGGGATTTTGCCACTTTTTTTAATCGGTAAATTTGGATAAAAATTGGCCGATTTTAGCGGCAATGAACGGCAAATTGGCTGATCTTTTTACAGATAAAAAATCTGCGCATGAGCCATGACCTGCAAGAAAAAGAAGAAGAAAATGAAAAGAGGAATAAAAAAGAAGAAGAAAAAGAAAAATGCAGGCCATAGATGGGGTGAAAACTGGACATTTAAAAAAAAAATGAAAAATCGGTTGTTCAATGGGCCGACGTTACCACCAACGGTAAAAAAATTGTTTGATTTTCGCCCCATCTATGGCCGGCAAATATAATAGCGAAGTAATTACTTCTGTCCCTGCAGAGAGCTGCACTATTATATTTGTCATTAAAAAGTATAAAGGTTGCAACATTGTATCTATATGTATCCAAATAAAAACATCTATATCCAAAATGGATACAAATAGATACAATGTTGCATTCTCTATACTTTTTAATGTCAAATATAATAGCGGAGCTCTCTGCAGGGACAGAAGAATGTTTCAGCTGTCATCGGGGTTTCCCTCTGACAGCTGAATTTTAAATTATTTCCATGAATTAAATAAATAATAAAAAAACAGCGTGGGTCCCCCCTCCCATCCATACCAAGCCCTTCAGGGGTCCCCCCTCCTATCCATACCAAGCCCATCGGGTCTGGTATGGATGTTAAGAAGTAACTCCACGCCAAAAATTAAAAAAAAAACAGCGTGGAGTACCCCCTCAATATCCATACCAGACTCTTATCCGAGCATGCAGCCCGGCAGGTCAGGAAAGGGGGGGATGAGCGAGCACCCCCCACCTCCTGAACCATACCAGGCCACATGCCCTTAACATAGGGGGGTTTTTTGGGGCAGGGGGGCTCCCCCCCAAAGCACCTTGTCCCCATGTTGATGGGGACAAGGGCCTCCTCCCCACAACCCTGGCTGGTGGTTGTGGGGGTCTGCGGGTGGGGGGCTTATCAGAATCTGGGGGCCCCCAGATCCCGCCCCCCCTACGTGAATGAGTCTGTGGTACATGGTCCTGCTACTCATTCACAAAAAAACAAAGTGTGGTGTAAAAAAAAAACACAGTACAGGATCTTTGACAAGTCCTTTATTAAAACATTGTCCCCCGAAGTAGATCCAACGTCAATCACGGCGGCGGCAATCCAAAAAAAGAAAAAAAAAAGTTCCAGTCCCGTCGGAGGCTTCCAGTGTTCTGAAAAAAAGTCTCGCTGACAGCACTTAAATAGGTTAGGGGTGGGACCAGCTGGGGAAATCATCCGAGAAACCCCGCCCCATGTGACATCAATGACCCCGGAACTGTCACCCTGTCTCTCCACTGAGGCTAACTAGCTGTATGCAGAAGACAGTCTGACAGTTCTTATATAGGTAAGGGGTGGGGCCAGCCGGGGACAGCAAGCATGTGACATGGGGTGGGGTCACTTAGATGATGTCCCGGGACCAGAACTTTTTTCTTTTTTCGGTTCGCCGCGGCCGCGATGACGTTGGATCTACTTCTGGGGACATTGTTTTAATAAAGGACTTGTCAAAGACCCTGTACTGTGTTTTTTTTACACCACACTTTGTTTTTTTGTGAATGAGTCATGGGACCATGTACCGCAGACTCATTCACGTAGGGGGGGGGGGTGAGATCTGGGGCCCCCTTGTTAAAGGGGGCTTCCAGATTCTGATAATCCCCCCACCCGCAGGCCCCCACAACCACCGGCCAGGGTTGTGGGGGAAGAGGTCCTTGTCCCCATCAACATGGGGACAAGGTGCTTTGGGGGAGGAGCCCCCCTGCCCCAAAGCACCCTCCCATGTTGAGGGCATGTGGCCTGGTACGGTTCAGGAGGGAGGGGCTGCTTGCTCATCCCCCCCCTTTCCTGACCTGCCGGGCTGCATGCTCGGATAAGGGTCTGGTATGGATATTGAGGGGGTCCCCATACTGTTTTTTTTTTTTATTTCAGCGTGGAGTTCCCCCTTAATATCCATACCAGACCTTTATTTTACATTCAGCTGTCAAAATAAATATTATCTAGACCTTCGAAATAAGTAAAATCATTACAGAAATAATTATAAAGGAATAAGAAACAAAAATAGAATCACTAGAACTAAGGAAATCTAATTAGATTACATGAAGATATGCCGAGTGCTGTTTGTTAAGCACAGGAGACGCCACCGAGTGCCGGCTGTCAGAGGACTCCACACACAGGAGACGCCACCGAGTGCCGGCTGTCAGAGGACTCCACACACAGGAGACGTGACCGAGTGCCGGCTGTCAGAGGAATCCACACACAGGAGACCTGACCGAGTGCCGGCTGTCAGAGGACTCTACACACAGGAGATGCCACCGAGTGCCGGCTGTCAGAGGACTCCACACACAGGAGACGCGACCGAGTGCCGGCTGTCAGAGGACTCCACACACAGGAGACGCCACCGAGTGCCGGCTGTCAGAGACTCCACACACAGGAGACGTGACCGAGTTCCGGCTGTCAGAGGACTCCACACACAGGAGACGCGACCGAGTGCCGGCTGTCAGAGGACTCCACACACAGGAGACGCGACCGAGTGCCGGCTGTCAGAGAATCCACACACAGGAGACGCGACCGAGTGCCGGCTGTCAGAGGACTCCACACACAGGAGACGCGACCGAGTGCCGGCTGTCAGAGGACTCCACACACAGGAGACGTGACCGAGTGCCGGCTGTCAGAGGACTCCACACACAGGAGACTGACCGAGTGCCGGCTGTCAGAGGACTCCACACACAGGAGACGCCACCGAGTGCCGGCTGTCAGAGGACTCCACACACAGGAGACGTGACCGAGTGCGGCTGTCAGAGGACTCCACACACAGGAGACGTGACCGAGTTCCGACTGTCAGAGGACTCCACACACAGGAGACGCGACCGAGTGCCGGCTGTCAGAGGACTCCACACACAGGAGACGCGACCGAGTGCCGGCTGTCAGAGGACTCCACACACAGGAGACGCGACCGAGTGCCGGCTGTCAGAGGACTCCACACACAGGAGACGCGACCGAGTGCGGCTGTCAGAGGACTCCACACACAGGAGACGCGACCGAGTGCCGGCTGTCAGAGGACTCCACACACAGGAGACGCGACCGAGTGCCGGCTGTCAGAGGACTCCACACACAGGAGACGTGACCGAGTGCCGGCTGTCAGAGGACTCCACACACAGGAGACGTGACCGAGTGCCGGCTGTCAGAGGAATCCACACACAGGAGACGTGACCGAGTGCCGGCTGTCAGAGGACTCCACACACAGGAGACGTGACCGAGTGCCGGCTGTCAGAGGAATCCACACACAGGAGACGCGACCGAGTGCCGGCTGTCAGAGGACTCCACACACAGGAGACGTGACCGAGTGCCGGCTGTCAGAGGACTCCACACACAGGAGACGCCACCGAGTGCCGGCTGTCAGAGGACTCCACACACAGGAGACGTGACCGAGTGCCGACTGTCAGAGGACTCCACACACAGGAGACGCGACCGAGTGCCGGCTGTCAGAGGACTCCACACACAGGAGACGTGACCGAGTGCCGGCTGTCAGAGGACTCACACACAGGAGACGCGACCGAGTGCCGGCTGTCAGAGGACTCCACACACAGGAGACGTGACCGAGTGCCGGCTGTCAGAGGACTCCACACACAGGAGACGTGACCGAGTGCCGGCTGTCAGAGGAATCCACACACAGGAGACGCGACCGAGTGCCGGCTGTCAGAGGACTCCACACACAGGAGACGTGACCGAGTGCCGGCTGTCAGAGGACTCCACACACAGGAGACGCCACCGAGTGCCGGCTGTCAGAGGACTCCACACACAGGAGACGTGACCGAGTGCCGACTGTCAGAGGACTCCACACACAGGAGACGCCACCGAGTGCCGGCTGTCAGAGGACTCCACACACAGGAGACGTGACCGAGTGCCGGCTGTCAAAGGACTCCACACACAGGAGACACGACCGAGTGCCGGCTGTCAGAGGACTCCACACTCAGATTTACTATTGAGCAGTGGCTAAAAAGCAAGCGCCCACAGAGGACGTCTAAAATGTGTTCTGCGCATGCGCATTTGTATCGGCCAAAGACACTGCACGGGCGTCTAGTTTTTTACTGTGTTGATTTGCTTTAAAAAAACTATTTTTAACACATTCTTAATTTTTTTTTGAAATGGCAGATATTGTTTAAAGTGAAGTCCTGATATTTGACAAAGCAAATTTCTAAGTGAACGTCTCTGCAGTGATTTTTCATGGTGTTAGACATACCTCTTACCAAGTCTGCTTTGTGAGTCTGATTCCTGGCGTGTGTCTCGATAGTAAATTCGATTGGGTGTCTACTTATGGACGCTGCTCAATAGTAAATCTCGTTGCGGGATAAAAGTAGACAGTCGCTCGTAAAAATTAGACGTTCGCCCACGGATATGCGCCCAGGCACAATAGTAAATCAGGGCCTCAACGTCTCCTATGATTGTTTGGGATGCTTTGAAAGCATATATTAGAGGCACGTGTATCAAGGAAATTTCCAGAATGAAGACTAACTCCAGACAATGGGAGGTTGAGGCCGGCCAATCTGTAACTAAGGCAGGACAAGCCTATCTTAGCAATACCAACCCTGATACAGAGAGGTGGTACTTGCGGCACAACAGTTTTTGCGCACTGTCCAACTTCAGCATGCTGAAAATAAACATTTTTTCCTTCTCAAGCCTTGAGGAGGGGGAAAAGACGGGTCATATTTTCGCAATCATTGCAAAAGCTCAGTAATCATCTTCTCATATCTCTTCTTTAAAACTGCCCTCGTGTCCCCAGTGCAGGAAAGGAGGGGAAGGGGTGTCTTCAGAGGAGGAAAAGAGAGGAACGGAGTATCTTCAGTGGAGAGGGTGTCTTTAGTGGGGGAGAGGTGGGTGTTCTTAGTGGAGGATGAGAAGGGTTTTTTGGGTAAATGACACCAGATCAAAGTCCTCCTGAGAAGTTCCTAAAAAGACAACTGTCTTGTCTATGTAAAAAGATAGCTTTAGCTGAATCTTAGAAAGCACAGCTTATTATGCGGGGGGGGGGGGGGGGGGGTAGGAGGTAAACTGACCCCGGCTTTGTTTGTGGACAGGGAGGAGTTCAATGGTCTGTTTACACAAGTCCTAAACAAAAGCTCCATTGTTCTCCGAGTTTCATTTCTCCAGAAGGAAGAAGCTGTTCTGGCTGTACAGATCACACAGGTGGAGTCTACACTGCAGTCTGCATTGTCAGCCGAGCAGCTGAAGGAGTCCAACATCTAACCGTCTACTAATCAGGCGTACTCTTGGAGCACCACCTACACAAGACTCACCTCGTCCATCTAGACTGCTCACTAGAGCTTCTTCTACAGCCTCTGACCCATCACTTCCCTCCTCTGCTGGAGGCACTTTATTAGGATCTATAGAGGGACAACACCGGCCTCGTATTGTCCATCAGAATCAAGGAAACAGCAGAGATCCGGCCACAGGGGAGGTAGGAAACATCAACGCTGCAACAAGGGATCTCCCACTCATCCAACCATCCCAACAGATGATTCATCATCAACAGAAATAGACGGAATTCTCACCTTCTCCTCAGCTGGACTGACATCGGGGAAGATGGACCTTCTGGGGAAAGGTTGGGGCTTCAGCCCTAAAGGTATCATGAAGAAGTTTTTGTTGGCAGAAGACTTGTATAGATGTTTTAGGAATATTAGATTGAAGGGACATTATTCTTGGAGAGGTGATATTGAGGGATCATCTGTAGTCACACCACTGAGTAGGTCTCTCTGAGGTTTACAGACAAAATGGAAGTTTCCACCACCCACTACATATGCAGCAGCAGAAATGTTCCTTCATTTGGATGATAAAGATGGTGACGTATGACAGTCTATAATCAGGAACTCTGGGGTCATATCCTAATAATGGGACCATTGAGGAGAAAGGTGCATTGCCATCATTAGCAGCAAGGGGAGATATAACATTGAAGCCAGCTGATAAGGGGGGATGGGTGGTCATTATGGACACAGCATATGATGACAATGAGACACTGGAGAGTGCAAAGTCTGGTGCAGCTCTGCATGGGAACCAATCAGCTTCCAGGTTTTATGTCAAAGCTTTATTGAACAAGCTGAAGTCAGAACCTGATTGGCTCCCATGCACAGCTGCCCCAGATTTTGCACACTCCAGTTTTAGTAAATCAGCCCCATTGTGTCCATCTGAGATGGTTTGTGCCAGATCCCGGGTTGTGAGTTCCATTCAGTACAATGTCTTTGGGTTCTCTTGCTAGTTGACTGCCCCCTTGTTAGTTGAGGTGTTTGTAGTCATAGAGGTGTTGGGTCATGATGGAATGATGTTGTGTCAGGTGAATGGTAGGCTCTGACCTGGTTTTATCTGCCAGCTCTGTGTTGATTCGCTGAGTTTTCTATTGTTTGTTATGTCCATCCTTGGAATTAGGGAGGACAGTATGATGTTGGAGTGAGGACATTTTTGTTGTGCGGTCTCTGTTAGTTGTAATAGTTTATTCTCAGAGGCTTCCTTTTGTCCCTGGAGGATGTTTGGGTCGGTGTGTATGATATGTTTGGGTCTGTGTGTATGATGATATGTTTGGGTCTGTGTGTATGATGATATGTTTGGGTCGGTGTGTATGATGATATGTTTGGGTCGGTGTGTATGATGATATGTTTGGGTCGGTGTGTATGATGATATGTTTGGGTCGGTGTGTATGATGATACGTTTGGGTCGGTGTGTATGATGATATGTTTGGGTCGGTGTGTATGATGATACGTTTGGGTCGGTGTGTATGATGATATGTTTGGGTCGGTGTGTATGATGATATGTTTGGGTCGGTGTGTATGATGATATGTTTGGGTCGGTGTGTATGATGATATGTTTGGGTCGGTGTGTATGATGATATGTTTGGGTCGGTGTGTATGATGATATGTTTGGGGTTGGTGAAATACGGATCATTGATGACTCCCATCGTTTGTTCAGTTGTTGGACTTGAATTTTGTTGTCTCTTGTTCCTGGGAAGAGCCGTTTGGTGTTTAGATATTTCCCATTGGAGTCTATTATTAACAAAAAAATCCGGAGTTTGTTGGCTGTTCTTGTGGTTTGATGATTGTTTGTAGGGATGGGCTTCATGGTCGAGTTGAACCTAAGTTTGATTTGAACATGGGCCGTTCGTGTGTTCAGCAAACACAAAAAGTACGGGTGTTCAGTGGGCTGTTTGCCCACCGTGCCCCACAGTGCACTGCGCCCTGACAACGCATTGTGATTGGACAAAGCAATGCACCTAACCACAAGTCAGGTGTAATACTTTGACCAATAACAGTGTGTGGTGATGTCACAAGGGGGTGGGGTATATAAAAACTGTTGTCATGGCCCCAGCTGTCAGACAGCCAGGAGCCATTGTCTCAAGCGGAGCTTTTTTTCCCCCTTTTTTGGGTAGCGGTGGTGGCGGCATCGTGATTGATGTTGCATCTACTTTGGGGGACATTTTTTTTTAAATGTTTATTTTAATAAAGGACTGGTCAAAGATTTTGTCCTATCACTTTTTACACTACACTTTTTTTTGTGAATGGGTAGCAGTATCATATACCGCCAACTCCTTCACATAGGCGGGGGGCTGGGATCTTGGGGTCCCGTTGTTAAAGGGGGCTTTCAGATTCCAATAAGCCCCCAGGCTGCAGACCCCCACAACCACAGGACACGGATGTGGGAAAGAGGCCCTTGTCCCCATCAATATGTGGACAAGGTGCTTTGGGGGTCTCCCGACCCAAAGCACCCCCCCATGTTGAGGGCATGTGTCCTGGTATGGTTCAGGAAGGGGAGCACTCACCACCCCTTTCCTGACCTGCCGGGCTGCATACTCAGATAAGGGTCTGGTATGGATTTTGGGGGGCCCCCATGCCATTTTTAACCAATAGCCATCCGGCCAATAGCCGTTTGGTGGCCAGGAAAAGGCTGTAGATTTCCAGGTGGAAGCCATATGGTGTCCTCCCACACATGCACAGTTTTTGCACTTGCAGAGCACGCAGCGGTGCGATCTGTCACCGGCCATGTACCTCGAGGTGGTGGGGTCGGCCTGCTCCTATCACCGCTGAGCACCTTCCAGGTCCTCCCTAATCCTCCCTCCCTAACCTTCTCCTCCTTCGAGGCTCACTGCATCCGGCTCTTCACCCCCACCCCCCTAAGGATCGCAGTGATCTACAGGCCGCCCGGATCCATACCCCGCTTCCTGGATGACTTCGCTGCCTGGCTTCCCTTCTTCCTCTCCTCTGAGCTACCAACCATCATCCTCGGGGACTTCAATATCCCCATCAACGACAACAGCCTGGCTACTTCCCAACTCCTCCACCTAACCTCCTCCTTCGCGCTCACACAGCACACTCAATCCTCCACCCACATCATTGGGAACACCCTGGACCTCGTCTTCTCCCACCTCTGTACCCTCAACCAGTTCTCTAACACCCCCTTCCCTCTCTCCGACCACCACCTCCTCATGTTCTCCATCTCCCCTTCCCCTAACCCCCCCCCCCCCCCAGAGCGCCAAACCATCACCAGCCGCAACCTCCGCAACCTGAACCCGGCCCCCCTCCACTCAGCTGCCGACCGCTTACACGACAGCATCCTTCCACTGTCATGTCCTGACCTAGCCACTAACACGTACAACGACTCACTGTCAGCTGCCCTAGACTCTCTGGCACCCCTAACCACACGCTACATCAAACCCAGACCGCTCCAACCATGGCAGAACGACCACACTAAATGCCTCAAACGTCACAGTCGCGCGCTAGAGAGACTATGGCGCAAGACCAGGTCCCCCCGTTCATTCTCCCTCTACAAATCTGCCTTCCTCACTTACACCTCCTCCCTCCACGCCGCCAAGCAGGCTTACTTCTTAAACCTGATTAACACCCTCTCCTCCTGCCCTCGCCGACTCTTCTCCACCTTCAACTCCCTGCTCTCCCCCCCCCCCCCTCCTCCACTCAGTACCTCACTCACCGCCCACGAAATTGCCACTCATTTCCATAACAAAATTGATGCAATCCGTCAGGACATAGTCAACTCGCAATCTACCTCCCCACCTAGCCCCCCCCCCCTATCTCCCCCTCATCTCTTCCCTCCTCTGACCTCGCAACCGCACTGCCCCCCTCCACACCCAAGACCCCGCTTACCGTAACCCCACCAGCTCTGCACTCCTTCAGCCCTACTACCACTGAGGAAGTCACCAGGGTCTTCTCAGAAGCCCGCCTCACTACCTGCCCCCTGGACCCTATCCCCTCTCGACTCCTCCAGTCACCCCCCTCTTCCCTCATCTGCTCCCTCACCCACATCTTCAATCTCTCCCTCTCTACCGGCGTATTCCCCTCCCCCCTAAAGCATGCGCACATCACCCCCATACTCAAAAAGCCCTCCCTGGACCCCTCTGACCCAAACAACCTCAGACCCATCTCCCTGCTGCCACTCACTTCCAAACTCCTGGAGCGCTTAGTCTACAACCGCCTAAGCGCCCACCTAACTGACAACAACCTCCTTGATCCACTACAGTCCGGCTTCCGTCCCCTACACTCCACTGAAACCGCCCTCCTCAAAATCACCAACGACCTACTAACCGCCAAAGCCAAAGGTGACTACTCTGTCCTCCTCCTCCTGGACCTCTCCGCGGCCTTCGACACAGTTGACCACCCCCTCCTCCTTAATAAACTACTCTCCCTTGGCATCAGAGACACGGCTCTCTCCTGGTTCTCCTCGTACCTATCCCGACGCTCCTTCAGTGTCACCTACAATGGTGCCACCTCCCCCTCACTCCCCCTCTCTGTTGGGGTCCCCCAGGGCTCTGTCCTTGGACCCCTTCTCTTCTCCATCTACACCTCCTCCCTTGGCAAACTCATACACTCCCACGGCTTCAACTATCACCTCTATGCTGACGACACTCAAATTTACCTCTCCACCCCTCACCTCACCTCCACTTTCTCCGCCCGCATCACTCACCTCCTAAACGACATCTCTGACTGGATGTCGCTCCATTTCCTCAAACTCAACCTCTCCAAAACCGAGCTTCTCGTTTTCCCTCCTGCCCGTGCCCCCCCCCCATCCTATCCATCACTACTAACATCACCACCATCAATCCCGCCCCGCAAGCCAAAGTCCTTGGAGTCATTCTGGACTCTAACCTCTCCTTCCAACCTCATGTCAAATCACTCACAAACACGTGCAGACTCCACCTCCGCAATATCGCCAAAATACGCTCCTTCCTTACCCCAGACACCACTAAACTACTTGTACACTCCCTGATTATCTCACGCCTTGACTACTGCAACTCCCTCCTCACCGGCCTACCCCAGTGCAGGCTCTCCCTGCTTCAGACCATCCTCAACTCAGCGGCTAGACTCATCCACCTCACCAGCCGCTCCACCTCTGCCACCCCCCTCTGCCTCTCCCTCCACTGGCTCCCTATCGCCCAACGCATCAAATTCAAACTACTCACTCTGACCTACAAAGCCATTCACAACACTGCCCCTAACTACCTCACCAACCTGATTCCCAAGTACCACCGTACCCTTCGCTCTTCACAGGACCTCCTTCTATCTTGCTCCCTGGTCTCCTCCTCACACGCACGTCTGCAAGACTTCTCCAGGTCCTCCCCCATCCTCTGGAACTCACTACCCCAATCCATCAGACTGTCACCTTCCCTCCTCACCTTCAGGTGCTCCCTGAAAACCCACCTCTTCAGGGAAGCCTACCCCACCCTCACCTAACTGCTGCTCTCCTTCATTCCTCCTACCACTCCATCCCCCACAGCCACTTCCTCCTGTACCACTACCCCCTCCCTCCCAGATTGTAAGCTCGAAAGAGTAGGGCCCTATAACCCCTCGTGTGCTGTTTGTTGTTGCTGTAATGTTTCATGTATTGTCCCCCCCTCTATTGTACAGCGCTGAGCAAACCCTTTGGCGCTATATAAACTCAATGTAATGTAATGTAATAATGTGTACCAGCCCCCGTTGCTGATACCATGTGACCTGCTGTGACCAATCACAGCAGGTCACATGACAGTTGTATACAATGGATGGCTTCATTCATGCCATCCATTGTATACAAGTGTGTCTAGCTGTGAATGGTCACAGCGATCACATGCACATGTCATGTGATTATCTGTGGCCAAATCCCAGCTAAGCACAAAAAAAAACCATGAATGAATCGATGTCATTCAGGAAAATGCTTGCTTATAGCAAAGTAATTCTTTGCTATAAGCAAATTGTGTAAAAAAAAAAAATACTGATCACTTCCCCAAAGTAGTACAATGTTACTATGGTAACATTATACTACTTTGGACATAGTGAAATATAAAAAAAATATATAAAAAAAAAAAATTTAATAAAAAATTAAAAATAATAATAATAAAAAAAATATATATATATATTTTTAATACTGTCATCAGTCAGTGTCCCTGATCACTGCCATGCCAGTTATATGATGACGCTGCACTGCACTGGTGACAGTATATAAAACAAATAGTGAAAATAATTTTTTTTAATTTTTTAATTTTCCGAAAAATTCTGACAAAAAAATACAACTTCAAAAAACTCGCCATTCCTCTTATGAAGTACGTTGGACTGTTTACTCTGCAAAAAGGGGTCATTTGGGGGGATATCTGTACTGTCCTTACATTTGGGGGATATCTGTACTGTCCTGACATTTGGGGGATATCTGTACTGTCCTGACATTCTTGGACCTCAAGAAATTAGATTGGCTGCCAGTACTTCAGGATTGATCAATATTCAGATCTATACAATAGCTTGTAAACTCTATAACTTTCCTACAAACTAAAAAATACATCTTAATTTGGGTTATTTTCACCAAAGACATGTAGCAGAATACATCTCGGCCTAAATTTATGGAGAACAATTATTTATTTGTCTTTGATTCTCTTTCCTGATTGTTGAGCTCCATTTGTATTTTTGGTGTCATTATCTCTTCCCTCAGTTGAGGGTTTTCTTGGTGTAATTGTTACATTTTAGACTGAATTTCTAGGATAGACCTGTGGGGGTATTTTTAGTGTTTTTAGCTCTTCTCTCAGCTGCTCATTTACATTTTCTCACCTGTCTCAGTGCAGCTGCAGCATCCCCTCATCCTCACCTCCCTTGGTCTCAGCATTCAGCAGACTCTGGTAATTGAGTCAACTCCTCCTCTGGTCCTCCTCCAGACCCTGCACTTTCTGCTTTCCAGCTCTGCCCCCAAAGGAGGTGCACGGTGATGTTAGGGTGGGTGTGGGGTTCTTGGCATCTGATGTAATGGGGGTGAGGTGCTCTGGAGATCTAGTCTTACAGTTACAACTGGCCCTTTGAGGACAACCATAATGCTGACACAGCCTGCGATGATATATAAGATATATTTAATAATGATCATTAAAAATAAAAAACAACTTTAGCCCTTTATATAGAATTCTGATTTTTATTTTTTTTGTACAGGTGGAGTGATGAGCCATGTTTTTGGTCATGCTGGTCTTCGTGAATACAACTCAGTCACATGGTAAACCAAACATCTGGGTGTCTTAATTGACTGAAAGTTTTTATTGCAGTTCACTGGAGGAGTCACACAGGACATACGTCATATCTGTGTTCTAAATGTCATAAGTGCTTTGGGTCCTCTTCAACACTGATCCAACCTCAGAGGACAACATGAGAAAAGTCATTTCAGTGCTCTGGAAGTGACAATTGCTTTACAGTAAAGTCCAACCCATGTATACATAAGAGGAGTCATTTCAAGCTATTTCTTGTTTGGAACGTGACAAAGATTTTACAATGGAGGCAAAACATAGCACACACCAGAAGGTTCACACTGGAGGGAAGCCATATCAGTGTTCTGAGTGTGACAAAGCTTTTACATGGAAGTCACATCTTATCATACACCAGAGGATCCACACTGGAGAGAAGTCATATCAGTGTTCTGAATGTGACAAAGCTTTTACAAAGAGGTCACATCTTATCAGACACAAGAGGATTCACACTGGAGAGAAGCCATATCAGTGTTCTGAATGTGACAAAGCTTTTACAAGGAAGTCACATCTTATCAGACACCAGAAGGTTCACACTGTAGAGAACTCATATCAGTGTTCTGAATGTGACAAAGCTTTTACATGGAAGTCAGATCTTATCACACACCAGAGGATCCACACTGGGGAGAAGCCATATCAGTGTTCTGAGTGTGACAAAGCTTTTACACGGAAGTCAAATCTTTTCATACACCAGAGGATTCACACTGGAGAGAAGTCATATCAGTGTTCTGAATGTGACAAAGCTTTTACACAGAAGTCACATCTTATCATACACCGGAGGATGCACACTGGAGAGAAGCCATATCAATGTTCTGAATGTGACAAAGCTTTTACACAGAAGTCATATCTTATCATACACCAGAGGGTTCACACTGGAGAGAAGCCATATCAGTGTTCTGAATGTGACAAAACTTTTACATGGAAGTCATATCTTATCATACACCAAAGGGTTCACACTGGAGAGAAGCCATATCAGTGTTCTGAATGTGACAAAGCTTTTACACATAAATCAGATCTTATCACACACCAGAGGATCCACACTGGAGAGAAACCACATCAGTGTTCTGAATGTGATAAAACTTTTACACAGAAGTCAGTTCTCATAGCACACCAGAGGATTCACACTGGAGAGAAGCCATATCATTGTTCTGAATGTGATAAAACTTTTAAATGGAGAGAAAACCTTGTCATACATGAGAGGGTTCATACTGGAGAGAAGCCATATCAATGTTCAGAATGTGGCAAAGCTTTTACAGGTAATGCCGGGCTAATCTGTCACCAGAGGATTCACAAGCTTGAGGTGCATAGAGGAAACTCCAGAAGAAGGGGCAATATTAAAAAAGTTGCAGCTGTCCCATTAGGTTTACAGGCCCAATGTCTTCCCACAAACTAGGGAAGACATGATGCTACTTAAAAAAAAAACTTTGAACAAACAGGACTCTAATGATCGGATTCATTGGGTTTAGTGATTATGTCCATCAGAAACACACCTAGAAGGCCTGTGAATATTTCACCTTTGGACATTTCTTCAGATAAGCAGCAATGACTGAACTGTTTTCCTCATCATTCTCATCTTTATCCTTTTTTATGGAGCATTGACTGAACATGTAATGCATTTTCATCATTCACTAACTGAGCTATGTTCCCATGTGTTTTCTTCATTGCCAGAATCTGACCAACCAATACATGACCAACATTGCCTCAGTACCAGAGTCTAGGATGGGTCCAATGGCTTCTTGCCACGCCTCTGAAACCTCATTAGGAGAGTCCATTCCAGGTTCTTTTGAGAATTGATACATCATAAGCTAGGCTTGAGGGCTCCAGCTAAGCCCACCTTGTCCACACCTCCCATTACATGTTCCACCTCCTCTCCCATGATCAATGCCTCCTTTCCATGTTCCATCTCCTCTCATGGATGACATCTTTGCAGGCAGGTCTGTAGCTGAGATACCAGCCAGATAGAGGTCTCTGTTTGGTTAGAGAGTAACTTCTTAAGCTGGTGTAGGCCTTCCAACACTGAGTTAATGCTGTTTTAGGGGACATATTCAACAGTATCACCTAATCCCAGCTGGCCACTTATGTTTCATCTTGTTTTCTCAAAAGGGATTCTATCAGGTGAAGATTGGATGTCCTTGTTATCTTTTTTTTTTTTGTCCAGCTATTGCTCATCTCCATAAACTATTCACACGGTACAACTGCAAGAGATCTGAACTTACAAAGTGCTAAGTGTGCGGTCATATTCCTACCACTTCTTCTGGGAGACTGAAATTCCTCTTATTGGGGTTCACCTTAATGACTCTGAATGAACGGGTCCCTTTTTGGGGCAAAGTGTGCAAAGAGCACTAATTATTCCTGGAAATGCTAAGACATCGACACTAAAGTGTAACAATGGGCAAAATCAATAATTACATAAATGGTGCAATCTGTCATTAGCATAAACGTTTTATGTTTTTCCAAGTCTCCCCTTGTAATAGTTTTATTACCTGTTGACCCTCTCAGTAGATCTGATTTTTTCTGCTTCCTGTAGAAGGCCAAGCTATTTGGCAAAAATGAAAGTTAGGGGGGTTGGGAAACACCATATAACACTGCTGGGGGTGCTTACAACTGTCATCTTCCATTCATATGGTGGGTTGAACCTTATAGAAATCCTGTTGCTGTAACTGCTGTAGAAGCATTAGCTGGAGTTGGACTTTACTTGTTGTGTGTCTTACTTATAATCTAAGACTTCCCTGTACAGGGTGACAACGCTGCTGTGTAATGTTCCTGCAGAATGATCAGGGTTGTCACCCTGTTACAGAAGGTGGGAAATAACAGATCTACAGACAGGACCAACAACTGATACAACTATGTTGCAGAGGGAACTCTGGAAATGCTAATGACAGATTGCATTACACATTCAGTTAGCAGACTTCCTGTTGTTGGTCTGATGTTTGAATTGTGTTCTGATATTTACTGTCCTGCTGTAAAAGGTGTAAATGATTGCCCACATGTTTCCTGTATAGCAGGGACTACAAACTCATATCAGGAATAGTAGGATGGGTACTTTCCCAAGGGGGTCAACTTTTTGGATTTGGAAGAAACATTTTACATGGTTTCTGAAATTCCATTAATGACACTGACAAGGGGAGTCTTACTTGCTGCTCTAACAATAGGAGAGTCAATCACAGGCCAGTAACATTTCATGATTTCTTTCCATTAATGACACCAACAAAGAGAGTCTCACTTACTTCACTAACAATAGGAGAGCCAATCACAGGCCAGTAACATTTCATGGTTTCTTTCCATTAATGACACCAACAAAGAGAGTCTCACTTACTTCACTAACAATAGGAGAGCGAATCACAGGCAGTAACATTTCATGGTTTCTCAATGTAATTGCAGAATGTTTAATCCCCATTGGTCCAATGGATTCCTAGTCCTTCCAGATAACATTTGCTTCTTGTGTGGAAGGAGCACCCTAAAATGTCTTCCCTTCAATTCCACCCATAGCTGTACTTTAGGTTATGTTGCCCCTCCCCCCCATATCTGTAAGGGAAAGCCTCAATTTCTCCCAATACTCCCCTGGCCTTCCAGTGAGAAGAAACATTTTCTCTGGATTGGAGATGCTTTATGCAGTGAGCCCTTCATAGACGGGATGGGGAATCTAAGATAAGTAAGATGAACCGATGTACTGGAGTCATGGATCAGGTAACCAATGACACCATTGATGTTATAGCAGATCTGACAGCAGAAGTGGCTCCACCACCTAAGGTGGTGTCACAGAACTGCATGGCAGCTGACTATCTCTTGGCAGACCAAGGTGGAGTCTACAAATGGTGTCAGATGGAGAGTGTTGTACGTTTATATTAGATAATGAGGATCTCAGAAGGGGATATCTACACAAGGTAAAGGAGTTCCAACAGGAACCTGGGTGGGAGGAGGTGGGATCCAATGTTTTGGGTGGGTTTAGTTGGAACCTGGTTGAGTAATATGGTGGGTTTGCTTCTTAAGCCATTATTTTCTACCATAGTTTTGATTTTGAAATGTTATATATTGCTGTATTTTCTTTCACTGCCAGAGTTTATTTTGCTTTTGTTTTTAGTTAAATTCACATTTTAGGCCATATGATTAGTTAAACCCCCAAACATTTCTTTTATTATCTGAAAGCAGAGACTGGAGAATATAATGGTGGTAGTTGCCATTTTTCATGTCACAGAATATTAGTACAGCTGTTTATCAAATACATATTTTCTGTAAAAAACACTAAAGATAATGTTAGTGCACAAAGAACACAATATATGACCCAATTTGTTTGGTGAAATATAAAATATGGGGTTGGCATCAAGTATATAGATACCAAACATGTCAAACTTTACAAATTGTGTGTACTTGTGAAATGGTGACAAACTTCAGAACCAAAAATTGTTCAAAGGTGACGCTTTAAGAGCCTTTATAGGTTATCAGTTCAGATAGTTATCCGTGAACGATGGCCTCAGAATGATTGTTCTCACTCTCACTTGTGCAATGATATGTAAAATGTGTCGTGTGATTTGTTTTGTGGGTTTTTATTTTTATAGTGTTACTTTAATTTTTTTCAGCTCTTTTTTCAGTCTCTTTAAAGAGACATCAGAACATTACTAGAACCCTAATGTCACCTCTGTACCCCAAGAAAGATGGTCAAGCACAGATCATGCCTAATCAGCTCCTTCCCAAACCATAGTGACTGGAGAATGACAGCGCTGAACCCAGAAATGACATAATCTCCCACCTCCCACATTCATTCACTGAAGGGGAGATCAGAGATCAGATGTTTGCTGATCTCCTTCTGCCCTCACCACTGACACCCACCATGCCTGTCTTGGGCTTGCAGGAGGGACAGTTGAGCCCGGTATACATGGTGGGGGGAGGACCTTCAGTGCGGCTGAATCACTTCCACCAGAAATCTGACAGTTGGCCTAACAAATGTAGACAACCCCCGGGTGCTGTAGCTATAAGGCCGTGCTGCTGCTGATGGAAACCTTACATTGGCCGGAGAGAAAGGGTTCCACTAATGTACATCTGCTAAATCCGTATCTGAGTAGACCATAGAAGCAGCATTAGAAAGAAATGTGAGCATGGCTTCAGTCAGGCGATGGTCCTGGTGGTCCTGGTCTTGTTCTCCATCAGGTCCTCTCACCTTGTAGATGGTGACATGGACTTGTGTGGGAATGAGCAGGAGGGGCTCCGGGTTCTCTTGTACCCAATCAGCTTGTTATGGATAAAAGATGAAAGTGTCTTCTGGGAATTTACAGGGATTTGGATGTTTACAGGGTCACATAAGTGGGCGGGGCTGGTATTAATGAGGGGTGTGGCTTGTGTTAATGAGTTTCTTAGCATAGATGATATAAATGGTATAAATAGATCCTTGAAATGTAACCGATTTATCTCTTTCCTTCTGTTGTTAAAGTGTCACATATATATGATTAATAAAGTTGAATTATAATTTCATCGCACAATACCGTGGTCTGGGTTCTTCTACAACACATCCCCCCAAATATGTCCTCTTCCAGTTATAGGGGTCTGGTGGAATGGGACACCAGCTGATGGTATCTCTTAGACCCCTTGTACATGGGGGGTCCAGCCCTTGTGGGTGCAATGCTGGCATTATAATACACCTGGTAGGCACAGGTACAGCGTCCAGCCCCGCTGCCTGCAGCCTGTCAAAGTCTACACTACAGCTGGACGGGGCTCAATGCTGCACCACGTTTACCTCGTGTTTAGGGCGCTCCGTGTTCAGGGAGAAATGACCGCCATCCTGATCAGACAAAGCATAAAGAAGATGTAGGCCGTGCAGTCTGTTTTCTACTGTAGGGGGCACCCAACCAGGGGGACATCCCAGCCTGGAGAGGAAGTCGGGGGGCACTTGGTTTCTCTGTGGTTTCCCAGTTCCTGGAGACTGTGTGGAATGAAGGGGTCCATGGAGTCCTGGAGACATTTTTAATTTTTTTGTTTACATGTTTTAAAAACCATTTATACCTTAAAATTACTTAAAACACCCAAATATTATATATATTTCTTCACAACAGCAGACACACTAGAGGATACATTTTAGTAGTTCTGATGTTTTATGAGTTTTATTATTTTACACAATATTAGTGCAATGATTTATGAAAGGTACAATTTCAGTTAAAAATACAGTAAAGTTAATTTCTGGGACATAAATGTAATTTATTATCTAAGGTTTCAGTAAAATATAAAAGATACATTTCCCCGCACTGAATATAATGGGATCCCACATAACAGTCGCTGTTCATATTCAGAACTCCTTTCTTACAATGGGATCTTGTGTCCGGATAAAATCTTTTATAGATCCCTTGTGACATTGTGTTCTCATTGTAAAATCCTAGATTTGTAAATCTGTCGCTGATATTTATAATGGTTTTGTCCAGAAAAAGAATGGAGTGATGTGGATAGATGGAAACATGTATAGATGAAAGATTGGTCTGTTGACTCCCCAGAGCTCCTTTCCATGAGAGATGTTTGTCCTCCCCCAGAACTGAACAATGGTACGTTCCTGAATGGCCAGGCTGCTGGTTTGTTGAATCCAGAGTCTACATACAAGATGCCTCCACAGTGTACATTGATGGGGCTGGGAAGGCTGGTACATGTTGTTCATTTGCTCCGGGTGCAGGAGATTGGACAGAATCCCATTGTTGCCGGGTGTCCTCGCTTTCCTCAATTCTGTACTCACTTCATTTACAAAAGCAAACTATGTGAGTGGAGAAGGTGATTGTATCCGGCTGGAGCTCAGACCTGACAGGGACTCGGGATTTTGGGCCTCTTACGTCTAAGACAAATATAGTCTGAGTTGGAGAGAAGATAAAATATCATTTCTTCTCAGAGACATTCTGAGGGGTTTTCCACAATTTGTAATTGCTGACAATTCTTTTGTGGACATTCAGCTGTCAGTGGGGAAACCTGCCGACAGATGAGGAGTCATCGGTTAGGGGTGTGACCGCCTGATTTCCAGCCAATCATTAACAACCAGATATATTTCACACAGAATTCAGATCAGTCCATCTATTATCAACAGATGAGAATTCTAGAGAATTCAGAGAAAGCTCCACCCTCATTCATTCTCCACCAATCATGGATCTCACTCCAGTTACACAGTCATCGTGGGCATGATTTCCTTGACATCCATCATTGGTGTCAGTGAGATAAAATAAGCCCCATTGTTGGTGTCAGTGAGAACAAAGTGTACACCCAGCCCAGCATTGGTGGTCAGTGGTGGTACTTACCTGATCCCACCCTCCCACTACATCTCTGCTGATGTCACAATTATACTTTCACTATAGGAAAGGAGATGCCGGCTCCCAGCAGTCGGGTATAATTGCAGTGCCTGGTGATGGAACCCAGAGAGTGTTCCGCTGTCATCACCTCACTGTCACTCTGAAGAGTCCTGGAACCTGCCAGACATGGACATGAACACTTGGAAACAACAAGATTCAAACTTTAAGACATTTCTTGGAGCTGCAATTCCTCTGAGCTCCACCACGTGATCTCCCTTCTACCCAGAGAGGAAGTGATGTCAGGTACAGACAGGAAGTGATGTCAGGTACAGACAAGAAGTGATGTCAGGTACAGACAGGAAGTGATGTCAAGTACAGATGGTAAGAGACGTCAGGTAGACAGGAAGTGATGTCAGGTATAGACTGGAAGTCATGTCAGGTATAGACAGGAAGTCATGTCAGGTATAGACAGGAAGTGATGTCAGGTACAGACAGGATGCTCTGGGTGAGAGGTGAGTCAATTGGAAGTAGAGATAAGACATTGCTGTGTCTCACAGCAGACAGAAGATGTCAGTAATGAGGCTCCACCTGATGCTGGCTGCTGGGAATGTATATAATCCCCCCCATAGTTTTCATCAGTGCCTCAGAGTTCTTCCTGTGAGCCGCTTCCCTGCTGGATCCTGCGTCCTGTATCTTGTATACTTTCCCCTGATTCTGGTTTTCTTGCATCCTGTTCCCCCATCTCTGCTCCCCTGATTCCCAGTCCCAGTCCTACCCGGTGTATGTCAGCTTCCCTCCATTGTACACAATGTATTATAGTCAGGTTGTTGGGTTGGTTATTTGCTGTCACTTTTGCTTTGTTTATGATCTGTGGGTGTCGGAGGGTGTCGTGTCCATTAGTAAACTCCACTTAAAGCGATTGTAAAGGCAACATTTTTTTTCTTTTAAAACAAACATGTCATACTTACTGCTGTGTGTGATGGGTTTGTACAGAGCAGCCTGGATCCTCCTCTTCTTGGGTTCCCCACATGCGCTCCTGGTATCTTCTCCTGTTGAGTGCCCCCACAACAAGCAGCTTGTTATGGGGGCATCCAAGCAGGCTCGGGAGCGAGTCGCTGCTCTGTGTCTCCACAGAGTCCCCTCTCCCTCCTCATTGGCTGTGATTGACAGCAGCAGGAGCCAATGGCCCCTGCTCTTGTCTCAGCCAATGAGGAGGGAGAGTCCCCAGACTGCCAAGGATCTTGTGCACATTGCTGGATCAGGATGGGGCTCAGGTGAGTATTGGGGGGGCTGCTGTACAGAGAAGGGTATTTACCTTCATATATAGAATGCATGGAGGTAACAAACCTCCTGACTTTACACCCCCTGTAATCACACTCCTCCTACTCATCTTATTCCACATTTCTTAGGCATAGCCCACCGATCTGGTCATCCCGGCTGTCGCTGGATACCTGCATTCCTTACAAGGGTTTATATTCCTCACCAGTGTACTCTGTATACCGGGCTGTATACCACAAAATCCTGACCATTGTACTATGCATGCTGGGCAGTATATGACATACTCCTGACCACTGCGCTCTGCACACAGGCCTAAGATATACTCCTGACCACTGCGCTCTGTACACAGGCCTAAGATATACTCCTGACCACTGCGCTCTGTACACAGGACTGTATATGATATACTCCTGACCACTGCACTCTGTACACAGGCCTAAGATATAATCCTGACCACTGCACTCTGTACACAGGGCTGTATATGATATACTCCTGACCACTGCACTCTGTACACAGGGCTGTATATGACATACTCCTGACCACTGCGCTCTGTACACAGGCCTAAGATATAATCCTGACCAGTGCACTCTGTACTCAGGGCTGTATATGATATACTCCTGACCACTGCACTCTGTACACAGGGCAGTATATGACATACTCCTGACCATTGCACTCAACACAGAGGCCTAAGATATACTCCTGACCACTGCACTCTGTATATGGACCTAACATATAAGTATATGACATGTTCCTGACCACTGCACTCTGAACACAGGGCGGTATATGATATACTCCTGACCATTGCACTCGACACAGAGGCCTAAGATATACTCCTGACCACTGTACTCTGTACACAGAGCTGCTTATGATATACTTCTGAACACTGCACTCTATACACAGGGCATGTATAGGACATGTTCCTGACCACTGCACTCTGTAATCAGGCCTAAGATATACTCCTGACCACTGTACTCTGTACGCAGGCCTAAGATATAACCCTGACCACTGCACTCTATACACAGGGCTGTATATGACATACTCCTGACCACTGCAATCTGTACACAGGGCTGTATATGACATACTCCTGACCACTGCACTCTATACACAAGGCTGTATATGACATACTCCTGACCACTGCACTCTATACACAGGGCTGTATATGACATGTTCCTGACCACTGCACTCTATACACAGGGATGTATATGACATACTCCTGACCACTGCACTCTATACACAGGGCTGTATATGACATACTCCTGACCACTGCACTCTATACACAGGGCTGTATATGACATACTCCTGACCACTGCACTCTGTACACAGGGCTGTATAGGACATGTTCCTGACCACTGCACTCTATACACAGGGCTGTATAGGACATGTTCCTGACCACTGCACTCTATACACAGGGCTGTATAGGACATGTTCCTGACCACTGCACTCTATACACAGGGCTGTATAGGACACACTCCTGACCACTGCACTCTATGCTGATGACCTGGGAAGGCTCTCAATGTGTCATCTATGAACAATTTATGATGAAGACGTTTGTCACTCACAACACAATTTTGTTTTTTCATTCAATAAACTTTTTATTGTAATTATATTTTTAACAAGATTGTAATCATAGAATCAGGAAATAACAAAGGAAGGAATCTGATTGGTCAGGAAGATCCCTTGTCTGGAATGTGGGGGCGGAGTCATTATTATTGGTGTACAATACAATACACAACGTGTTCCATTATTATAACAAAGTATTGTAGAAAAGATCCCAACATAGAAAATGGGGGAAAGGAGGAAATAAAGGCGGATATGAAGGGGAATCTGTGTATGGGGAACACCTTAACAATCACCACCATTTTATTCTCCAGGGCCTCTGATGTCACAGAATAGATGTTTGGGGGTTTCTCTCATCTTCAGGACCAAAATCTACATTTTCCCATGTGTGCAAAATCATGCAGAAACAGCTCTGGCAGTGAGAGGGTTAATGTGGGCTAGATGGGATCCCTCTGCTGGGGTGACATTAGAGCTCCCCCTAGCTGCAGCCTGGTAATAACATTGCTGGGAGGTCTCTTCATTTCTCTGCTCCATACTTCCCGTCTTTATAGAAACGTCTCCTGACATTTGGGGGTCTATTCATAGAATGTTTGTATAGCAATTCCCTCAGTGAGAGTTCATGTCCATTCCTCCTGTGTGAATGGGGAATGGTGAATGTTAGGCGTCTATTTGCTGAGCTGGATGAATATTTCCCATTGATTTCAAATGAAACATGTTGCCCTTGTACACTAGGTGGTGCTGATTACTATGATACTTAGCGCCATCTAAAGGCCAAATGAGGAATTTTGGGTTTTCTATCAATGGTTGGATTAATGATATGGTTTTATTTATTTATGTTCTTCAACTCATAAATGTATGAGAGTGATCTCCGGTATTTGTATGACACCCCCCCTCACATAGCACACTAATAATATGTTGGGGGGGTGTGATCTCCGGTATTTGTATGACACCCCCCCTCACATAGCACACTAATAATATGTCGGGGGGGTGTGATCTCCGGTATTTGTATGACACCCCCCTCACATAGTACACTAATAATATGTTGGGGGGTGTGATCTCCGGTATTTGTATGACACCGCCCCTCACATAGTACACTAATAATATGTTGGGGGGTGTGATCTCCGGTATTTGTATGACACCCCCCCTCACATAGTACACTAATAATATGTTGGGGGTGTGATCTCCGGTCTTTGTATGACACCGCCCCTCACATAGTACACTAATAATATGTTGGGGGTGTGATCTCCGGTATTTGTATGACACCCCCCCTCACATAGTACACTAATAATATGTTGGGGGTGTGATCTCCGGTATTTGTATGACACCGCCCCTCACATAGTACACTAATAATATGTTGGGGGTGTGATCTCCGGTATTTGTATGACACCCCCCCTCACATAGTACACTAATAATATGTTGGGGGTGTGATCTCCGGTATTTGTATGACACCCCCCCTCACATAGTACACTAATAATATGTTGGGGGTGTGATCTCCGGTATTTGTATGACACCCCCCCTCACATAGTACACTAATAATATGTTGGGGGTGTGATCTCCGGTATTTGTATGACACCGCCCCTCACATAGTACACTAATAATATGTTGGGGGGTGTGATCTCCGGTATTTGTATGACACCGCCCCTCACATAGTACACTAATAATATGTTGGGGGGTGTGATCTCCGGTATTTGTATGACACCGCCCCTCACATAGCACACTAATAATATGTTGGGAGGTGTGATCTCCGGTATTTGTATGACACCGCCCCTCACATAGTACACTAATAATATGTTGGGGGTTTGTGATCTCCGGTATTTGTATGACACCCCCCCTCACATAGTACACTAATAATATGTTGGGGGGTGTGATCTCCGGTATTTGTATGACACCGCCCCTCACATAGCACACTAATAATATGTTGGGGGGTGTGATCTCCGGTATTTGTATGACACCGCCCCTCACATAGTACACTAATAATATGTTGGGGGTTTGTGATCTCCGGTATTTGTATGACACCCCCCCTCACATAGTACACTAATAATATGTTGGGGGGTGTGATCTCCGGTATTTGTATGACACCGCCCCTCACATAGCACACTAATAATATGTTGGGGGGTGTGATCTCCGGTATTTGTATGACACCGCCCCTCACATAGCACACTAATAATATGTTGGGGGGGTGATCTCCGGTATTTGTATGACACCGCCCCTCACATAGCACACTAATAATATGTTGGGGGGGGTGATCTCCGGTATTTGTATGACACCCCTCCTCACATAGTACACTAATAATATTGTGATCTCCGGTATTTGTATGACACCGCCCCTCACATAGCACACTAATAATATGTTGGGGGTGTGATCTCCGGTATTTGTATGACACCCCCCCTCACATAGTACACTAATAATATGTTGGGGGTGTGATCTCCGGTATTTGTATGACACCGCCCCTCACATAGTACACTAATAATATGTTGGGGGGTGTGATCTCCGGTATTTGTATGACACCGCCCCTCACATAGCACACTAATAATATGTTGGGAGGTGTGATCTCCGGTATTTGTATGACACCGCCCCTCACATAGCACACTAATAATATGTTGGGGGGGTGATCTCCGGTATTTGTATGACACCCCTCCTCACATAGTACACTAATAATATTGTGATCTCCGGTATTTGTATGACACCGCCCCTCACATAGCACACTAATAATATGTTGGGGGGGTGATCTCCGGTATTTGTATGACACCGCCCCTCACATAGTACACTAATAATATGTTGGGGGGGTGTGATCTCCGGTATTTGTATGACACCGCCCCTCACATAGCACACTAATAATATGTTGGGGGGTGTGATCTCCGGTATTTGTATGACACCGCCCCTCACATAGCACACTAATAATATGTTAGGGGGGTGATCTCCGGTATTTGTATGACACCGCCCCTCACATAGCACACTAATAATATGTTGGGGGAGGTGATCTCTGGTATTTGTATGACACCGCCCCTCACATAGTACACTAATAACATGTTGGGGGAGGTGATCTCCGGTAATTGCATGACACCACCCCTCACTCTAGTGGCCATAATGAGGTATTACTTCCAAAATGCCTCAATCAGGAAAAACAGTTCCATACCACATTATGGCCACTAGATGGAGACAATGATCATAGGAAATCACTTTATGAAAAGACCAACATGTGACATGGCTGAATGAATGCTGGTCATATTAGTTCATCTATTCTCTAAGTGGGGCGGTATCTATTGGGCCAATCCCTTTTACAAACCACACATAATATCGCCCTTCAAAGTGAAAACAGAAACGATTTGCAGAAAATCAAAGAGTAGAAATATTTTCCGGTGGATCCCCTCTACCCAGACCCCATATGTAGACATAGAACAACAAGCTGTGTTCCCTCTCGTGCCGCACTCCTCCAACCACCCAAACCCACACAGAAGCAAAGGGAAATAATGAGACGAAAGTTCCCCCTTAGTTTGGGGCGGAGTTCTCCTTACCTCCTGTTGGGGGATGGGAGAAGGATGGACTGAAGACAGAGAGACGCTTCGGGGTCACCACTGTTCTGTAGAGCCTTGAAATGAAGGACATCAACTTCAGAAGTTCTTGTTGTCTGTGTAAAGTTCCCCGATAACGAGATCTGGGCTCTCCCGGCTTCTAGCTCTGTAACCCGCTATATCATTATCAGGAAACGCAACTCCGACACCCAAGAAGGGCTGAAGTTGTGTCCTTCATTTCCAGGATCTACTGACCACTCTGCACCCCGACATTTACTGCACTTCATCCATGTCTTTGGGGGCCTCTCATCTCCTTATCAACTGTTTCTTCCATGATGAAGATCAGCCATGGAGTATATCTGAGGTGTATATCAGGGTGTGCTTCTTCCCCACATGAGAGCTGGGATGTCCAGCAACATTCATCTAAAAGACATTTTCCGCACTCAAGGCACTAATACACCTCCAGGGTTGTGTGGGATCCCTGATGTACAGGAAGACAGGACTTCAGTGAGGAACATTTTCCTCACTCAGGACAGGAAAGTGTCTTCTCCCCATGTGAGATCTCTGATGTTTATAAAGATTGGATGTCTGTGAAAAACATTTTCCGCACTCATGACAGGAATACGGCTTCTCCCCTGTGTGAGATCTCTGATGTTTGTGAAGACTAGACTTCTCTGAAAAACATTTCCCGCATTCAGGACAGGAATATGGCTTCTCGCCCGTGTGAGATCTCTGATGTGTGTAAAGATTGGACTTCACTGAAAAACATTTGCCGCACTCAGGACAGGAATATGGCTTCTCCCCCGTGTGATATCTCTGATGTCTGTAAAGACTGGACTTATCTGAAAAACATTTGCCGCACTCAGGACAAGAATACGGCTTCTCCCCCGTGTGAGATCTCTGATGTGTGTAAAGATTGAACTTCTGTGAAAAACATTTCCCACACTCAGGACAAGAATATGGCTTCTCCCCCGTGTGAGATCTCTGATGTGTGTAAAGATTGAACTTCTGTGAAAAACTTTTCCCACACTCAGGACAGAAATACGGTTTCTCTCCCGTGTGAGATCTTTTATGCACATTAACATGGTATGTAGAACAGATCCTCTTGCCGCACTCAGTACAGGAGAAGCTCTTCCCTGTTGAAAGGCCGGCCCGGTCCCGCACAGTCTTAGGTTCCTCAGTATATGAGGAATCCGATGGTCCATCTACACTGGGTGGTGCCGGATGGACATTGGAGGGAGCCGGGTTTTCTCCTGGACTATACTGTGTGATGTCCTCATCTTCTACTTTCCAGTCTGGAGACAAAGTGAGACAATCCTCGGAGGTTTTCCTCATCTCCCGGCCATGGACTAAAATACAAAGACAAAGAGGATTACTAGACAGGAGCTGATTGGTTCCCCCAAACCAGGACTCCGCCCACATCAGGCAGCTTGGTCTCTGAGGAGCTTACAATTCCACCCTCAAGGGAACTAGGAAATGGCTCCTCTGATCTCCTACCTGGTCATTTCTTTATTCCTGGACCTTAGTCAGAGAGTGAGGAAACAACCAGAACTGTCTTTTATAGGAGGGACAGTGATGAGGGGATTATAGGACGAGGGTCCCCACCCCCTCTATCACTCATCGCCATCTTCCCAACACAAGAAGTACTGCACTTCCTTATTTAGTCCATGATTTAGTCATGAAGAACAGCGGGGCTGAGCCCCACCAGAGGTCAGAGAGTGAGGATGGGGGGAGAACAACCAAGATGAAGACTGGACTGATCCTGAAGACCACCATCATTGGGGTATTGACTCCTCCCTCATTATCACTTTCTGTTTAAGGGTCCAAAGTTGGAGGATGTTATCACATTATTATCACCATGTAAAAGTCTGTGCTCCAATCACATCATCCGATATAAAATGTACAGCTGGGAGGAAATGGGTGTAAGAACAGAGAATCCATATTATGTGTATATATAGCAGTGGGGGAGGGGGAGAGCAGAAGTCAGGAGTATGGAATGTACAACACAGAGTATATAGTGCAGGGGTCAGGAGTATTTAATTTACACCAAAGTATATAGTGCAGGGGTCAGGAGTATGTAATGTACAACATAGAGTATGTAGTGCAGGGGTCAGAATTATGTAATGTACACCATAAAGTATATAGTGAAGGGGTCAGGAGTATGTAATGTACAACATAGAGTATATAGTGCAGGGGACAGGAGTATGTAATATACAACAAAGTATATAGTGCAGGGGTCAGGAGTACGTCATGTACAACACAGAGTATATAGTGCAAGGGTCAGGAGGATGTAATGTACAACATATAGTGTGTAGTGCAGGAAAAGAAGTATGTAATATACAACAGAGTATATAGTGAAGGGATCAGGAGTATACAATGTACTACATAAAGTATATAGTGCAGGGGTCAAGAGAATGTAATGCACAACATAGAATATATAGTGCAGGGGTCAGGAGTATGTAATGCACAACATAGAGTATATAGTGCAGGGGTCAGGAGTATGTAATGTACAACATAGAGTATATAGTGCAGGGGTCAGGAGTATGTAATATACAATATAAATTATACAGTGTAAGGGTCAGGACTCATAATATTGGTATTCAGTAATCAGTGGAAGCTTAATTGTTTACTGTAGACAAGTTGCAGAGATCCCACACCGCTGCCTCCCATCTCCTGAGACTGCACTCAGTGACTTGGGTCTGAGACACTACAGACATATCCCTCCACCCGGCACAGCCAGCAGACTACAGAGCAAGGAACCCTGGGAGAATTGTCCTGTCAGAGATCTTACTAGACCCGGGCATGGAGTAAAAGACTTAAAGCACACACCCCAAGTGCCTAGGTAGAGCAATGCCTATGGTGAAAATGAACATTTTGCTGCCAGCTGAACCCCAGAACCTCCATAAATCCAGTCTAGATACATAAATTGTGTCTGCAGCACAGAGAAGGAAATTTATCCGAGAGAAATCCAGGAATACAGGACGGGGAACACAGCTCAGGAAAGTGACCAGGGGATTACAGGCTGATATCACCCAGTCCCCGCCCTACTCTGGACCAATCAGTGAGCAGTATAGGTGGAGGAATGGATTTAGTGTTCATGACCCACCTGTGCTGATCTCTGTAGGAGTGTCCTCCTCTATAAATGTCCCCGTTATTCCATCCTCCTCCATAGACTGCTGATCATCCCTCACATACGCCTCTTCTTCTTCTGCTTTCACCTCAAATTTTATATCTATCAGATCTTCACCCTAAACCAAGAAAATGAGAAATTTCGCCAAAAATATATAAATATAAGCTCACATAAAAAACCACATATTTTCTCCTCAAATTCATGTTCTAGATGCTCAGTCCAACCAACCTTGTAATAGTGAGGGATGGTGTGACCTTCCTGTGTGGAATCCCGGGAATACAGAGGACGGGGACATCTCTCTGGGGGGTTCCTGGTATTAGGTGGTTCCATCATATCCTTGTGTCCTTCTGAAAACTCCTCCATCACTCCATACTCCTCATCCTCCTCTTTATACTCTTCTTTAACATCAATATTATCATCCCCGAGGATTCCACTCTGAAAGATATAATAAAACATTCATTGTAACAAACATGCTGTGTATAAATCACAACTACCAATAATTGTCATCATCTACCTGATGATGGTGAGGGATGGTGTGACCTTCCTGTGTGGAATCCCGGGAATACAGAGGACGGGGACATCTCTCTGGTGGGTTCCCATGACTGGATCCATCTGTAGGAAACACACACACTGACTGAATCCATTGTTTCTATGTGTTTATCAGATGATGGGGGATCTAGGTGGATCCTCCGTACTGCTCTCTCCTTTACAATAAAGTCTCCTCTTACCCGGTGATGTGAGGGGCGGCTGATTGTCCATCATGACGTCCTTGTAGAGATCCTTGTGTCCTTCTAAATACTCCCACTCCTCCATGGAGAAATAGACAGTGACACCCTGACACCTTATAGGAACCTGACACACACAATGATACAGTCACCATCCAGACACATCCCTTGTCTGTTACTGGAGAATGTCCCAGAATTCCCGGCACCGCTCACCTCTCCTGTCAGCAGCTCAGTGATCTCTCTGGTGACTTCTAGAATCTTCTTCTTCTTTCTCTCTTCTATCAGGGAGGGAGGTGGAGGCAATGTGATGTCATATGATCTCCAGACTTCACAGGAGGAAAACTCTACATCTGAACACAAATAGTCACATCAAATGATATTCCCAGAATCCTCCTCACCTCTCCATTCAGGTCTCCATTTTATTAAAGCCCCACTTCAGGCTGAGGTATAATTCCCCCCCACAGGACCCCCACACTACGCAGGGTATAGGCTTGTTGCAGCATTCTGATGTCATTACATACAACGCAGGACCAACAGTCCCACTTTACATGTGAGGATACCAAGGGGTCCCACATCCTAAGAACATCAGGGAAAAAGACAAGATGAAGGGACATTGGGGGGAGGAGCTGTGAGGTCAGTGTGATGTCATAGGATTCTCTGACTCTGGATGGAGGGACATTGGGAGGAGGAGCTGTGAGGTCATTGTGATGTCATAGGATTCTCTGACTCTGGATGGAGGGACATTGGGAGGAGGAACTGGGAGGTCAGTGTGATGTCATAGGATTCTCTGACTCTGGTTGGAGGGGCATTGGGAGGAGGAACTGTGAGGTCAGTGTGATGTCATAGGATTCTCTGACTCTGGATGGAGGGGCATTGGAAGGAGGAGCTGTGAGGTCAGTGTGATGTCATAGGATTCTCTGACTCTGGATGGAGGGATATTGGGAGGAGGAGCTGTGAGGTCAGTGTGATGTCATAGGATTCTCTGACTCTGGATGGAGGGACATTGGGAGGAGGAGCTGTGAGGTCATTGTGATGTCATAGGATTCTCTGACTCTGGATGGAGGGACATTGGGAGGAGGAACTGGGAGGTCAGTGTGATGTCATAGGATTCTCTGACTCTGGTTGGAGGGGCATTGGGAGGAGGAACTGTGAGGTCAGTGTGATGTCATAGGATTCTCTGACACTGGATGGAGGGGCATTGGAAGGAGGAGCTGTGAGGTCAGTGTGATGTCATAAGATTCTATGACTCTGGATGGAGGAACATTGGGAGAGGAACTGTGAGGTCACTGTGATGTCATAGATAAAATGCACTCCCACGGTAACTAGCTAACTGAGGTGTGGTCTGCCCATGACTGGGGTAAAGAGGGAATGAGGGGACTTTGAGCATATAAGACTGACCGTGATATACCTTAACAGCCTGCACTATCTTTGGTCACCACTAGAGGGAGACTCCACTCCAATCCAGCTGGCTGACCACACACAGGCAAACACAAATCTTACATACAATCTTGTGCAAAGGTTGGGGAGCAATCTAGCAATTGGCACACCTTTCTAGGATTCCTCCAGCTATCCTACAAGCTAGAACCCCATTGTTAATCACTCTTCCACTGTCCACCCCCCCCACACCGGACACACAACAAACAGTAGCTTGCCACCACCCAACAGTTTGTCTGCAGACTGGTCTGCTGGGCCACCACACACACACCGATCTCCATCTGGCAGATCTGCTACTTTACAATCTGCATGCTATCTGCCAACACGCAGTGCAATTACATACAGATTGTCAATGAACTTAGAGCGAGCACATAGACACTACAATACAACAATCACTCTGGAGATATGAGCCCGAGCTTAGTGCACAGAAGTCACTTAATAATTTTCTGATTGAATACAAAAAGACACACAATTGGCTATTGACTATAACATAAAAGGGAATAAAAACAGAAATAAAACCTTACCAAGATTTATCCTGCGACTGGAGGAAGTCAAAGAAAGTCTGCAATTCACCAGTCATATTGAACCGACTCCGTACAAATCACCCCCTCCATATCTCAGGGTCCTCAATTTATTATTAGGACTTTAACCCTTGGCCAATCAACCCTCAGGGGTGTTCCTGTACCAACCCACAGGATGTTCTGTGTTCTGAGGTGCCCAATCTTGAATGGGCAAGAAACGATTTGGATCACTGAGTCAGGAAAATTATTTCTGACACAAGCGCATCAGTCCGATCGCGACAGTACCAATCACTTTTCAGCTGTCGCAATCAGGTGCCATATAACCATTTTGTGCGTTTCTCTGGGATTCTACAGAGGCTACAAATACTGTTTTACATGCAGATGTAGCCTACAGTGTGTCCAATCAGAAGGAAGTATTTTCATCTCTCTGCAACTAATATTTTAGCTTTTATGAGAGATTAAATAGATTCCTCTGATCTATTTCCTGCTGACTCTTGTAGCCAAAATGACTAGGATTATTCTATTAGGTTCAAGAAGGTGGCAAAGTCTGGCTACATAGGTGATGTTTTATTGGCATCCAGGTGTCACCTCCAGGTAAGAAGCTGCTCTGTCCTTTCAGATGCTAATTGGTGAACATATGTCTCTGACTGAATACTGAACACTTATCTGTAATAACATAGAATGAAAGTTGTGATGGACAGCAGAAATATTCTTTTCTTGTGTGTTGTCTAAAGTTCCTGGGCCTCACAGGGGGAGGGGAAATGGGATGTATCTCCATATAGAACAAAGGCAGCATGGCTCTGTGTGGCTGGGGAAAACCAGTCCAGGCCACTTCTTAGCAGGAAGCTGGGGACAATTGCAGGACCATGTGGACTCGTTGTTGGGAGAGCTGGAACCATGATGGACAGGGCTACTCCTGCCTGAGCCTTAACTAAGAGATGCTTGGAACTGTACTTTGCTATGTACACTGCTGGCTGGTGAGTCCCTGGATCGCTACCCTGTGAATTGCCCTCTGCTGTGCCCGGACCTCCTGCCTGCCAGAGCTACCTTCTGCTGTGGGCCCTGATTACCTTGCCTGCCTGAATTACCCTCTGCTGTGCCCGGACCTCCTGCCTGCCAGAGCTACCTTCTGCTGTGGGCCCTGCTTACCTTGCCTGCCTGAATTGCCCTCTGCTGTGCCCGGACCTCCCTCCTGCCAGAGCTACCTTCTGCTGTGGGCCCTGATTACCTTGCCTGCCTGAATTGCCCTCTGCTGTGCCCGGACCTCCTTCCTGCTAGAGCTACCTTCTGCTGTGGGCCCTCCTTACCTTGCCTGCCTGAATTGCCCTCTGCTGTGCCCGGACCTCCTGCCTGCCAGAGCTACCTTCTGCTGTGGGCCCTGATTACCTTGCCTGCCTGAATTGCCCTCTGCTGTGCCCGGGCTCTCTTTGCCTCAACTGCCCCTCGGCTGTGTGCTATAACTACCCGCTGTTGCTGTGTGCTGAGCAGGGTCGCCCCTGTTGCTGTCCGCTGTGAACCAGGACATCCCTGTTGGACCCGTGAGTTTATGCTCTCCTGTTTTCCCTGAACTGTTCTTGTACTCCCACTCCACCCCCCTGTTGGATTACAACTACTACAGAGACTCCCACCACCCCCCTGTTGGATTACAACTACTACAGAGACTCCCACCACCCCCCTGTTGGATTACAACTACTACAGAGACTCACACCGCTCCCTGTTGGATTACAACTACTACAGAGACTCACACCACCCCCCTGTTGGATTACAACTACTACAGAGACTCACACCGCCCCCTGTTTGGATTATAAACTGCTGTACAGACTTTAACTTTGCCTTGGGGCAGGACTACAGGTATTGTGGACTCTCTCTCCCCATTGAGTGACTGTTGTCTGTTTTAATAAATCTTTAAGTGTTTGCTGTCTGCCTTGTGTGTTCTGTCCTGCTTACCCTCCATCACAAAACTAAATCTACAATTTCAAATTTCTACTGATCACCTCACATCTCAGCTACTGATAACATGATTCTACTCTTACATTTATGTTACAGTGACATCATAGGATTCTCTGACTCTGGATGGAGGGACATTGGGAGGAGGAGCTGTGAGGTCAGTGTGATGTCATAGGATTCTCTGACTCTGGATGGAGGGACATTGGGAGGAGGAGCTGTGAGGTCAGTGTGATGTCATAGGATTCTATGACTCCGGATGGAGGGACATTGGGAGGAGGAGCTGTGAGGTCAGTGTGATGTCATAGGATTCTCTGACTCCGGATGGAGGGACATTGGGAGGAGGAGCTGTGAGGTCAGTGTGATGTCATAGGATTCTCTGACTCTGGATGGAGGGACATTGGGAGGAGGAGCTGTGAGGTCAGTGTGATGTCATAGGACATATAGACTCTGGATGGAGGGATATTGGGAGGAGGGGCTGTGAGGTCAATGTGATGTCATAGGATTCTCTGACTCTGGATGGAGGGACATTGGGAGGAGGACTGGTGAGGTCAGTGTGATGTCATAGGACATATAGACTCTGGATGGAGGAACATTTGGATGGGGAGGTTTGAGGGGTCCTCTATATGAAGCTCCCATGCAAACCAAATCCTTGTTCCTGGGTGTGTCCTACCTCTCCTAAACTGAAGAGTGACCTTTGACCTTTACATCCAGAAATCTGTCCGGAATCTGTGGAAGTAAGCTGTCATGTGATCAGGTGACGTGCGGAGGAACGGAGTGTAAATAGCAGACAATTGTCTCCAGAGCCCCTAATGGTGGGGATGGATTTGGCGGCGTGCTGGTGCCAAGTTTCCTCCCCCCAGGGTCACTGCAGGTGTGGAGAAAAGCTGTGTAAGAGGATATGGAGGAGAGATGAGGAGGAGATCCAGGAATCAGGAGAAAGGTCAGGGCAGGCAACAGACGAGCGCATCCAAGAGACCAAGCCGGGGTCACTACACAGAAAATCAATCCAAGGAAACAACAGGCAGGACGAGGAATAGCAAGAAGGAGCTGAGAGACAAATGAGAATATTGCTCAGCCAATGGGAGATGATCTCAGCATGACTTCCATCATGAAGGAGATGAGGGGGAGGGGAGGAAGTCACTGAAGGTGACCATAGATCCATGGAAATTCAGCTGGTTCAGCAGGGATCGCTCACATTTCCATCCATGTGTGGCCACTGCCGGATAAAAGCCACTCCCCCAGCAGCTGCAGCTAATAGCTTCAGTGCTGATCTGTGTATTCTGAGAGCGGAGGAGTCCCCCCATTGTCAGAATACAAGAGTGCAGCGGGGAGGATTCCCCCATCCACCTCCAATGTGTGGATGGGGGAATTGCTTCTATATTTTTTTAAATTCTCATCCCGCTGGCTGAACGATAAAACTGAACCATGTAGGCCAGCTTTGGGAGCAAATATATTATCATCAACTCCTCCCCCTGAAGGGGTTCATCTGGGTTCCCACACTATATATGTGTGTATCATCATCTGCTGGAGATAAAAGACGTCACAGTGACTATGGAGGAAGAGGACGGACGTGACTATGGAGGAAGAGGACGGATGTGACTATGGAGGAAGAGGACGGACGTGACTATGGAGGAAGAGGACGGACATGACTATGGAGAGAGAGGACAGACATGACGGGGGGTTACTGGGTGTAAATTGGAAATAACATCTTATTACCTCCTCTGCTGCCACTTTCAACAATTTCTCCTCTCTGATTCCTCCCACATGGAACTTCCTGTCTGTACCTGAGATCTCTTCCTGTCTGTACCTGATATCACTTCCTGTCTGTACCTGACATCACTTCCTGTCTGTACCTGACATCACTTCTTGTCTTCCAGAGAGACTACCTGTCTGTGATCACCACCTTATGGAGGTCAGAGGATCTGCAGCCCTGAGAAATGTCTGGTAGTGTGGCCCCGGCTCTTTCATAGGTGCCGAGTGTCCCGGATGATGAGGGACAGTCCCGGTATTTAGTCTCCTGTCCCATCATGTCTCACAGATTCCGGGACTCCATGCAGAGTGGCAGTGAGGTGATGACACCTTGAACACTCTCTGGGTTCCATCACGTATCTCCCATATTTCTGTGATAGGAACAAGGGACACCTATTAGTGAAGGTATGAAGACATAGGACACACCCCCTGCCACACCCCCTAAAGGATAATGATACAAAGAAATGATGAGATAACCCCACAAGTGCTGTTTATACTTCTATTCCTTTATACCGGCTTTAGAAATGTACTAATCCAGAAATGTAGATGTTGGAGGGAAGGTTTAGCCCCGGGAAACACTTCCTGATAGATAAATAGAGCATTTTATATCCAACTATAGAGATCCGAGCAGAATGAGGGACCAAGGAGGAGGAAGGAGGGACAGCCGGGAGCTCTGCCATCACCAGGCACTGCAATGACACCCGACTGCTGGGAGCCGGCATCTCCTTTCTGACAGGGAAAGTGGAACTCTGACATCAGCAGAGAGGCAGCGGGAGGGTGGGATCAGGTAAGTACCACCACTGACCACCAATTCTGGGCTGGGGGTACACTTAGTTCTCACTGACACCAACAATGGGGCTTATTTTATCTCAGTGACACCAACAATGGGGCTTATTTTATCTCACTGACACCAACAATGGGGCTTATTTTATCTCACTGACACCAACAATGGGGCTTATTTTATCTCACTGACACCAACAATGGGGCTTATTTTATCTCACTGACACCAACAATGGGGCTTAATTAATCTCACTGACACCAACAATGGAGCTTATTTTATCTCACTGACACCAACAATGGAGCTTATTTTATCTCAGTGACACCAACAATGAGCTTATTTTATCTCAGTGACACCAACAATAGGGTTTATTTTATCTCACTGACACCTACAATGGGGCTTATTTTATCTCACTGACACCAAGGATGGGGCTTATTTTATCTCACTGACACCAACAAGGGAGCTTATTTTATCCCAAGGTTTTATCTTGATGTTGTACCAATGATGGGTGTTAAGGAAATCTTGCCCACGGTGACTGGCTAAGATAATACCAGCAATGATACGGATCTCACAGCCTGCAATACTGCTAACCACCACTTGAGGGAGACACTTCCACATGGGACTGGCTGGACACACACAGGCAGATACAAATCTTTCATACAATCTGAGGTCTGTGGAGCAGACAAGTGATCCCCACACACCTCAGAGGATCCCCTGAGCTATCCTTCCATCCAGAATCCCGGTGTGATCACTTCTTTCATTGACCACCTACCCCCCCGCACACCCCACACACATGATTGAGGGCTGATTGGCACAACCTGGAGTGTGTGATGTGACTGGTGTGCCAGGCAGTGATACACACACACCTACAGATCCCGGTCTGGCAGATACAATCCTCCCACACCCTGACAATAATCTGGGATGAGGGATGAGCTCCGAGTCTGGACAGAAGTTTGGATGAACACTGGCGGCTCCCACATTCTTCTGAACATCCAAAGTTTATCGCATTTGCTGCAGACCGACATGATGGCTTCTGGCTCTCCCTGGTTGCTAGGGAAGCAACAGCTGCCTGCAACAGCTGCATCCTTAGCAACCACTGAGTTCACCCCACCCACTCACTTACATGGTCACATAGGCAAATGGGCAGGGAATAGAGGATGACATCATTGTGTGAATATGGCCATATATGGGCAATGATGTCACAACTATCCCCGCCCCTTCCTTTATATATCTGATGACAGCTCAGGACTCTATCAGTCAGTGAGGACATTGAGGGTCTTTATCACTTTATTTCCTTTTTTTATGAATGAGTAGGGGTGCTGTGTACTATGTACCCCAAACTCACTGATATGGGGGGTCGGTGTCTGGGCATTCCAGATTCTGATGAACCTCCCTGACCACAGATCCCCCACAACCATCAGGCCAGGGGTGTGGGATGAGGCCCTTGTCCTCATCTGTATAGGGACAAGGTGCATTGCCACAGGGGGTCCCCCCTGACAAGGTACCCCATATTGAGAGCACATGGGCTGGTATGGTTCAGGAGGGGGGTGGGGCCACATACTCTTCCCTCTCTCCTTCCTGGTCAGCCAGGCTGCATGCTTGGATTAAGGGTCTGCTATGGATTTTCTGGGGGGGCACACACTTTTTGTATGAGGTACCCCCATAGACTCTTAGACTCAGAGGGTCCGGTATGTATTTGGGGATCTATACGTTTTTTAATTCTTGCTGTAGGAGGGGCTACAGAAAAAGTGAAATTTACAAAGAAAAAAATGCCTTAAATTGCCGTCTTCCTTTTTTCTTTTGAAGCATCACACAGACCCTCACAAGGTGATGGCGGCAGTAGCAGTGCTTGTTTCCTTCAGCCGCCTCCCAGCTGCACAGTAAAAGTGATCCTGGTGGCTGTATAACTACCTGATCACATTTACACTGCAGGTGGTGGGGCCCCCCATCACAGCTCCCCCTTCCCCCCGCATGGTTCCTGCACTCATTCTGGGATCCTGAGACCACATCCAGTGCCTTCAGGAGGCCAAGATGGAGGAGACTGGTGAACGTCCATTCCCCAATCTCCTCTGCACTGAATGAAGTCCTCAGCTCTGAGTGTTTCCCGTTTCTGAGCCATCATTCCCCAGATGATCCAGCCAAGGAAGCATCTAACTGAGCGCCATCTGTGCATTGGAGGGTAGAGGAGACATTGGAGGTCTAATAGAGCCCCGATGTCTCATAAAGAGGACCTGTCACCTGACCAATCATGTCACAGTGGGGGGTTGTTAACTCCTTGTGATAGCAATACAGCTAAATAGTAAATAAATACACAAGTACAAAAATACAAATGACAATAACATTTATTAAAAAATTAAACATAACCCCCGTTGTCCTGCAAACACAAAAGTACACAAAGGGTGTGTATGTGTATGTAAAGCGTGATTGCACCACACATGTGAGGTATCGCCACGAATGTCGCAGTGAGAGGAATCATTCCACCACCACAGATCACAGTTGTCTCTATACTGATGAGCAGTAAAGGCTTTATAGTGTCTCCTATGGAGATTTTTAGGGGCCGTCATTCTTTGCCATGTCTCAGGCTCACACAATTGTAAGACTTGACTTGTTTGGTATCTATTTACTCAACACAAATGCAGATTTATACATGTGTACAAACAGGGAAAACATTGCTCCAGAAATGAAGAGGTTAAAGGAATTGGACATTTTTATTGTTTCATTTTAAGAATTTAAAAAAAAATCCCTGTTCCTGGCTGAATGGAATTTTATTTAAACATTTTTTTTGCATTGGTACATGTTCTCCATGACTGTGCCCCTCCCCCGTGCAGTTTTCCCATAACTATTGGCCTATTAGCTCATTAAATTGGCCTTTTGATTTTGCTCCATTGATTTGGATGGTATTTGGGATCGGAAGCATCTCTGAAGTTCTCTGAACCTTGCTTGGACTGAACCCCGGGCAGTTGGGCTCATCTCTAATAGGGAACTAGCAGCCCCAGGCATCCTGGCAACCAGCAATGCATTCCTGCTCGTTCCATTCAGATGTCAGCTGGGGTTTTCTGGGGTGGCATGGGGTGTCACCCATAAAATTCATACCAGGCCTTTCAGGTTTAGTATAGATTTTAAAGGAGACACCATGTTAAAAATGGCACGCGGTTCCCAACAAAATTATACCAAATCCTTAAAAAACCCCAATAAAGTATGGGGTCCCCCACAAAATCCATCCTAGACCCATATCTAAGCCTGCAGTCTGCCTGGCCAGGAAAGGGGAGGACATGCATGCACTTCCCCCACCTCCAGAACCATACCAGACCACGTGTCCTCTACATAGGGAGAGTATCTTGCCAAGTCCATTCACTCCTGGTTGGAAAGTTGAACAAGTCCAATGTATGAGCTCGTATCGGGGAACACGAGGAATCTGTACACCATAAGTCATCGGGAAATGTATACCTGTCTGCAGAACATCGGGGAGATATTGGAACTCTAATTCATGGTCACCTGGAAATCATCAAAGAGAGAAAGTCCATCCAAACTGTGAGATTGGTCAGAGACTCATTGGTGTCATTCTGGGCATTGCCAGGCTAGGTCTTGGTTAAAAAGTGAAGGGTGATGCTGCTCATACTATATGCAACCCTCATCTCCATCATGGACATTTTCTTCAGCTTCTTTCTCTTCTTAGTAAATAGGAATCTTCACAATCATATAGAAGAGGTTGGGGTCCAGAGTAGTCATAGAAAGGCCCAGCACCCCAATAGTAGAAGAAGAGGTGGTCTGGTGACATTGAGAAGAAGACTCTGGTCAGTCTCTGGATCTCCATCATTGGAAACATGGTGACAACAAATACTCCAGGATGGTGGAGGAGCTGTTGGTGTCAGTGTGGAAATGGACAGAACACGGGATGATGTCACTGAAAGAACAATACGGCTTCATTCTATGATATGTCCAGGAGAGAACGGGACTGGAAGGTGACCAGATTTTCAGCATAAAATCCAGGGACACCCTACTGACCATGTCCACTTTTATTGGAGTTGGGGCAGCTGTGGAGGGGGCGGGGATTATAGCAGCACTCAAAGCACTCTACACCAAATACTGGGTGTGGCTAAAATGTGCTCACAGTGGGAGGGGCTTAAAGAGGTATAGTTTAATAACACTTGAGCCTACCTTTATCTGGGCCAAGAGTGCATGGCTCACAGAGTGTAGAGGCCAAAAGTAAGTAAAGTACATTGTGTCCCCAAACATAAATCCCTCTCCCCCAACCTCCATGACAAAACAACCCCCAGCACCAAACCCCTCCCCAAACCTCCATGACAAAACAACCCCCAGCACCAATCCCCTCCCCCAACCTCCATGACAAACCAATCCCCTCCCCCAATCTCCATGACAAAACAACCCCCAGCACCAATCCCCTCCCCCAAACTCCATGACAAAACAACCCCCAGCACCAATCCCCTCCCCCAACCTCCATGACAAAACAACCCCCAGCACCAATCCCCTCCCCCAACTTCCATGACAAAACCATCCCTAGCACAAATCACCCCTCCCTGAATTGTACTCATCAGACCTTGGCATGACATTGCTGGTGAGTTCCCCACAGTCCACCATCTGCTGGTAAGTCCCCACAGTCCACCATCTGCTGGTGAGTCCCCACAGTCCACCATCTGCTGGTGAGTTCCCCACAGTCTACCATCTGCTGGTGAGTCCCCACAGTCCACCATCTGCTGGTGAGTTCCCCACAGTCCACCATCTGCTGGTGAGTTCCCTCCTCCCATCTCCAGTGGTAGCTCCTATACAGCTGCAGAGGGCGCCATAGACTGGCAGGACGGGGAGGAGTCTGTGACATCAGATGAAGATATCACCTCCCCAGCACCCCCATCCTTCTCTCTGCACAGGCAATCACCAACATGGTCATGTGACAGGTGACCCTTCCCCCGCAATAAAACACTGTGCACAGGGCAGCTGCCCCTCCTGCAAGCCCCCCACCCCTGTCCTGGCCCTGTACCCTGGTGTAGTGTTGACTTACCAGCTCCGGGCCAGATGTGACCTGCAGGTCCCCACCACAAAGAAGAGCAAGACAACCAATAATCCATCTCCTTACCTCCAGCAGCCGAAAGGGGAGTGTGACAGACTGCCTGACACCCCGACTGGGTATCTCTGCCAAACTCCAGCTTCCTCCACTCTGAACCAGAATACAGCAAATTGACTCCAAACATCAGATAGAACCAATGTTGGAGGAAAACAGGACTGACTTTATTAACAAACAGCATTTCTACAGGAATGGCCACATTACACATCACAGGAGAAAATGACATTCTATACACAAATAAACAACCAAGAAATCAATGGATTCCTTCCCGGCACCGAGCCGTCTGGACTCTGGAGGGGATTAAACAAAGTGAGATCTTCTCACCTAAACCTAATGACAACAAACAATAGTAGATGCCAGGAAACCTAGAACAGAAAATAACGTTTCTTAACCCCATATGTGCTGGAACTAACTCCCAGCACCTAATCCATCACTCCAGAATAACAGTTCCACTTTTGCAGTATGCTGAGGAGTCCCAGAAACAGTCCCTCCAGCCCTGATTACATGGAAAGGGTAGCTGGTATCATTCATGGCCAGTCAGGTTCCCAGGGAAGTGATGGAACCCCCGGGCCCATAGTCAGTGAAAAGGAGGATGGCCCCCAGGCCCCTCCAGAAGCTCAACTCACAGTGGTTTCTGTGAAAGGGAGGGACAGGTTAGAACATTTCCCGCACTCAAGGCTCTAATATACCTCAAGGGTTGTGTGGGATCCCTGAAGTACAAAAAGAGAGCACTTCCATGAGGAACATTTCCCTCACTGTGGACAGGAAAGTGGCTTCTCACTGTGTGAGACTTCTGATGCCTGGAAACACTGGACTTGTCTGAAAAACATTTACCACACTCAGGGCAGGAATATGGCCTCTCCCCCATGTGATATCTCTGATGTTTGTAAAGATCGGATTTCCGTGAAAAACATATCCCGCACTCAGGACAGGAATATGGCTTCTCCCCCATGTGAGATCTTTGACGTGTATAAAGACTGGACGTCTGTGAAAAACATTTCCCGCACTCAGGACAGGGATATGGCCTCTCCCCTGTGTGTGAAATTTGATGTGTATAAAGATGGGACTTCCGAGAAAAACATTTCCCACACTTAAGACAGGAATATGGCTTCTCGCCTGTGTGCAATCTATGATGTCGGTTAAGATGGGACTTCTGTGAAAAACATTTCCCACACTCAGGACAAGAATGTGTCTTCTGCCCCGTGTGTGATCTCTGATGTGAGTAAAGGCTGGACATATATGAAAAACATTTCCCTCACTCAGAACAGGAATATGGCTTCTCCCCTGTGTGCAATCTCTGATGACTGTAAAAACTGGACTTGTCTGAAAAACATTTCTCGCACTCAGGGCAGGAATATGGCTTTTGCCCCGTATGCAGTCTCTGATGTCTGTAAAGACTGGACTTTAATGAAAAATATTTCCCACATTCAGGCAGGAATATGGTTTTTCCCCTGTGTGAGATCTTTTATGCACAATAGGATCTGATTTAAAATGGAAACCCTTCCCGCACTCAGTACAGGAGAAGCTCTTCCTTGTTGGAAGGCCGGCCCGGTCCCGCACAGTCTGAGGTTCCTCAGGATACGAGGAATCCGATGGTCCATCTACACTGGGTGGTGCCGCATGGACATTGGAGGGAGCCGGGTTTTCTCCTGGACTATACTGTGTGATGTCCTCATCTTCTACTTTCCAGTCTGGAGACAAAGTGAGACAATCCTCGGAGGTTTTCCTCATCTCCCGACCATGGACTAAAATACAAAGACAAAGAGGATTACTAGACAGGAGCTGATTGGTTCCCCCAAACCAGGACTCCGCCCACATCAGGCAGCTTGGGCTCTGAGGAGCTTACAATTCCACCCTCAAGGGAACTAGGAAATGGCTCCTCTGATCTCCTACCAGGTCATTTCTTTATTCATGGACCTTAGTCAGAGAATGAAGAAACAATGAAAACTGATACATAAATTGTGTCTGCAGCACAGAGACAGTCATAGGACTCTCTGACTCCAGATGGAGGGACATTGGGAGGAGGAGCTGTGAGGTCAGTGTGATGTCATAGGATTCTCTGATCCTTGATGGAAGGACATTGGGAGGAGGAGCTGTGAGGTCAGTGTGATGTCATAGGATTCTCTGACTCCAGATGGAGGGGCATTGGGAGAAGGAGCTATGAGGTCAGTGTGATGTCATAGGATTCTCTGACTCTGGATGGAGGGACATTGGGAGGAGGAGCTGTGAGGTCAGTGTGATGTCATAGGACATATAGACTCTGGATGGAGGAACATTTTGATGGGGAGCTTTGAGGGATCCTCTGTATGGGACTCCCATGCAAACCAAATCATAGTTCCTGGGTGCGTCCTACCTCTCCTAAACTGAAGAGTGAACTTTGACCTTTACCATCCAGAAATCTGTCCGGAATCTGTGGAAGTAAGCTGTCATGTGATCAGGTGACGTGCGGAGGAACGGAGTGTAAATAGCAGACAATTGTCTCCAGAGCCCCTAATGGTGGGGATGGATTTGGCGGCGTGCTGGTGCCAAGTTTCCTCCCCCCAGGGTCACTGCAGGTGTGGAGAAAAGCTGTGTAAGAGGATATGGAGGAGAGACGAGGAGGAGATCCAGGAATCAGGAGAAAGGTCAGGGCAAGCAACAGACGAGCGCATCCAAGAGACCAAGCCGGGGTCACTACACAGAAAATCAATCCAAGGAAACAACAGGCAGGACGAGGAATAGCAAGAAGGAGCTGAGAGACAAATGAGAATATTGCTCAGCCAATGGGAGATGATCTCAGCATGACTTCCATCATGAAGGAGATGAGGGGGAGGGGAGGAAGTCACTGAAGGTGATCATAGATCCATGGAAATTCAGCTGGTTCAGCAGGGATCGCTCACATTGCATTTCCTCTGAGCTCCACAAGGTGGTGATCTCACTTATACCCAAAACGGAAGTCTCTATGGAAGACAGGAAGTGATGTCAGGTACAGACAGATATAGAGAGGAAGTTCCATGTGGTAGGAAGTAGAGAGGAGGCATTGGTGGAAGTAGCAGCAGAGGAGGTAATAAGATGTTATTTTCTATTTACACCCAGTAACCCAACGTCATGTCCATCCTTAGTCACTGTGAGTTATCAATCATGGTGAGTAGTCGCTGGAAACGGATCGTGTTGTTGGTCAGCATGTGGTTTTTCTTTGGGCATTGTTCATTATTATCCGCTTCCATACCGGGCACTTTTACCCCCTTCCTGCCCAGGCCAATTTTCAGGTTTCGGCGCTCTCACACTTTGAATGACAATTGCGCGGTCATGCAACACTGTACACAATCTAAAATTTTATCATTTTCTTCACACAGCTAAAGCTTTCTTTTGGTGGTATTTAATCATTTTTTTTATTTTTTGCTAAATTAACAAAAAAAGACCAAACATTTTGAAAAAAACACGTTTTTCTTTGTTTCTGTTAAAAGTTTTGCAAATAAATAATTGTTCTTCATAAATTTAGGCCGAAATGTATTCTGCTACATGTCCTTGGTGAAAATAACCCAAATTAGGATGTATTATTTAGTCTGTAATGAAGTTATAGAGTTCACAAACTATGGGAGATATCTGAATATTGATCAATCCTGAAGTACTGACGGCCAATCTCATTTCTTGAGGTCCAAGAATGTCTGAACGGTACAGATATCCCCCAAATGTCAGAACGGTACAGATATCCCCCAAATGTCAGGACGGGACAGATATCCCCCCAAATGTCAGGACGGGACAGATATCCCCCCAAATGTCAGGACGGGACAGATATCCCCCCAAATGTCAGGACGGGACAGATATCCCCCCAAATGTCAGGACGGGACAGATATCCCCCCAAATGACCCCTTTTTTCAAAGTAGATAGTCCCAACGTATTTCATAAGAGACATGGCAAGTTTTTGAAGTTGTAATTTTTTTGTCATAATTTTTGTAAATGAAGGAATAAAAAAAATGATTTTCACTATATTTTTTTACATCCTGTCACCAGTGCAGTACAGCGTCATCATATAACTGGCATGGTGGTGATCAGGGACACTGACTGGTAACCGTATGAAAAAAAAGATTTTTTTTATTACATTTTTTTTCTCTATTTTTAAGATGTTTTTTCATTATGAGAAAACTAGTTTAATGTTACCATAGTAATCTTGAACTACTTTGGGGAAGTGGTCAATATTTTTTTATTTTTTTTTTTACACAATTTTCTTTTAGCAAAGAATTTCTTCTGCTATACGCAAGCATTTACCTAAATAAAAGCGATTCATTCAGGGTTTTTTTTATGCTTAACTGTGATTTGGCCACAGCTAATCACATGACACAGTTGGCTGTGATTGGCCCAGTTTGTGCATGTGATCGCTGTGACCATTCACAGCTAGACACACTTGTTTACAATGGATGTTATGAAAGGAAGCCATCCATTGTATACAACTGTCATGTGACCTGCTGTAATTGGTCTCAGCAGGTCACATGGTACTGGCAACGGGTCCGGTACACGGATCTGTCATCAGCCATGTCTGAGGTACATGGCTGATGACAGATCACGCTGCACGGCTTTGTGGCCAGGCAAACTGCGCATGTCTGAAAGGATGCCATATGGCGTCCACCCGGAGGGATGTGCTGCTCACCAGGCTGCCCTTGCCGGAAGGCAACTGGTTAATGATGTATATCTGCATTGTTGGATGATTGACGAGGGATTTACTGTAACGTAAATGTAAGAGTAGAATCATTGTATCAGTAGGTGAGATGTGAGGTGATCAGAAGAAATATGTAATTGTCAATCTTGTCTCATTCCATGTTATTACAGATAAGTGTTCAGTATTCACTCACAGATATACAGTTGTGTTCAATATACTAGCAGTCAGACATCACTAACCGGATCAATCACTGTTTTTGGTGGAAATGATATTTCTACATGGCAAATAATTTCCTAGCAGGTGTAGTAGAGTCATAGAAATCCAACAGACCCAACAGTCATGACATGCATGCTGCTGATTCTGTGTCATTGAATCACTCATTGAAAGGGGCGTGTTCACAATAATAGCAGTGTGGAGTTCTATTAGTGAGGTCATTCATTCTTTGAAAAACAGGTGGCAATTATTGCCCTTATTTAAGGAAGGAAGGCAGCAAATGTTGGACATGCTGGTTACAGTGCATTTCTCTCTGAAATTCTGTGGAAAATGGGTCGTTCCAGACATTGTTCAGAAGAACAGCGTACCTTGATTAAAAAGTTGATTGGAGGGGAAAACATATAAAGAAGTGCAGAAAATGATCAGCTGCTCAGCTAAAATGATCGCAAATGCTTTAAAATGGCAACCAAAACCTGAAAGACGCGGAAGAAAGCGAAAAACTACCATTGGAATGGATAGAAGAAGAGCCAAAATGGGGCGGACTCAGCCAACAATCAGCTCCAGGAAGATGAAAGAAGGTGTGACGTTCCCTGTGAGGACTGTTCCAACAAGACAACGACCCCAAACACACCAGTAAACGTGCAACATCTTGGTTCCAGACCAACAAGATGGACGTTATGGAGTGGCCAGCCCAATCCCCAGATCTTCATCCAATAGAAAACTTGTGGGGTGACATCAAAAATGCCGTTTCTGAGGCAAAACCAAGAAATAGAGAAGAACTGTGGAATGTGGTCCAATCATCCTGGGCTGGAATACCTGATCACAGGGGCCAGAAGTTGGGGGACTCCATGCAACACAGATGTACAGCAGTTCTCAGAAACAGTGCGACTACAACCAAATATTCATGAAGTCATTCAAAGGAAAGCAAAATCTTCAAACATTTCTCAGTTTATATAGTGAATGTTTGAGTTTGGAAAGAAGAATACAAACACTGCCATTTTTTTTTTTTTTTTGAACCGTCTAATATTCACTTTTCTTCCATTTCTTTAGAGGAACAACACAAATTTGATGTATTTTTCTTCATGTTGTGATTTGGAATAGAATGTGTCGTGTTCCCAATGCATTTGTGTGGATGGAAATAAAAGCCATTAGAAGGATTTTCAGCTTTATCCACTTTTTTCAACACACTGCTATTATTTTGAACATAACTGTATATTCACCAATCAGCATCTGGAAGGACAGAGTAGCTTCTAGGCTAGCGGTGTCACCTGGATGCCAATGGAGCTTTGCTATCTAAGTAGACAAGCAGTTCTCACCTTGAATTCTAAAAGAAGAGCTCTAGCCATTTTGGCTAGAAACAGCAGTGGACCAGGAGAAGGTTCTGAAATGTCTGCCAGCTTTGATTTACATCCACAGATAAGAGGAATCTGTTTCATCTCTCATAAAAGCTAAAATATTAGTTGCACAGAAATGGAAATACTTCCTTCTGATTGGACACACTGTAGGATCCATCTACATGTAAACCTGTATTTGTAGCCTCTGTAGAATCCCAGAGAAACACAAAAAATGGTTATATGGTGCCTGATTGAGCTGAACAGTGATTGGTACTGTCGCAATTGGACTGATGCGCTGGTGTTGGAAATTCTATCCCTGACTCAGTGATCCGAACTGTTCCTGGTCCATTCAAGATTGGGCACTTCAAAACGCAGAACGTCCTGTGGGCTGGTACAGGAACACTCCTGAGGGTTGATTGGGCAAGGGTTAAAGTCCCACCCACCATCCGTTTTTTCAATAAATTGAGTACCCTGAAATACGGACAGTGTGATTCGTACGGAGCCGGTTCTATTTGGCTAGCGAATCGCGGACTTTCATTGACTTGCTCCAGTCTCAGGATAAATCTTGGCAAAAGTTTTATTTCTGTTTTTATTCTCTTTTAGTTTATAGTGAATAGCCAATTGTGTGTATTTTTGTATTCTTGGTAACTCTTTTTTTCTTTGTACATATTTTATGCCCTGCCCATTTTCAGGATATTAAGTCATACAGTTAATAAGTGACTTCTGTGTACTAAGCTTGAGCTCATATCTGTATTGTAGTGTCTATGTGCTTGGTCTAAGTTCATTGCCAATCTGTATGCAATTGTACTGTGTGTGTTGGCAGATTGAATACAGATTGTTAAGTAGCAGATCTGCCGGACAGAGATCTGTGTGTGTGTGTGTGGTGGCCCAGCAGACCAGTCTGTGGACAAACTGTTGGGTCATGGCAAGCTACTGTGTGTTGTTGTCAGGAATGGACTCGCCAATGGTGGTGGGACTCACCTGCCTTGTGGGCTGCAGTACCAAGGCTGGCCAGCGGGTGCTCCCAGCAGCCAGAATCTCATTCCTGCAATCAGGCCATCACCTGAGGCTGATTGCAGGAGGTGTATTTAAGTAGGACCAGGCCTGTGATCAATGCCTTGATGTATGTTTCCCATGAGCCCCTGTACCTGCATCCTGTCTGCTTCCTGCCTGAACCTGACTCTGAACCTGACTCTGAACCTGACTCTGAACCTGACTCTGAACGAACTCTGCCTGTCCTGACCTCGGCTATTCCTGAATACTCTTCCGCTTGCTCCTGGTACCCTGTTTGCCCGTTAGCTACCGACCTGACCCGCCTGACTACGTTGTTCTCTCTCTCTCTCTCTCTCTATCTCTCTATCTCTCTATCTCTCTATCTATCTATCTCTCTATCTCTCTATCTCTCTATCTATCTATCTATCTATCTCTCTATCTCTCTATCTATCTATCTCTCTATCTCTCTATCTCTCTATCTATCTATCTATATATATATATATATATCTCAGTTTGGGTTTGTTTCACCTTGTTGTATGTATTTGTGTTAGTTTTTGGTTTGGTTTGTTGCACTGCGTTTATGTTTGTGTTGTCCTTAATAAATTATCTTGTTTACACGCTATACCTGAAGTCTGTGTTTCCCTGTGTCGGTCCACACACCTCTGGTCATTCCCGGAGCCCTGACAGTTGTGTGTCTGGTGTGGGGGTGTGTATACAGTTGGAACAGTGATTAACACCGGGGTTCTATCTTGTAGGATAGCTGGAGGAATCCTAGAGGAGTGTGCTAAATGCTAGACTACTCCCCCACCCTTGGAGTGCACCAGATTGTATGTAAGATTCATATCTGTCTGTGTGTGATCAGCCATCTAGATTGGAGTGGAGACTCCCTCTAGTGGTGGCCAGAGGTAGTGCGGGCTGTGAAAGTGTATCACTGTCAGTCTTATATGCTCAAAGTAAGTCCCCCTCACTCCCTCTTTACCCCAATCACGGACCACGCTTTGGTTAGTCACCATGGGCGTGCCTTATCCGTGACATTTACATTGGGGAAATCTTTTTTTATTAATAAAGGACTAGTCATGTGGTGTGGATAATGTCTTTTTTTAAATTTTTTTTTATACTATTTACAATATTTCTTTCTGAATGAGTAACCCAGGGTATACGTACCCTTACACATTCATGTGGGGGAGGTAGCTGAGAGCCCTCTAATTTGAAGGGGGATTCCAGATTCCAATAAGTACACCACCAAGAGACCCCCCCCAAGGTCAGGGTTGTGGGGAAGAGGTCCTTTGCAAGATATACTCCCCATGTTGAGGGCACATGGCTGGCATGGTTTAGGGGAGGGGGTGCGTGATCTGGGGAGGACCCCCAGCCTTCTTTATTGTGTGCGCTTCCCCCATTTATATCCACACCAGACTCCCATCCAGGATAAGGGTCTGCTATGGATTTTAGGGACGACCCCACACAATCTTGTTTTAGTTCCCTATTACCATGTATACCAGATCCTCATCTTGGACAAGGGTCCGGTATGGATAAAAGAATCCCAGATCGCTCTATTTACAAACTAGACTGAACCGGGTACATTTGGCTCCTCAATACCTTTCACTATCACCAGCTCCAATGTACTGACATCATGGCTGCTCTCAGACCCCCCACCGGGTATAGGGACCCCCTGTGATGTCTGCAGCTTCTGACTCTGTATTTAGCCTGTTGGAGCTTCATATACACATATCTGTCTCCAGTCAAATGAAAAGAGATGAGCCTTTTCTCTTCTATTAACCACCTCCCGCCCTCCATATCAGGAAATGACGGACAGGTGGAGGTTCTCTCATTCTGGGAGGATGTCATATGATGTCCTTCCACTCTAACCGCAGTGCTGGGACACAGCGGATCACCGATCAGTGGAAAGAGCCGATGACTGTCATGTGATCAGCTGTGTCCAATCACAGCTGATTGCATGTAAATAAGGAAATGCTGGTCACGTTGACTGCTCGTGAGGAGAGGAGAGTTGGTAATCGGCAATCCTCAGAGGGGACATCTACACTGATCATCAGGTCACTGATGATCAGTGTAGCCCCACCAATGCCACCTGTCAGTGCCCATCAATGCCACATATCAGTACCTACCAGTGCCCATCAATGCCACATATCAGTGCCAATCTGAGCTGCCTTTCAGTGCCAACTATTAGTGCCGCCTATCAGTGCCCATCAATGCCACCTAACAGTTCAAGTCAGTGCCGCCTATCAGTGACATATATAAGTGCTGCCTTTCAGTGCGCACCAGTGATGCCTGTCAATGCCCAACAGTGCCACCTATCAGTGCCCATCAGTTCAGCCTATCGGTGCCCATCATTGCAGCCTCATTAGCGCACATCAGTGAAGGAGAAAAATTACTTATTTACAACATTTTATAGCAGAAGCTGAGAAAAAAACTTATTTTTTCAACATTTTCAGTTGTTTTTGATTTGTTTTAGCAAAAAATAAACTCAGAGGTGATTAAATACCACCAAAAGAAAGCTCTATCTGTCTCAAAAAATGGGTACAGTGTTGCATGACCGCGCAATTGTCATTCAAAGTGCGACAGTACTGAAAACTGGCCTGGGAAGGAAAATGTGAAAGTGCCTGGTAGGCAAGTGGTTTAAAAAATATTTTGGGGCTTTCTACAGGCTTGCAGGAAACACAACAAACACTAAGTAAGCCGATCTAGATGTTCCAATTCCCATTGGGAGCAGCCCGTCTATTAACCCCTTATATCCCCATCCTAATATTATACAACCAATACAGTCCAGATAATTCACCGCTATCCATCTACAGAGAAAACCACATGACCCCACCAATGAGGATGGAGGAGGACCAGAGTCACATGACTGAGAAGATACTAAACCTCACCCTGGAGATCATCTACCTGCTGACCGGAGAGGTGAGGAGGATTCTGGGAGGTCACATGACATCACTCTTATCTCTATTAATAAAACACAGACCTGACCGGAGAGGTGAGGAGGATTCTGGGAGGTCACATGACATCACTCTTATCTCTATTAATAAAACACAGACCTAACCGGAGAGGTGAGGAGGATTCTGGGAGGTCACATGACATCACTCTCATCTCTATTAATAAAACACAGACCTGACCGGAGAGGTGAGGAGGATTCTGGGAGGTCACATGACATCACTCTCATCTCTATTAATAAAACACAGACCTGACCGGAGAGGTGAGGAGGATTCTGGGATTCTAACATGATATTCCAATTGGTTCCTCAATACAGAGATTTCCTCTTCTGAAGTCAGGTGATCATATGACCATCACAGTGCCTCCATGTGACTCCCTAAACCCTGAGAGACACAACATGCAGAAGATTCTAGAAGTCACCAGAGAGATCACTGAGCTGCTGACAGGAGAGGTGAGCGGTGCCGGGAATTCTGGGACATTCTCCAGTAACAGACAAGGGATGTGTCTGGATGGTGACTGTATCATTGTGTGTGTCAGGTTCCTATAAGGTGTCAGGGTGTCACTGTCTATTTCTCCATGGAGGAGTGGGAGTATTTAGAAGGACACAAGGATCTCTACAAGGACGTCATGATGGACAATCAGCCGCCCCTCACATCACCGGGTAAGAGGAGACTTTATTGTAAAGGAGAGAGCAGTACGGAGGATCCACCTAGATCCCCCATCATCTGATAAACACACAGAAACAATATACTCATAAAAAACTAACTAGTCAAGAGGGTACTAGGTAAAGTTCATAAATGAACAATAAATGATAAAAAGTTCAAAGGTGACTGCAGCGCTCTTAGAGTGCCTGCTTCCCTGGTAAGGCGGTGCTTGTGCAAATAGTTGTGGAAAAATTGCGCACTCATCAGATGCACAATTTAAATGCGCATGTAAACATATATCCAGATGTCCTCAGGATAGGCCAGGTGAGGGGGTAACTAACCTCTGAAGGGTAAGTAGTGTGTCAAAAGATCCTGGGGCTTTAGTGATGATCCCATTAAGCGTTGAGTGGGTGCTACTTCCTGGATATGCAGGAGATTCCCTCTCTGTGTACTGGGATAGTGTAGTATGGTAAGTATAGATTAATTTATTCATTAAGGGATGAAAGTAAAAACCGATGCATTAGAAATATCATAAAATGAGATGAGATGTCAGGACTAACCGTTCACAATCAAAGATGGCCACCGGAGCGCCACGAGGCTCCGGTGGCATGACGTCACGGCGTAACTAGCTCCTTCTTAGGCTTTTCAACTTCAGAGGGGATGCCTTTTGACTAGTTGGTTTTTATGAGTATATTCTTCTTATTATTATCTAGCGCTGCACCACTACTGAACTGTTTTATCTTGGTTACCGTTGTGCATAGCTGCTCCCCTTCTCTCCAGTGCACTCGCATATTTTTACCTTTATACACAAACAATGGATTCAGTCAGTGTGTGTGTTTCCTACAGATGGATCCAGTCATGGGAACCCACTAGAGAGATGTCCCCGTCCTCTGTATTCCCGGGATTCCACACAGGAAGGTCACACCATCCCTCACTATTACAAGGTTGGTGGGATGGAGCATCTAGAACATGGACTCATGAAGACAATGTGTGGAGTTCTTTTATGTGACCTTACATTTTACAGATGATATTTTTTCTCATTTCCTTGATTTAGAGTGGAGATCCAATCGATATAGAATTTGAAGTGACAGCAGAAGAAGAAGAGGCGTATGTGAGGGATGATCAGCAGTCTATGGAGGAGGATGGAATAACGGGGACATTTATAGAGGAGGACACTCCTACAGAGATCAGCACAGGTGGGTCATGAACACTAAATCCATTCCTCCACCCATACTGCTCACTGATTGGTCCAGAGTAGGGCGAGGACTGGGTGATATCAGCCTGTAATCCCCTGGTCACTTTCCTGAGCTGTGTTCCCCGTCCTGTATTCCTGGATTTCTCTCGGATAATCTTCCTTCTCTGTGCTGCAGACACAATTTATGTATCTAGACTGGATTTATGGAGGTTCTGGGGTTCAGCTGGCAGGAAAATTCTGATTCATGGGCGTTACTTGACATAGACACCTGGGACATGTGATTTGGGTCTCCTTCCCCATGCCCGGGTCTAGTAAGATCTCTGACAGAATAATTCTCCCAGGGTTCCTTGCTCTGTTGTCTGCTGGCTGTGCCGGGTGGAGGGATATGTCTGTAGTGTCTCAGACCCAAGTCACTGAGTGCAGTCTCAGGAGATGGGAGGCAGCGGTGTGGGATCTCTGCAACTTGTCTACAGTAAACATTTAATCTTCCACTGATTACTGAATACAAATATTATGAGTCCTGACCCTTACACTATAAATATACTAAAGAAAAAATGCTGCACCTACATCTTTATCAATAAGTGCTAAAAGTGCAAATTTCATGCAAATATACTACAGTATATTGCCAAAAGTATTTTCCCCGCCCTCCCAATCATGTGATTCAGGTGTTCCAATCCCCTCCATGGACACAGGTGTATACAATCAAGCCCCTAGGCATGCAGACTGCTTCTACAAACATTTGTGAAAGAATGGGTCGCTCTCAGGAGCTCAGTGACTCCAAGCGTGGTCCACCTGTACAATAAGTCCATTCGGGACATTTCCTGGCTACTTAATATTCCACTCTCAACTGTTATAACAAAGTGGAAGCAACTGGGAACAACAGCAATTCAGCCACCAAGTGGTAGGCCACGTCACATGACAGAGCATGGTCTTAAGCACACAGTGCGCAGAAGTCTCCGACTGTCTGCAGAGTCAATAGCTAAAGACCTCCAAACTTGGTGTGGCCTTCACATGAGCCCAACAACAGTGTGTAGAGAGCTTCATGGAATGGGTTTCCATGGCTGAGCAGCTGCATCCAAACCTTCCATCACCAAGTGCAATGGAAAGCATCAGATTCCGTGATGTAAAGCATGCCGCCACTGGACTCTAGAGCAGTGGAGATGTGTTCTCTGGAGGGACCAACCACGCTTCTGTGTCTGGCAATCCAATGGATGTGTCTGGGTTTGGTGGTTGCCAGGAGAACGGTACTTGCCTGACTGCATTGGGCCAAGTGTAAAATTTGTTGGAGGGGGATTATGGTGTGGAGTTGTTTTTTAGGGGTTGGGCTTGGCCCCCTAGTGCCAGTGAAGGGAACTTTTAAGGCAACATTTTGGACAATTTCATGCCCCCAACTTTGTGAGAAGAGTTTGGGGATGGCTCCTTCCTGTTCAAACATGACTGCACACCAGTGCATGAAGCAAGGTCCATAAAGACATGGAGGAGCCGGTTTGGGGTGGAGGAACTTGACTGGCCTCGACAGAGTCCTGACCTCAACCCCATAGAACATCTTTGGGATGAATTAGAGCGGAGACTGTGAGCCAGGCCTCCTCCCCCGACATCAGTGCCTGACCTGACAAATGTGCTTCTGGAAGAATGGTCCAACCTTCCCATAGACACCCTCCTAAACCTTGTGGACGGCCTTCTCAGAAGAGTAGAAGCTGTTATAGCTGCAAAGGGCGGGGCCAACTCAATATTGAACCCTACGGACTAAGACTGGGGGGCCATTAAAGGTCATGTGTGTGGAATGGCAGGCCGCCCAATACTTGGGGCAATATAGTGTATCATAGGTAGAAATGCCCACACATGGACTTCCTCAGTGACCCCTAAGACTACGTATGTAACTTTTATCAGGTCTCCAGGTGGATTTAGTCTGTAATATATCATAGGTAGACTCATCTCTTCAGAGAGGTCTATCACACCTCCAACTAACAACTAAACTTTTAATTCTTCCATCAGCTCATCCCCCAGACTTATTACCTTTTGTACCACTTACCCCACCCAGTTAGATTGTCTGTCTCTGTATATAGTGGTGTCTAATTGTGACTTCCATAGATGTCGGAAATAATGTTTAATATTTATATATTTTAACTAGTTTTAATAGTATATAACTTATCACATTGTATGGTATATGTCTGCACTATTCATTAATTAGAGGCACAGGATAATACACTCCTAACTTTTTGACTCTTACACTATATAATTTATATTGTACATTACATCCTCCTGACCCCTGCACTATATGCTCTATGTTGTACATTACATACTCCTGACCCCTGCACTATATACTCTATGTAGTACATTACATACTCCTGACCCCTGCACTATATTCTCTATGTTGTACATTACATACTCCTGACCCCTGCACTATATACTCTGTTGTACATTACATACTCCTGACCCCTGCACTATATACTCTGTTGTACATTACATACTCCTGACCCCTGCACTATATACTCTGTTGTATATTACATCCTCCTGACCCCTGCACTATATACTCTGTTGTACATTACATCCTCCTGACCCCTGCACTATATACTCTATGTTGTACATTACATACTCCTGACCCCTGCACTATATTCTCTATGTTGTAAATTACATACTCCTGACCCCTGCACTATATACTCTATGTTGTACATTACATACTCCTGACCCCTGCACTATATACTCTATGTTGTACATTACATACTCCTGACCCCTGCACTATATACTCTATGTTGTACATTACATACTCCTGTCCCCTGCACTATATACTCTTGTATGTTGCATCATTCTGATATAATATAGTTCAAACCTTAGGCATCCTATATAAGTTGTACATTACATCGGCCTTACTTCTGTTCCCCCCCATTTCCTCCCAGCTGGACATATCGAAAGATGTGATTGGAGCACAGACTTTTACATGGTGATAATAATGTGATAACATCCTCCAACTTTGGACCCTTAAACAGAAAGTGATAATGAGGGAGGAGTCAATACCCCAATGATGGTGGTCTTCAGGATCAGTCCAGTCTTCATCTTGGTTGTTCTCCCCCCATCCTCACTCTCTGACCTCTGGTGGGGCTCAGCCCCGCTGTTCTTCATGACTAAATCATAGACTAAATCAGGAAGTGCAGTACTTCTTGTGTTGGGAAGATGGCGATGAGTGATAGAGGGGGTGGGGACCCTCGTCCTATAATCCCCTCATCACTGTCCCTCCTATAAAAGACAGTTCTGGTTGTTTCCTCACTCTCTGACTAAGGTCCATGAATAAAGAAATGACCTGGTAGGAGATCAGAGGAGCCATTTCCTAGTTCCCTTGAGGGTGGAATTGTAAGCTCCTCAGAGACCAAGCTGCCTGATGTGGGCGGAGTCCTGGTTTGGGGGAACCAATCAGCTCCTGTCTAGTAATCCTCTTTGTCTTTGTATTTTAGTCCATGGCCGGGAGATGAGGAAAACCTCCGAGGATTGTCTCACTTTGTCTCCAGACTGGAAAGTAGAAGATGAGGACATCACACAGTATAGTCCAGGAGAAAACCCGGCTCCCTCCAATGTCCATCCGGCACCACCCAGTGTAGATGGACCATCAGAACCTCAGACTGTGCGGGACCGGGCCGGCCTTCCAATAGGGAAGAGCTTCTCCTGTACTGAGTGCGGGAAATGTTCCTGTTATAAATCCCATCTTAATGTACATAAAATATCTCACACAGGGAAGAAGCTGTTTTCCTGTCCTGAGTGCGAGAAATGTTTTTCATGCAAGTCTCATCTTTCCATACATCAGAGATCTCACACGGGGGAGAAGCCGTTTTCCTGTCCTGAGTGCGGGAAATCTTTTTCTGATAAGTCCAATCTTTACACACATCAGAGATGTCACACAGGAGAGAAGCCATATTCCTGTCCTGAGTGTGGGAAATGTTTTTCACGGAAGTCCCATCTTTACACACATCAGAGATCTCACAAAGGAGAGAAGCCATATACCTGTTCTGAGTGTGGGAAATGTTTTTCACAGAAGTCCAGTCTTTACAGACATCAGAGATCTCACACGGGGGAGAAGCCATATTCCTGTCCTGAGTGTGGGAAATCTTTTTCAGTTAAGGCCAGACTTTACAGACATCAAAGAACTCACACAGGGGAGAAGCCATATTCCTGTCCTGAGTGTGGGAAATGTTTTTCACGGAATTCGCATCTTTCCAGACATCAGCGATCTCACACAGGGAGAAGCCACTTTCCTGTCCTGAGTGAGGGAAATGTTCCTCACTGAAGTCCTGTCTTCCTGTACATCAGTGGTCCCACACAACCCTGGAGGTGTATTAGTGCCTTGAGTGCGGGAAATGTCTTCTAGATGAATGTTGCTGGACATCCCAGCTCTGATGTGGGGAAGAAGCACACCCTGATATACACCTCAGATATACTCCATGGCTGATCTTCATCATGGAAGGAACAGTTGATAAGGAGATCAGAGGTCCCCAAAGACATGGATGAAGTGTGGGACCAGGTTGGCCATTGATGGCAGGAGAAGAGTAAAAATGGAGTCCTGCCCTGTGATTGGCTGAGTACATTTTGTGGTGGGAGATTTTACAAACACTTAGAGGTCTGTTTAAATAAATATTTCTACCTCCTGTATACCGGACACTTCCCCCCCTTCCTGCCCAGGCTGACTGGTAACTATCAGCGCTCTCACACTTTGAATGACAGTTACACAGTCATGCAACATTGTACCCAAATTATAATTTTGTAATTTTTTTTCACACAAATTGATATTTATTTTGGTGGTATTTAAACACCACTTTTTACCATTTTTGCTTGTTTCTTGTTTTTACAAATAAATCGTCTTTCCTTATAAATGTAGACAAAGGTGTATTCTGCGCCATTTCTTGGGTACAATAACCCCAATCAGTGTCTATGATTCAGTGTGTAGGAGAGTTATAGAGTCTACAAACTATGGGAGAGATGTCTGAAAATCCATCATGTCTGATGACGGCAGATCTCATTTCTGAGGATCAAAAACACCAGAACGGTACAAATTGTCAGAACTTTATCTGTGAGGAAATAATCCGTATACAATTCATGGAAACAGGCGGGATCTGGAATGAAGGAGATTCCCTACTAATTCTCACAAAGTAACCGACATCCCAGTTCTGTATTTGTGATAATTGGAAGACGAAATAAAACGCAATAATGTGCAAAAATATATATTTATTAATAATATAAATCAGTACAAAATGGGGATGAAATCTAATAGGTGATGATAAATAATAAACAATACAAGATAACAGTACAATGATCTAATCCACAATAATGGGGAGAAATACAAGCCAGCAATTACTTCCAAATATTAATGAATTACATCCAACTGTCTGGAAATGTCGTGTAAGAAATCAGTAACTCAGCAACATGTGACAACAGATATACAAATCCCCCCCGTGATCTCTCTACAGCCAGATATTCAACGCTCAACGTGTACCTTGCCATGACTTGATCTGGAATCCCATACACAGGCCAATCCAATCCGCTTACAATCTGAGATGAAGATGTAATGTTACATGAAGTAGTCTACCTTGTCATATATATACTGTATACATCCGGATAAACCAGGGTTTAAAATTTTGAGTCTAGACCTACTAGCCAGGCACAAACCTTACTCTCCACTAGTTGCCCCACCCAACCTTGCCCAGGTCTGCCTCCAACCCCACCCCCAGCCCATCCCCCAATGCTGTCCCTAGCCCTGCCCCCAACCACACCCCCTTAAAGCTTATGAAATAACATTTTTTTTAGAATAATCCAAAAGTCCTAAATATACAAAAACTGCAATTATAACTTTATTATGTCAATTTAAACATCACAGCAATAGCTTAATAGCAATCGGGTGCAATCAAAATATCAAGTTTTACAGCTGTAAACCTGGAGTGAACATTTTGTATTTCTTTTGTTTATCTCCTGCATCTTTAGTAACTGCAGTAAAGTCTCTTTTAAAAGATGTAAGTTTAGTTTACAGAAGTATAGCATAAGAAAAAGTGCTTATTTTGATGCCAAAAACATGAAATAATAATTACTGTAAACATGTTGTATTTTTTATCTCCAGCAGAGACCTTAGAGAAGTGCGGCATTAAGAAAAAAAGAAAAAAGTGCCTCTATTAATGGCCAAAAAACATTAAATAAAATAAATAACAATAGTAAACATTTTGCATTTTTTATCTCCAGCATCTTATTAAAAGAGAGCTTAGAGAAGTAGTGCATTAAGAATAAACAAAGAAGTGCTTATTTAGATGCCAAAAAACATGGCATAACAATAGTAACCATTGTAACATAGAGCAGCCATGGTTTGTGTTGTACAGCAGGACCAAGACTTGTGTAATACCCTTTTTCTGATGCAAAATACCACTTCAATGGCTGTGTGCGGATTGCAATCTATTTCATGAAGAAAAAACACACCAAAAAATGATTTTTTTGGGATGCCAAAAGCAGTAGGAAGCCAGTTTCACATCAAGATTTGCTATGGTTTTCATTGTACAGCAGGACCAAGACTTGTGTAACGTCCCCTTTCTGATACAAAATACCACTCCAATGGCTGTGTGTGGATGTAATCTTTTAGTGGTGGTCCATTAACAGCAATCATCAGAAGATCATCCAAAGTCTCCCGTGTCAGTGATGAACGATAGACCGTATTTATTCTGATTTGGTAGCTATAGCCACGTTCACATGAGGCGGTTGTTGGGGAAGTACGGCACAGAAATTGAACAGAGGGAGTATGTTGCTGAATCTTTCTTTCTGCTGATTCAGTCTTTTCAGAGTCTCATTAAAAGAGTTCATTTTGAATGGAGAGTTTGAGGTCAGCCCACTCTGCTTCTAACAGCTCAATTTTGTCTTTAAACTGATTATCAAAAACATGTTTTGTAATTTTGTGCAACTCAGTCCATCCAAAGTTGGGGATGTGAGCTTTGTCTGGCCAAGACACGCTGTTCAATATATGGACAGATTGTACAATATCTGAGGAGAACGAGGAAAGCCTCAAAATGAAATCTCTTTCTGCTTTGGCCAATACAGATTGGCGTATAGACTGAAATTCTGTCACCACCTTGAAGGTTGGTCAGCTGCAGTCCATGTCGTTTTCCATCTTCTGTAAACTCACTAAGAAATTCAAGTTTGTTTTTTCCTTTCCCATCAGAAAGATCCTGAAGAGTTTTAGCTGCTTGTTCTAGTTTGTTGTTTACCTGACAGATCATAAGTTCCTTGTTCTGAAGACCCTCTGACAAAGGTTTCAGCTTGCTAGAAAAATCGAATAGGAAATGCAAAAGTTTCACAAACGTCATCTGTTTCAGGTCTTTCAGGATGCCTTTAACTTTAGCAGATCACATGATCCCTCAGATGATATCTGCTCAGAATGGCTCCCTACTGTCTTCCAGTGTTGCAGAAAAGCACGCAAGGCCTCGACTTTGCTGCATAACCAGCGCACTGTGTGTACATCTTTCATTTTCAAGATTTCCTCAAAGTGTCTGCGAGATCTTTACTGGTTGGCAACCCTTCTTGATCCACGTTACAAGGGTCAAGGTGCAGAGCTCATCCAGTCTTCCCAGAGGGAGCAGAGGATGAAACATCCTGAGGATGCCTTGAAATTGTGCAACACCTTTCCAGATACTGGGAGGTCACCATTTCCTGGACAACGTGTTTCTGAGGCTTCATTCTGTCAAAGGAAGAGCGGTGGAGAAGGCGGCCAGCACCCATCGGCAGGGTCTGCATCATATAGTGCAGGATTATCTAGGGGCAAGAACAGACTTGGAGACCTTTCCAACTGAACATCCACTGGGTTACTGGGTCTTGAGGATGGATCACTGGCCAGAACTTGCTCAATATGCCATCGAGCTACTGGCCTGTCCTGCATCCAGCGTGCTTTCTGAACGGACATTCAGTGCTGCTGGAGGTTTTGTGACGGATAAGAGTGCGTCTGTCCACAGACTCCGCTGACCAGCTGACATTTATCAACAAGAATCAATACTGGATAATTTTTCTATAATTTTTAACAGTTTTTAACTGGAGGGCCCATGTCTGCACCCAGCAATAGTAACTGTGAGGGGACACAGTGTTCAGGCACCATCAACACTGAAGGCCACATTTTTCTATACCCGTATGAGAGGTGCATTACATATAATTAGAATTTTTAGAGCCGGGTCCAATCCTGGACTTGTCAAGAATAACTCTGAAGGGTTATGGTGTCAGTCCTGCTGCAGCAGGTTCTATACATTGTACAGATGTGCAACTTTGCAGGTAGTTTAAGGGACCCCCAAAACATGATATTTAAATTAATATTTTTTTATTTTTTTTTTACTTTAAGCAATGAAAAATGACTGCCCCTTTAAAAACTGTACTATTAGAATTTTTTTTCCACTGATTCATGTCCATCAGGGCAGATCCCGAGTCCCCATACCACTTTTATTGCTAACACCTAGCATATAATCCTTCAAAATGGGCACTTTTGAATTTTCAAGTTTGAGTCCCATTGGTTCGATGTTGGCGGCGAACTTTTGTTCTGTTCGAATGTTCTACCATGAACTGAACCGGGGGGTGTTCAGCCCATCACTAGTGATACACTAGAAGTGCAGAGAGAGAGCACACAGGGCAGATCACACAAAACCTGACATATGGGGGTGTATTGGGGAATGTGAGGCACAGTACGGATAACAAGACACAGCACAACAAAATAGTCCACCAGGTAGCAATGTAATACCACATAGATAGTCCATGTAGGATGGCCAACCAAAATGGAGAACCAGTACACCAGGCCACCAGACGGTATGGCAAGGGGAATGTACCCAGCCCACAGGGTGAATACAGCATAGCAGTGGTTAAGTCCAGCACACTAGGCAGGGATCTAGGTGGACCAGGGTAGGATATAGCAAGGGTCAAATCCAGCTGATACAGCAGGGATCTGGGCAGACAAGTGGTTGAGTCCAGCACAGGGCAGGGATCTGGGCAGACAAGTGGTTGAGTCCAGCACAGGGCAGGGATATGGGCAGACAAGTGGTTGAGTCAAGCACAGGGCAGGGATCTGGGCAGACAAGTGGTTGAGTCCAGCACAGGGCAGGGATCTGGGCAGACAAGTGGTTGAGTCCAGCACAAGGCAGGGATCTGGGCAGACAAGTGGTTGAGTCCAGCACAGGGCAGGGATCTGGACAGACAAGTGCTTGAATCCAGCACAGGGCAGGGATCTGGGCAGACAAGTGGTTGAGTCCAGCAAAGGGCAGGGATCTGGGCAGACAAGTGGTTGAATCCAGCACAGGGCATGGATCCGGGCAGACAAGTGGTTGAAGCCAGCACAGGGCAGGGATCCGGGCAGACAAGTGGTTGAGTCCAGCACAGGGCAGGGATCCGGGCAGACAAGTGGTTGAGTCCAGCACAGGGCAGGGATCCGGGCAGACATGTGGTTGAGTCCAGCACAGGGCAGGGATCGGGGCAGACAAGTGGTTGAGTCCAGCACAGGGCAGGGATCCGGGCAGACATGTGGTTGAATCCAGCACAGGGCAGGGATCGGGGCAGACAAGTGGTTGAGTCCAGCACAGGGCAGGGATCCGGGCAGACAAGTGGTTGAGTCCAGCACAGGGCAGGGATCCAGGCAGACAAGTGGTTGAGTCCAGCACAGGACAGGGATCTGGACAGACAAGGGGCTAAGTCAGCACAGTATAGGGAACTGGACAAACAAGTGGGGTGATTCAAGCACAGGGCAGAGACCAGGGCAGCATGGTATGGCACATCAAGGGTACAGACTGGCAAACTGCAGCAATCAGATCCAGAATCCACTTAGTCCAGAGTCCAGGCACTATGAGGGATGAGCAGCAATAGACACAACATAGGTTCAGGGACTCACCAGTCAACAGAAGTCCAGGCAGCATGGCAGGGAACAGGAGGTCTGGTGGGCAGAGGTTCTTCATATGCACATCACAGGTCCTCAGAAGGCTGTGTGTCCTGGCCGCAGCATCTGGACCACACAGATAGAAGTTGCCAGAAGATCAGAGAGTAGAGCAGAGTCCCAGTGTCCAGGAAGCTATCTGTCTCAGCAATTCTGTGCACCAGGTAACCTCTTTCTAGGAAGACATGCAGCCCTCAGTCCTGTGTGTCCATCACAGAAGTAAACTCAGAAACGTCTGACCCTTTCTGCCAGCATAGGGTTATTATATTGTCCTTTGAATTCAGCCAAGCCTTAAGCATCCAAACCTGCTGCTGGCCCATCTGGCTTTATCCAGCTACAGGACACAATGCTGTCTGTGCTTCAACAAACAACACACAAAAAAATATATATTTCTTCCCTCCGCTACAACCCCTGCCCCTTCCAAACATGTACCAGCAAGAGGCCTCAACATGCCTCTGCAAGGTACATGTCCCAGTTCAGCAGCAAAACTACAACAGTATCCATGGGATGGCTTTTCATCTGAGGGCCACATGGTTATTAATGCTCTTTCCAGCAGGACATCACTTTGGGGTATGGAAGCGGTTGGCTTAGGGACACACTTGAAGTGCTGGGAGGATAATTTGATCCACTAACATTATCTCTACAGAGAGACTCTGCTTTGGCTGCGGACAAACCGGTCACTGCCAGGCCAGCTGCCCTGTTAGAAAAAGACTCTGAGGTCCACCTCTCCCAAGCTGGTGCACTATGTGGATATGTACCAAGCTTCTGAAGAAATGCCACTCCAACCCCAGCCCTCTGGTCACCCTTGGACCACCCATGCTACAGATGTGGTCAACCCAGGCATCTCCAGGCTAGATGCCCAAGGAACTTCACCCTCCCCAGAATCAAAACACCTGCCCTGATCCCAGTGTATTTCTGGTGCCAGAAGGAAAGAGCCTTTCACCATCTTAAAGTGAATTGATGCTTCCAACAACAACTGGTGCCCTTCTAGTTTATGGAGTCCAGCCACTTACCCCAAGATAAGGCAGCAGCTGTTACAGGAGCTCTGCATAGATGTACAAAAAGTCATTGGTTTCTGTGATACAGGTGCTTTCCTGACCATCATTGATCCCTGTGAGGTGAATTCTACAGGGAATTTCTTCTGTTGGGGTAATGGCAGGACTTTCTTTTGACATTCTCCAAGGGAATGACCTGTGAGAATTTAATAGTCTGTTTCTAAGGAGTGTGACCCAGAGCGCTAGGAGTAGAACACAAATCTGGGACAGGCGTGATGCAAGATGCAAATTCATCACGGATCTACCCTATTAACTATGTAAAGGCTCAGGTCAATCCCACCAACACCCCAAGATTTAGGGGAGGACCTCTTGGTTTGGAAAACAGGTGGACACATAAAGGAAGAGCACCCCAGACTTGATGCTGTAGATGGAGACAGCGGGGTCACATGCAGGCTAATTGTCCCAAGAGTTGTAGGTAGAGGTCCAACTTTACAGTCACGGCTGGAAAACATCTCACAGCCGTCCTTCCGGGATGTCCGGAGTGCATTCCACTAGGTAAATGATAAGCTGACTTTGGCTTGCATGTGCGATAGCCCGTCGGAGGCCCATCTCCATGACTACTCCAGCGTGCCGTCGCCTCACTGCGCATGTGCGATAGCCCGTCAGAGGCCCATCTCCATGACTACTCCAGCATGCTGTCGCCTCACTGCGGATGTGCGATAGCCCGTCGGAGGCCCATCTCCATGACTACTCCAGCATGCCGTCGCCTCACTGCGCATGTGCGATAGCCCATCGGAGGCCCATCGCCATGACTACTCCAGCCTGCCATTGCCTCACTGCGCATGTGCGATAGCCCGTTGGAGGCCCATCTCCATGACTACTCCAGCGTGCCGCCGCCTCACTGCACATGCGCCCCCACAGCCACGCACCTTTTGGCGTGCATTCCAATTCACCTCCAGAAGCCATATTTGGCAATGGCAGCACTTGATCTCCCTCTGCTGCCAGTATAGTAACACTACTCATGAATACTCCATACATCTAAAGACAAAGATCTGCCCAATGACCCCACTGACAGCCCACACAAAGCAAGGACATTCTGGCTGCCATTGAAATGTATGTGTATACCTACTTTGTGTTCACATTTATCTCCATGGAAAGAAGCCAACAATTGAGGAACCAGCAGGCTTTATCCAAAGGAATTATGTATTCAGTTCATTCATTTTTACTTTTTATACATTGTGCTGATCCAACAATATTATCCCCATGAACCCCAATGCAGCATTCCCAATATGTCATTATTTATTATATGGGGATATATATATATACACAGACTATATGACCTCCTCATGTATATATTACACTGCCCTGCGTTTCTTACAGCTTTAATGCCGGTGAATGTTTCTAATGTCTCTTACTATACCTCCTGATGTGTAATGTATTGTTGCTTGTGTGAGCATGTTGTGATGTCACCTTTGTCCCGCCTCCTTTCCCGGGACTGCCCAACCCAAGTGGGAGGGTCCAACCTCTGTCCCAGGGTATATATAGAAGAGGATTGTCATTGCCAAGTCAGCTCTGATGAAGAAGGGACTCGAAACGCGTCAGCCTGACTCTGAGAAACTTCCCTCGTGTTTAGACTCGCGCTGGTCTCTGATTGGTCAAGTCTCATCAAGGACTTTACACGCTTGTTATACTTCTCTGTTTGTGAGGATATTTTCACATCCAATAAAATCACATTTTACTGAGGTAATGCACAAGGTTGGTGTGCTTTTTGTTTCGCTTTTCAGTATTGGTGGGGCTTCCCCAGCCTTGTTTAGAGCCGCACAACCTTTGATGCCTTGGTGGGGAAGTTCTTCAAGTTCCGGGTCCATCTATCCACCCTTGTTCTGGGCCATAGAGGGCAGGAGGGGTTGTTTTGTGTTTACACCCGCAGTACCATTACTCCAGTCACTTTCCGGGTTGTTACCACCCCCCATTATTATCACTGTCCCAGCCCTTTCCATCTGTGGGAGGAGCTGAGTCTCCACCTCCTCATTAACACTGGGAGGCCTATAACAAACTCCAATGATGACCTTTGTAGTACCGCCCCCCCATGTGCAGTTCCACCCGTAATCCTTCAGCCTCATCACACTCTCCATCAACTAGGTCCTCTTTCACACTCGCTCTGAGATCACTTCTCACATAGAGACAGACTCCACCCCCTTTCCTATTCCCTCGTCTCTCCGAAAGAGAACCTAGCCAGGAATATGAATGGCCCAGTCATGTGAGGAATGAAGCCAAGATTCAGCAATACCAATTCAATCCTAGTTCTCTTCATGCACCAAACCTTCCAACTCACCTATTGTGCTCGGCACACTTCTGGCATTGGGGAACACTTTCATTCACCGACACCTTGTTCATTCACCGACACCTTGTTCATTCACCGACACCTTGTTCATTCACTGACACCTTGTCCATTCACTTACACCTTGTACATTCACCGACACCTCCTTCATTCACTGACACCTTGTCCATTCACTGACACCTCCTTCATTCACTGACGCCTTGTTCATTCACCGACGCCTTGTTCACTCACCGACACCTTGTCCATTCACTTACACCTTTGTACATTCACCGACACTTCACTCACTGACACCTTGTTCACACGGATTTTGAGCATTTTTTATTTTCATACAAATGGTACCAATTCCACTGGTTGTAACACCAACAAGTACTGACCTGTCTGATCTGTCTACCCCGTTAAAACTGAATTCTCCCTCCCCCCTCCATCCTAGTTTATATACTCCTCCAGCCTTCCCATAAACCCCTCCCCCAGCACAGCAGACCCCCTTCCATTTATATGCAGACCATCTCTAGCATATACAGTGAAGGAAATGTGTATTTGCTCCCAGGCTAATGTTGAATGTTCGCCCCTCACACAGAAATGATCGGTCTAACAATGGAATGTTCGCCCCTCACACAGAAATGATCGGTCTAACAATGGAATGTTCGCCCCTCACACAGAAATGATCGGTCTAACAATGGAATGTTCGGTGTAACACTGAGAGACAGAATACAACAACAAATTCAGCAGAAATGCGTCTAACAAATGATGACTGATCTGCCTGTTCATGAGGGAAAGAAGGATTTGATCCCCTTCACAAAACATGACTTAGTACTTGGTGGCCAATCCCTTGTTGGCAATCAGGTCATATGTTTCCGGGAGTTGGCCCCCAGGTTCGCACACATCTCAGGAGGGATTTTGGCCCACTCCTCTTGGCAGATCCTCTCCAAGTCATTAAGGTTTGGTGGCTGACATTTGGCAACTCAAAATTCCAGCTCCCTCCACAGATTTTCAATCGGATGAAGATGTGGAGACTGGCTAGGCCACTCCAGGACCTTAATGTGCTTCTTCTTGAGCCGCTCCTTTGTTACCTTGGCCGTGTGTTTTGGGTCATTGTCATGCTGGAACACCCATCCACGACACATTTTCAATGCCTTGGCTGAGGGAAGAAGGTTCTCACCCAAGATTTGATGGTACATTGCCCCATCCATCGTCCCTTTGATGCGGTGCAGTTGTTCTGTCCCCTTAGCAGAAAAACACCCCCAAAGCAGAATGTTTTCACCACCATGTTTCACAGTTGGGATGGTGTTCTTGGGGTCATAGGCAGCATTCCTCCTCCTCCAAACACGGCGAGTTGAGTTGATGCCAAAGAGCTGGATTTTGGTCTCCTCTGACCACAACACTTCCCACCAGTCCTCCTCTGCATCATTCAGATGTTCAGTGGCAGACTTCAGACTGGCCTGGACATGGGCTTTCTTGAGCAGAGGGACCTTGCGGGCACTGCAGGATTTCAGTCCTTGTCGGCGTAGTGTGTTACCAATTGTTTTCTTGGTGACTGTGGTCCCAGCTGCCTGGAGATCATTGACAAGATCCTCACGTGTAGTTCTGGGATGATTCCTCACTGTTCTCATGATCATTGACACTCCATGAGGTGAGATCTTGCATGGTGCACCAGACCTAGGGAGACTGACACTTGTTTTGTGTTTCTTCCATTTGTGAATGATTGCACCAACTGTTGTCACCTTCTCACCAAGCTGCTTGGCCATAGTTTGGTAGCCCAGTCCAGCCTTGTGTAGGTCTACCATCTTGTCCCTGACATCCCTGGACAGCTCTTTGGTCTTTGCCATGGTGGAGAGTTTGGAATCTGATGGTTTGATGGCTCCTGTGGACAGGTGTCTTTTATACAGGTAACACAATGAGATTAGCAGCACTCCCTTTAAGAGACTGCTTCTAATCTCAGCTTGTTACCTGTATGAAAGACACCTGGGAGCCAGAAATCCTGCTGAATGATAGGGGATCAAATCCTTCTTTCCCTCATGAACATGCAAATCAGTCATCATTTGTTAGACGCATTTCTGCTGAATTTGTTGTTGTATTCTGTCTCTCAGTGTTACACCGAACATTCCATTGTTAGACCGATCATTTCTGTGTGAGGGGCGAACATTCCATTGTTAGACCGATCATTTCTGTGTGAGGGGCGAACATTCAACATCAGAGGGGAGCAAATACACATTTCCTTCACTGTAGGCTGCACCCCAATGAAAAGTCAGCCCAGTGCTCTAGGCCAGCACTCCATTGATATTCTTCTCCTGCCATCAATGACCAACCCGGTCCCACACTTCATCCATGTCTTTGGGGGCCTCTCATCTCCTTATGAACTGTTTCTGCCATGATGAAGATCAGCCATGGAGTATATCTGAGGTGTATATCAGGGTGTGCTTCTTCCCCACATGAGAGCTGGGATGTCCAGCAACATTCATCTAGAAGACATTTCCTACACTAATACACCTCCAGGGTTGTGTGGAATCCATGATGTACATGAAGACAGGACTTCAGTGAGGAACATTTCCCTCACTCAGGACAGGAAAGTGGCTTCTCCCGCATGTGAGATCTCTGATGTTGGTAAAGATTGGACTTCTGTGAAAAACATTTCCCGCATTCAGAACAGGAATACGGCTTCTCCCCAGTGTGAGATCTCTGATGTGTGTGAAGCAAGACCTTGCATAAAAAACATTTCTCGCACTCTGGACAGGAATACAGCTTCTCCCCTGTGTGAAATCTCTGATGTCTGTGAAGATCAGTCTTCTGTGAAAAACATTTCCCGCACTCAGGACAGGAATACGGCTTCTCCCTCATGTGTGATCTCTTGTGTCTATGAAGACTGGACGTATCTGAATAACATTTCGGGCACTCAGGACAGGAATACGGCTTCTCCCCCGTGTGAGTTCTCTGATGTATATGAAGATTGTACTTTTTTGAAAAACATTTCCCGCACTCAGGACAGAAAAATGGCTTCTCCCCCGTGTGTGATCGCTGATGTAAATGAAGTTTGGCTGTATCTGAAAAACATTTCCCGCACTCAGGACAGGAATTTGGCTTCTCCCCTGCGTGAGATTTCTGATGCATGTAAAGATTGCACTTCCTTGAAAAACATTTCCCACACTCAAAACATGAATACGGCTTCTCCCCCATGTGAAATCTCTGATGATTGTAAAGATAGGACTTCTGTGTAAAACATTTCCCACACTCAGGACAGGAATACGGCTTCTCCCCCGTGTGAGATCTCTGATGTTTATGAAGACTGGACTTGTCTGAAAAACATTTCCCACACTCAGGACAGGAATACGGCTTCTCCCCCGTGTGAGATCTCCGATGTTTATGAAGACTGGACTTGTCTGAAAAACATTTCCCACACTCAGGACAGGAATGTGGCTTCTCCCCCGTGTGAGATCTCCGATGTTTATGAAGACTGGACTTGTCTGAAAAACATTTCCCACACTCAGGACAGGAATGTGGCTTCTCACCTGTGTGAGATCTCTGATGTGTGTTAAGACTGGGCTTACTTGAATAACATTTCCCACACTCAGTACAGGAATACGGCTTCTCCCCCGTGTGAGATCTCTGATGTATGTGAAGACTGAACTTCCTTGAAAAACATTTCCCACACTCAGGACAGGAATACGGCTTCTCCCCCGTGTGAGATGTTTGATGTTTGGACAGACTGGACTTATCTAAAAAACATTTCCCGCACTCAGAACAGAAATATGGCTTCTCCCCAGTGTGAGATCTTTCATGCACATTAAGATGTGATTTATAATGGAAACCTTTCCCGCACTCAGTACAGGAGAACCTCTTCCCTGTTGGAAGGCCGGCCCGGTCCCGCACAGTCTGAGGTTCCTCAGGATACAAGGAATCCGATGGTCCATCTACACTGGGTGGTGCCGGATGGACATTGGAGGGAGCCGGGTTTTCTCCTGGACTATACTGTGTGATGTCCTCATCTTCTACTTTCCAGTCTGGAGACAAAGTGAGACAATCCTCAGAGGTTTTCCTCATCTCCAGGCCATGGACTAAAATACAAAGACAAAGAGGATTACTAGACAGGAGCTGATTGGTTCCCCCAAACCAGGACTCCGCCCACATCAGGCAGCTTGGTCTCTAAGGAGCTTACAATTCCACCCTCAAGGGAACTAGGAAATGGCTCCTCTGATCTCCTACCAGGTCATTTCTTTATTCATGGACCTTAGTCAGAGAGTGAGGAAACAACCAGAACTGTCTTTTATAGGAGGGACAGTGATGAGGGGATTATAGGACGAGGGTCCCCACCCCCTCTATCACTCATCACCATCTTCCCAACACAAGAAGTACTGCACTTCCCTATTTACTCCATGATTTAGTCATGAAGAACAGCGGGGCTGAGCCCCACCAGAGGTCAGAGAGTGAGGATGGGGGGAGAACAACCAAGATGAAGACTGGACTGATCCTGAAGACCACCATCATTGGGGTATTGACTCCTCCCTCATTATCACTTTCTGTTTAAGGGTCCAAAGTTGGAGGATGTTATCACATTATTATCACCATGTAAAAGTCTGTGCTCCAATCACATCATCTGATATATAATGTGCAGCTGGGAGGAAATGGGGGGAACAAGAGAATCCATATTATGTGTATATATAGCAGTGGGGGGAGGGGGGAGAGCAGAAGTCAGGAGTATGGAATGTACAATATAGAGTATATAGTGCAGGGGTCAGGAGTATGTAATGTACAACATAGAGTATATAGTGCAGGGGTCAGGAGTATGTAATGTACAATATAGAGTATATAGTGCAGGGGTCAGGAGTATGTAATGTACAACATGGAGTATATAGTGCAGGGGTCAGGAGTATGTAATGTACAACATAGAGTATATAGTGCAGGGGTCAGGAGTATGTAATGTACAACATAGAGTATATAGTGCAGGGGTCAGGAGTATGTAATGTACAATATAGAGTATATAGTGCAGGGGTCAGGAGTATGTAATGTACAACATGGAGTATATAGTGCAGGGGTCAGGAGTATGTAATGTACAACATAGAGTATATAGTGCAGGGGTCAGGAGTATGTAATGTACAACATAGAGTATATAGTGCAGGGGTCAGGAGTATGTAATGTACAACATGGAGTATATAGTGCAGGGGTCAGGAGTATGTAATGTACAACAGAGTATATAGTGCAGGGGTCAGGAGTATGTAAGGTACAACATAGAGTATATAGTGCAGGGGTCAGGAGTATGTAATGTACAACATAGAGTATATAGTACAGAGGTCAGGAGTATGTAATGTACAACAGAGTATATAGTGCACGGGTCAGGAGTATGTAATGTACAACAGAGTATATAGTGCAGGGGTCAGGAGTATGTAATGTACAACATACAGTGGATATAAAACATCTGCACACTCCTGTGAAAATGTCGGGTTTCTGTGATGTAAAAAAAATTAGATAAAGATAAATAATTTCAGAACTTTTTCCACCTTTAATGTGACCTATAAACTGTACAACTCAGTTGAACAAACTGAAATCGTTTAGGGGGAATTAAGAATAAAAAATGAAATTAATCTGGTTGCATAAGTGAGCACACCCTTACACTAATCCTTTGTTGAAGCCCCTTTTGATGTGATTCCAGCACTCAGTCTATTTGGGGAGGAGTCTATCAGCACGGCACATCCTGACTTGGTAATATTTGCCCGCTCTTCCTTGCAGAAACACTCCAAATCTGTCAGATTGTGTGTCATCTCCTGCGCACAGCCCTCTTCAGATCACCCCACAGATTGTCCATCGGATTCAGGTCTGGGCTCTGGCTGAGACATTCCAAATCTTCCATCTTCTTCTGGTGAAGCCGTTCCTTTGTGGATTTGGATGGATGCTTTGGGTGGTTGTCATGCTGAAAGGTGAAGCTCCTCTTTGTTCAGCTTTCTAGCAGAAGCCGGAAGGTTTTGTGCCGATATTGACTGGTATTTGGAACTGTTCATAATTCCCTCTACCTTGACTAAGGCCCCATTTCCAGCTGAAGAAAAACAGCCCCAAAGCATGATGCTGCCACCACCATGCTTCACAGTGGGTATTCTGTTCTTCTGGTGGTGTGCAGTGTTGTTTTTGTGCCAAACATATCTTTTGGAATTATGGCCAAAAAGATCAACCTTGGTGTCATCAGACCAGAACACATCTCTCCACATGCTTCTGGGAGACTTCAGATGTGTTTTTCTAGAATGTAGCCGGGCTTGGATGGTTTTCTTCCTAAGAAAAGTCTTCCGTCTTCCACTCTACCCCATAGACCAGACATATGAAGAACACGGAGATTGTTGTCACATGGACCACACAGCCAGGACTTGCCACATATTCCTGCAGCTCCTTTCATGTTGCTGTAGGCCTCTTGGCCGCCTCCCAGACCTGTGTTCTTCTCATCTTTTCATCCATTTTGGAGGGACATCCAGTTCTTGGCGATGTCACTGTTGGTGATGTCACTGTTGGTGATGTCACTGTTGGCGAGGTCACTGTTGGTGATGTCACTGTTGGTGATGTCACTGTTGGCGAGGTCACTGTTGGTGATGTCACTGTTGGTGATGTCACTGTTGGCGAGGTCACTGTTGGCGATGTCACTGTTGGTGATGTCACTGTTGGTGATGTCACTGTTGGCGAGGTCACTGTTGGCGAGGTCACTGTTGGCGAGGTCACTGTTGCACCATATTCTCTCCACTTGATGATGACTGTCTTCACTGTGTTCCATGGTCTCCTAGATTGTAAGCTCCAAAGAGCAGGGCCCTTGAACCCCTCGTGTTCTGTTTTGTTACTGTCCTGTCTCATGTACCATCCCCCACTATAATGTACAGTGCGAGGCAAACCTTCTGCCGCTATATAAATACTGTATAATAATAATAATGGTACATCTAATGTCTTGGGAATTCTTTTGTTCCCTTCTCCTGACTGATACCTTTTAACAATGAGATCCCTGTGATGCTTTGGAAGCTCCCTGCATACCGTGGCTTTTGCTGAAGGATGCGACTAAGAAAATGTCAGGAAAGACCGACTAGAACAGCTGAACTTTATTTGTGTTTCATCAGAGGCACTTTAAATGATGGCGGGTGTGTACTGACTCCTATTTAACATGATTGTGAGTGTGATTGCTTCATTCTGAACACAGCTACATCCCCAGTAATAAGAGGGTGTGCACACTTATGCAACCACATTATTTTAGTATTTTTTGTTTTCTTCCCCCCTAAAAGATATCAGTTTGTTTTTCAATTCAGTTGTTTATAGCATGCATTAAAAGGTGGAAAAGTTCTGAAATTATTTATCCTTGTCTAATTTTTTACATCACAGAAACCTGACATTTTAACAGGGGTGTATATCCACTGTAGAGTATATAGTGCAGAGGTCAGGAGGATGTAATGTACAACATGGAGTATAGTGCAGGGGTCAGGAGTATGTAATGTACAACATAGAGTATATAGTGCACGGGTCAGGAGTATGTAATGTACAACAGAGTATATAGTGCAGGGGTCAGGAGTATGTAATGTACAACATAGAGTATATAGTGCAGGGGTCAGGACTATGGAATGTTCAACAAAGAGTATATAGTGCAGGGGTCAGGAGTATGTAATGTACAACATAGAGTATATAGTGCAGGGGTCAGGAGTATGTAATGTACAACACAGAGTATATAGTGCAGAGGTCAGGAGTATGGAATGTACAACATATAGTATATAGTTCAGGGGTCAGGAGTATGTAATGTACAACAGAGTATATAGTGCAGGGGTCAGGAGTATGTAATGTACAACAGAGTATATAGTGCAGGGGTCAGGAGGATGTAATGTACAACATAGAGTATATAGTGCAGGGGTCAGGACTATGGAATGTACAACATAGAGTATATAGTGCTGGGGTCAGGACTATGGAATGTACAACATAGAGTATATAATGCAGGGGTCAGGAACATGTAATGTACAACACAGAGTATATAGTGCAGGGGTCAGGAGTATGTAATGTACAACATAGAGTATATAGTGCAGGGGTCAGGAGTATGTAATGTACAACAGAGTATATAGTGCAGGGGTCAGGAGAATGTAATGTACAACATAGAGTATATAGTGCAGGGGTCAGGAGTATGTAATGTACAACATAGAGTATATAGTGCAGGGGTCAGGAGTATGTAATGTACAACATAGAGTATATAGTGCAGGGGTCAGGAGTATGTAATGTACAACATAAAGTATATAGTGCAGGGGTCAGGAGTATGTAATGTACAACATAGAGTATATAGTGCAGGGGTCAGGAGGATGTAATGTACAACATAGAGTATATAGTGCAGGGGTCAGGAGTATGTAATGTACAACATAGAGTATATAGTGCAGGGGTCAGGAGTATGTAATGTACAACATAGAGTATATGTTGCAGGGGTCAGGAGTATGTAATGTACAACATGGAGTATATAGTGCAGGGGTCAGGAGTATGTAATGTACAACATAGAGTATATAGTGCAGGGGTCAGGAGTATATAATGTACAACATAGAGTATATAGTGCAGGGGTCAGGAGTATGTAATGTACAACATGGAGTATATAGTGCAGGGGTCAGGACTATGTAATGTACAACATAGAGTATATAGTGCAGGGGTCAGGAGTATGTAATGTACAACACAGAGTATATAGTGCAGGGGTCAGGAGTATGTAATGTACAACATAGAGAATATAGTGCAGGGGTCAGGAGTATGTAATGTACAACATAGATTATATAGAGTATATAGTGCACGGGTCAGGAGTATGTAATGTACAACAGAGTATATAGTGCAGGGGTCAGGAGTATGTAATGTACAACATAGAGTATATAGTGCAGGGGTCAGGACTATGGAATGTTCAACATAGAGTATATAGTGCAGTGGTCAGGAGTATGTAATGTACAACATAGAGTATATAGTGCAGGGGTCAGGAGTATGTAATGTACAACATAGAGTATATAGTGCAGGGGTCAGGAGTATGTAATGTACAACACAGAGTATATAGTGCAGAGGTCAGGAGTATGGAATGTACAACATAGAGAATATAGTGCAGGGGTCAGGAGTATGTAATGTACAACATAGATTATATAGTGCAGGGGTCAGGAGTATGTAATGTACAATATAAATTATATAATGTAATGGTCAGGACTCATAATATTGGTATTCAGTAATTTAAGGTCCTTAAAGGGTTGCTTGCCTCCCATCTCCTGAGACTGCACTCAGTGACTTGGGGCTGAGACACTACAGACATATCCCTCCACCCGGCACAGCCAGCAGATAACAGAGAAGGTCCCCTGGAGGAGTCAGGCACAAGGCAGGAGACCCCAGTCACATGTCCTGGGTGCCTACATTATGCAATGCTTAGAGTAAAAATCAACATTTTGCTGCCAGCTGAACCCCAGAACCTCCATAAATCCAGTCTAGAGACATAAATTGTGTCTGCAGCACAGAGAAGGAAGATTATCCGAGAGAAATCCAGGAATACAGGACGGGGAACACAGCTCAGGAAAGTGACCAGGGGATTACAGGCTGATATCACCCAGTCCCCGCCCTACTCTGGACCAATCAGTGAGCAGTATGGGTGGAGGAATGGATTTAGTGTTCATGACCCACCTGTGCTGATCTCTGTAGGAGTGTCCTCCTCTATAAATGTCCCCGTTATTCCATCCTCCTCCATAGACTGCTGATCATCCCTCACATACGCCTCTTCTTCTTCTGCTTTCACCTCAAATTCTATATCGATTGGATCTCCACTCTAAATCAAGGAAATGAGAGAAAATATCATCTGTAAAATGTAAGATTTATGATTGTGACATCACACACAAAATCCACACATTGTCTCCCTTCACAGAAGCAGATCACATGTGATATGTGGGTACATTTCCCCTAAATACCGCATGCCATCCTGAAACTGTCCATTTCCTATCCCGTGTTGCGGTATTGACCACAAACACTGAACACGCTCAGTAAATACCGCATGAACAGGCGTTACATTCACAGAAGGAAATAAAGAATGAAATGCATGCGGTCATTAATTAGTGGTGGAGACATGCGGCATTCAGGAAATGTGTACTGCTTGGTAAAGAGTGGGCGGCCGCTGGCATCCTTAACAACCAGTAAACAACATGGTTGTTAGGGAGCGAGCGGCTGCCGCATCCAAACCAACAGATAAATCTAAAAAAAAAGAATTACCAGCAAGGAAATATTAAGAAAATGGCGTAGGATTCCCTCCTTGGGGGGTCTAGTATGGATTTTGAAAGGGGGCCCCTTGCCAAAATGAAAGAAATACATACCAGACCCCTATCTGAGCATGCAGCACAGCAAATCAGAAAAGGGGGGACAAGCAAGTGACCCCCCCCCTCCAGAAACATACCAGGCCACGTGCCCATAACATGGAGTGGATGCTCTGGGGCGGGGGGGGGAGCTTTGCTCCCCCAGAGCACCTTGTCCATGTTGATGGAGACAAGGGACTGTTCCCTACAACCCAGCCTAGTGGCTGTGGGGGTTTGCAGGCAGGAGACTTACAAAAAGTAACAAGGGGGCCCTCAGATCCCTCACCCCATGTGAATGAGTATGGGGTACATGGTACCCCTAATTATTCGCCCCAAAAAAGTATTCTGTTATATAGACAGCAGGCAGTTTTTGACAAGTCCTTTATTAACCACTTGCCTACCAGGCACTTATACCCCCTTATTTACCAGGCCAATTTTCAGCTTTCAGCGCTGCCGCACTTTGATTGACAATTGCGCGGTCATGCAACATTGTACCCATATGAAATTTTGATCATTTTTTTCTCACAAATAGAGCTTTCTTTTGGTGGTATTTAATTGCCACTGGGCGCTTTACTTTTTGCGCTATAAATAAAAAAAGTGCAAAAAATTTTTATTATAAAATTTTTCAAACAGGTATTTTTTCTCCTTCACTGATGTGCATTGATGAGGCGGCACTGATAGGTGACACTGATGATGGGTACTGATAGACGGCACTGACTGGCATCACTGCTGGGCACTGACTGGCACAACCCCTGGGCACTGACTGGTGGCACTGCTGGGCGGCACTGGTGGGTGGCACTGGTGGGTGGGCACAGGTGGGTGGCACTGGTGGGTGGCACTTCTGGGCACAGGTAGGTGGCACTTCTGGGCACAGGTGTGTGACACTGCAGAGTGGCACAGGTGGGTGCACTGCTGGGCACAGGTGGGTGCACTGCTGGGCACAGGTGGGTGATCTGCTGGGCACAGGTGGGCGGAGCTAGTGGGCGCACTGCTGGGCACAGGTGGGTGCACTGCTGGGAACAGGTGGGTGATCTGCTGGGCACAGGTGGGCGGAGCTAGTGGGCGCACTGCTGGGCACAGGTGGGCCGAACTTACGGGTGGCACTGCTGGGCACCGATCATCAGGGCACTGATCATCAGTGTCCTGATGATCGGTGCCGATCCCCGCTCTGACAACTGCCGGTTCTCGGCAGTACTTTCCTCACGATCTGACAGCGTGAGGAAAGTGCAGCCGAGAACCGGCACTTGCATTTCCCTGTGATCAGCGTGTCATTGGACACCGCTGATCACGTGGTAAAAGGCCGCTGGGATCGGCCTTTTACCACATCACGTGATCAGCTGTGTCCGTAGGACACAGCGATCACGGAGATCGCCGGGTGCGCGCCCCCTGGGGCGCGCAGGAGAGCGCGTTCTGGGGGGACGTCATATGACGTCCACCCAGAACTGGCCGGCCGCAGTGAAGCCGTCATTCGGCTATCTGCGGTCGGCTACTAGTTAAAAAAGAAAAATAAAGCAAAATGTCCCCCCCGGTGTAGATCCATCATCAATCACGATGCTCGCTGTCACGGAAAGAAAAGCTCCGCTCCCAATGAAGACTCCCCTCTGTCTGACAGCTCTGCTGCCTCCTGCCACTAAATATACTAAGAGACGGTGTCACTCGGTGACGTCACTGACTGAGGCATGTTGTATTGGTGATGTCACTGACCGGGGCATGTTGTATTGGTAAAGTCACTGACCGGGGCATGTTGTATTCGTGACGTCACTGACCGGGGCATGTTGTATTGGTGACGTAACAAGAGGGCAAGGCCACCCAGTGACGTCACAGGGTAGTAGCATTCCTTAGTTTATTTAGAAGTGGGAGGCGACAAAGCTGTCAGATGTCAGGAGGGGAGCTTTGTTTTTTCAGCGATGACAGCGAGTATCGTGATTGGATCATCGATGGATCTACATCAGGGGGATATTGCTCTTTATTTTTGTTTTGTCAAAAATTTATTCCAGTGTTTTTTTTTACACTACACTGTTTGGTGAATGAATAGGGGTACTATGTACTCTAAACTCATTCACATTGTGGGGGGGCGGGATCTGGGGGCCTCCATGTTAAAGGTGGCTTCCAGATTCCAATAAGTCCCCCACCCAAAGCCCCCCCACAACCACTGCCCAGGGTTGTGAAGAAGGGACCCTTGTCCCCATCGCCATGGGGACAAGGTGCTTTTGGGGGCGCAGAGTGCCCCTGCCCTGAAGCACCCACCCCATGTTGAGAATATGTGGCCTGGTACGGTTCAGGAGGAAGGTGGGCACTCACTAAGGGTCTGGTATTGATTTTGGAGGGGAACTCACTCCTTTAATTTTATTTTTTTGGCATCGGGGTTCCCCTCAAAATCCATACCAGACCTGTCACAGCTGTCAGCGGGGAACTTGGCGGCCGTCCGCTCCTTGTTTACTGGTTGTTGGGGACACTGGCGGCTGCCCTCTCCTTAACAACAAGCTATTTACAAGTGTTGCTATGGACACCAGTGGTAAATTCCCCGCAGGATTCACTACTAAAAAACAGAATGCAGCATCTTACTACATACTGGGATACGGGAAGATACCGCTTTGTGATTGGAGCCCATAGTCTCTACAAGTCCATGTTCTAGATTCTCCATCCCACCAACCTTGTAATAGTGAGGGATGGTGTGACCTTCTTGTGTGGAATCCCGGGAATACAGGGGACGGGGACATCTCTCTGGTGGGTTCCTGGTATTAGGTGGCTCCATCATCTCCTTGTGTCCTTCTGAAAACTCCTCCATCACTCCATACTCCTCATCCTCCTCTTTATACTCTTCTTTAACATCAATATTATCATCCCCGAGGATTCCACTCTGAAAGATATAATAAAACATTCATTGTAACAAACATGCTGTGTATAAATCACAACTACCAATAATTGTCATCATCTACCTGATGATGGTGAGGGATGGTGGGACCTTCCTGTGTGGAATCCCGGGAATACAGAGGACGGGGACATCTCTCTGGTGGGTTCCCATGACTGGATCCATCTGTAGGAAACACACACACTGACTGAATCCATTGTTTCTATGTGTTTATCAGATGATGGGGGATCTAGGTGGATCCTCCGTACTGCTCTCTCCTTTACAATAAAGTCTCCTCTTACCCGGTGATGTGAGGGGCGGCTGATTGTCCATCATGACGTCCTTGTAGAGATCCTTGTGTCCTTCTAAATACTCCCACTCCTCCATGGAGAAATAGACAGTGACACCCTGACACCTTATAGGAACCTGACACACACAATGATACAGTCACCATCCAGACACATCCCTTGTCTGTTACTGGAGAATGTCCCAGAATTCCCGGCACCGCTCACCTCTCCTGTCAGCAGCTCCATCATCTTCTTAGTGACTTCTAGAATCTTCTGTGTCTTCTGTCTTGTAGGGATCAGGGATGGAGGTGGGGGGATGGTGATGGGATTCTGGATTCTCGAGGATCTTGTGGTCATACGATGAGATCTCCTTCTGGTGTCATTGTCGGTAGATTTCTTCATGACTCCTGTACAGTTCTATGTGATACAAAGATAAATCTCACTCTCCCATAATCCCTCACTTCTATGGTCAGCTCTAGATTTATTCTCCAGGGATTGGCCACAATGTGCCGACTCAGCAAAGGACAGACATCTCCATCCAATGATATGATGACAATGGGGTCAGATTTATAGCTCCTTCTAGAAGTCATATAATAGAGTCACTAATGGTTTACTAGTAAGGCTCACTGACCCACCAGGAAATGTCACCCATGGATTTAGTGGTCAGTGGGCGTGGCATGCTGGTAATCATGGGTCTCTCTGATTGGACGAAAGCTGAGATTGTTCTCTTCTATAACCAATGCCGCCATCTTGTGCTATAACCAAATCTCATAGAGTCCGGACACTTTATGTATTCATAGTACTTGTGTGGATGTCGTTATTGATTACAGAACATCAGAAGACTTCAAGTGACTCTGAATCCCTCCCAGTGTACAGCCGAGTCAGATTTAACCCCTTCATTACACTCACCTCTCCAGTCAGCAGGCTGAGGATCTCCAGGGTGAGCTTCAATATCGTCTCATTCCGGGGAAATTCCTTCCTTACAATCTTCACAAAACCCAAAGTCTGCTGATTGTCCATCATGACGTCCTTGTAGAGGTCCTTGTGTCCTTCTAAATACTCCCACTCCTCCATGGAGAAATAGACAGTGACACCCTGACACCTTATAGGAACCTGACACACACAATGATACAGTCACCATCCAGACACATCCCTTGTCTGTTACTGGAGAATGTCCCAGAATTCCCGGCACCGCTCACCTCTCCTGTCAGCTGATGGACCATCATGGTGGTCAGTTCCAGAATCTTCTGCTCTTTCTCCCTCTCAGGTATCAGAGAATGAGATGGAGGCACCATGGTGAGGCTCTGGGTTCTGCTCCATCGTCCTGAGATTGGCTCCCCACTAGACTTCTTCTTTACAACATAATCCTACAGATCAGGAGACAAATAAAACAATATTAATCACCTGACATCATCTAAATGTGTGCAAAAATAAAATGGTCTATTGACCAGAATAGACAAGAGTGATGTCATGTGACCTCCCAGAATCCTCCTCACCTCTCCGGTCAGGTCTGTGTTTTATTAATAGAGATGAGAGTGACGTCATGTGACCTCCCAGAATCCTCCTCACCTCTCCGGTCAGGTCTGTGTTTTATTAATAGAGATGAGAGTGACGTCATGTGACCTCCCAGAATCCTCACCTCTCCAATCAGGTCTGTGTTTTATTAATAGAGATAAGAATGATGTCATGTGACCTCCCAGAATCCTCCTCACCTCTCCGGTCAGGTCTGTGTCTTATTAATAGAGATGAGAGTGATGTCATGTGACCTCCCAGAATCCTCCTCACCTCTCTGGTCAGGTCTGTGTTTTATTAATAGAGATAAGAGTGATGTCATGTGACCTCCCAGAATCCTCCTCACCTCTCTGGTCAGCAGGTAGATGATCTCCAGGGTGAGGTTTAGTATCTTCTCAGTCATGTGACTCCGGTCCTCCTCCATCCTCATTGGTGCCATCATGTGATCTATACAGGTCTCCTTGTAGACGGATAACTTTGGGAAATGAAAGTAAGAATGATTTGGATGGTATTGGTCACACAATAATAGGATGTGGATGTGAGGGGGGAATAGGAGGGTTGCTGGACATTGAAGAACTACTCCCCCCATGGGAAGACATTTTGTTTGGACTGTTTAGTGTTTACTACAATTTTGAGGTCCGGGGACCCTTTTCTCTGTTGGGTTTGTTTGGTCTCTGAACTGGTTTTGATGAGTATTAGATCTGCAGACAAGGAATGATAAATCTGATCCTTCCTATGACTAGTTTGCTCTGAGGCAGTGCTGTGAGGTCAATGTCGGTTCATCATGCAGGGATGGTCACTTTACATCACCCGACGCCCGGGACATGTAGTTCTGGGGGCCGGGCAAGTATTGTTTTTAATCTTTATCCCTGCTGAGGGCAAGCCACAGGGCTCTCCTTTCAGGTGCCAGCCTCTGCCACCCCGTGTGTGTGAACCTCTCCTGTACCTACTATGCTTCCCCGGCTCTGCTTGCCCATCTGTGGGTCCGGGTCAGCGTGTGTCGGAGGGTAGAGGGGACGGAGGAGAGCGGACATGTTCACTCCCTTCTTGTCCTGACCCAGAAGTGATGTTATGACAGATTTCCCAACCATCGAGGCCAGCAAAGAATGTAATGCGGTGCGATGTGCTCTACATTACATCCAATGGAGTACAGGGGAACATTGGGGGTCTTTTAGACCCTGGATGTCTCAATAAAGAGAACCTGTCATCAAAAGTCATCACATAGAGGACTTTGTCCCCTTAAGTAAAAATGTTTTTTTTAATTGTAAAGAATTAAAGTTACACCCAAGTACATAACTCCTCCCCTTAAAACATGTTGAGGCTCCCCACCCCACATATATGCGCACCCAAACGCAAGAGCACACGCTGGAGCGCCTACACGTGATAACATTGATTGTGATACACGTTACATATCGCCGGTCACACCAGAATGAGAGGATAATTCTAGGAGCAGACCTCCTCCGTACTCTATACTGATGACCTAGAAGGGGCTATAAATGTGTCCCCTATAGATAATACCGGGACTAAAGGTTGTCACCATTTCAGCACACACAACTTAAGGTTTGACATGTTGGATATCTATTTACTCGCTGCAACCTCGGCTTTTATATTTTTACACATAAATGGGTCATTTATTGCTTTTTGTGCCCTGAAATCAGCTTAAGTGTATTTTTTACTGAAATTTGGCATTTCATAGACTTTGTGATAATATTTTGTGACATAAAAAATTAGAACTGCCACTATTTTATTCTCTAAAGTCTCTACTTTCAGAAAATCGATAGTTTGGGGGTTTTGTGTCATCTTCAGGATAAAATGATTTTTTTAATGTGTGCAAAAAATGGCTCTGGGAGTGAAAGGGAGAAAGGATAAGCAGGACACTCCCCTTTCCTGAGGAGCAGCCAATCGGTTCTCATTACACTGCAAGGTCTCTCCCCTCCCTGCTAGTCCTGGGTGCGGTGCTGGAGACAGGCGGGGGACGGGAGGAGGAGATAAACAGAACAATGTTACACATATTACACATTTGAGTTGCTATAAAGCCCCTTTCATTTTTTAAAGCCGAAAACATTCCTAAAAGAGCCTCAGATTTATATACATTTGTTGTAAATAGGAAATAACATCTTATTACCTCCTCTGCTGCCACTTCCACCAACGTCTCCTCTATACTTCTTCCTACCTCAACTCTCATCTGGAACTTTCTGTCTGTCCCTGACATCACTTCCTGTCTGTGCCTGACATCACTTCCTGTCTGCATTCCAGAGAGACTTCCTGTCTGGGTAGAAGTGAGATCCCCACCTTGTGGAGCTCAGAGGAACTGCAGCCCCGAGATCCAACCCATAATCCCCATTCCCGTATATTATGTACCTTACAGGGATACTACGGGAGATGAAACATTACTGAATAAAGGAAGAAGAAATAAATGTAACTCTTATATAACCAACTGTTCAACAAACATCTCTTATTACATATATTATTTTTACAGTATTTATAAAGCACCAATAGATCGCTCAGCGCTGTACATTACAAAGGGGGACAGAACATGTGACAGTACAATACCAATACAATGCAAAACATGAGGGGTTTGAGGGCCCTGCTCTTTCGCGCTTACAATCTAGGAGGGAGGGGATGGAGGTACAGGAGGAGATCGCTGTGGGGGATGGAGTGGTAGGAAGAGCGGAGGAGATCGGCAAGTTAGCAGGGGGTGGGGTAGGCTTCCCTGAAGAGGTGGGTTTTCAGGGTGCGCCTAAAGGAGAGGAGAGTAGGTGATAGTCTGATGGGTTGGGGTAGGGAGTTCCAGAGGATGGGTGACACCCTGGAGAAGTCCTGGAGGCGGGCATGGGAGGAGGAGACCAGGGAACTAGAGAGAAGGAGGTCTTGTGAGGAGCGGAGTGTGCGTGTTGGGTGGTACTTGGATATTAGGTCGGTGATGTAGTTCGGGGCAGTATGGTGGACAGCTTTGTACGTCAGTGTTAGGATTTTGAATTTGATACGTTGCGCAATCGGAAGCCAGTGGAGGGATTGGCAGAGGAGGGTGGCGGAAACGGAGCAGTTGGAAAGGTGAATGAGTCTGGCAAACGTGTTCAGGATCGACTGAAGCGGGGATAGCCAGCGGTGAGGCAGACCAGTGAGGAGGGAGTTGCAGTAATTGAGTCGTGATATGATGAGGGAGTGGATGAGCTGTTTAGTGGTTTCTGGGGTTAGGAACGTGCAAATTTTGGCGAGGTGGAGTCTGCATGAGTTACTTAATGATTGGACTTGGGGCTGGAAGAATAGGTTGGAGTCCAGAATGACACCAACTACTCTGGCCTGCGGGGCGGGTTTGATGGTGGCATTGTTGGATGTGATTGAGAAGTCAATGGGAGGTGGTGTCCAGGCTGGGGGGAAGAAAAGAAACTCGGTTTTGGAGAGGTTCAGTTTAAGGAAGTGGAGCGACATCCAGTCTGATATGTCGCTCAGTAGGTGTGTGATTCGGGCAGAGACCGAGGGGGTGAGGTGGGGGGTTGAGAGATAGATTTGTGTGTCGTCAGCATAGAGGTGGTAGTTGAAGCCGTGAGAGTGTATGAGTTGGCCAAGGGAGGAGGTGTAGATGGAGAAGAGAAGGGGCCCGAGGACAGAGCCTTGAGGGACTCCAACAGAGAGGGGGAGTGAGGGGGAGGTGGTAGCATTATAGGTAACACTGAAAGAGCGTTGTGACAGGTAGGATGAGAGCCAGGAGAGAGCGGAATCTATGAGGCCGAGGGAGTGTAGTTTTTTGAGGAAGAAGGGGAGTGGTGGACGGTGTCGAAGGCCGCAGAGAGGTCAAGGAGTAGGAGCACTGAATAGTGGCCATTAGCTTTGGCGATTAGCAGGTCGTTGGAGAGTTTGAGTAAGGCAGTTTCGGTGGAGTGTAGGGGACGGAAGCCAGACTGTAGGGGATCGAGGAGGTTGTTGTCATTGAGGTGAGAGCATAGGTGGGTGTAGACTAAGCGCTGAAGGAGTTTGGATGTGAATGGGAGCAGGGAGATGGGTCTGAGGTTGTTCGGGTCATTGGGGTCCAGGGAGGGCTTTTTAAGTATGGGGGTGATGTGTGCATGCTTCAGAGGGGAGGGGAAAGTGCCGGAGGAGAGGGAGAGATTAAAGATGTGGGTGAAGGAGCGTAGGATAGAGGGGGAGGGAGGTCGTAGGAGTTGTGAGGGGATAGGGTTGAGGGGGCAGGTGGTGAGGTGGGCATCAGAGAGGACCTTGGAGACTTGCTCGATGGTAGTAAGGTCGAAGGTGTGGAGTGTTGAGAGGGCTTCAATATGAGGAATGTTGGGTGGGGTGGAAGTGGAGGTCAGAGCAGTGGTGGGGCTGTGGAAGAGGGGTGATGAGGGGGTAGCTGTGTGAGAGGGGACGGGGTTGGAGGGAGTTTGAGCAGTGATGAAGTCCCTGTGGGTTGTGTCGAGGGAGAGGGGTGATGAGGGGGTAGCTGTGTGAGAGGGGACGGGGTTGGAGGGAGTTTGAGCAGTGATGAAGTCCCTGTGGGTTGTGTCGAGGGAGAGGGGTGATGAGGGGGTAGCTCATATAGAAAAGTTTTACAAACACAAAACACAAAATACAAATGTATAGCTAATGAGACAGATCCCACCAAACCTGATCCTTCCAGGGAAGAAAATGCAAAAATACATCCTAAAGTATAAAAATATATATCAATCCACTCATAATGAACATCATCTTCTGGAAGTGTCTGCAAATCCATCCATTTCATACACATTTAATTTTTCATTTTCTCAGCAGATCTCCTGCAGCTTATTAGCTCCCATTTCCCTTTCTATGTCTCAGCGGATCTCCTGCATCCTATTAGTACCATTTCCAATTTCATACTAAAGTCAATAACCTCCAATAGGTACAGGTAGCATCCTAGCAACTGACAGATTAATATTCAGAATTATATTCCAAATGCAAAGATACCAAACATGGCAAACCCTTGTCACCCAGGAGGAAAGAGACTGCTTCTTCTGTCTTGTAGGCACTAACATAGTGATGTAAGGTCTTGTGTGACTCATATTAAAATGATCTATACGAATATATACTTCATATTAATGTGCCCAGTTCCTGCTGAAGTTTATGAATTGTATGAAAAATGACTTGTGGAATGTACGTTTTATAGCACGCTCTATCTCTTATATCCTAACAGGTCATGACTGAGTTATTGTTTTGTGATCCAGCAGAGGAAAGTGGTTTTCCAGCAGACCCCCTGGAACCAGACTAATTAATGGTTTACAGCCCTGGAGATGATCTATCTGTGTTTTATTTACGATAAGAGATCCTGTTGACCTCCGTTCGACATACAGCTATGCATTCCATGGACAAAGGGAGGACAGGAGAGAATATGGCTGAGAACGAACAAGATGGCTGTCATGTACAACGTCCGTGTCTCTATTGCACACAATCATCACAGAAGGAGGTCCTGATTTCTCTATATAAATCTATTTTTCACTAGATGGGTCCACAGAAGGAGGAAGGAGGTCCTGATTCCTCTATATAGATCTTTATATCAATAGAGGGGTCCCCGTCAGGAGGAATGAGGTCCTGATTCCTCTATATAGATTGTTATATCACTAGAGGGGTTCACCGGCGGGAGGAAGGAGGTCCTGATTCCTCTATATAGATCTACATATCACTAGAGGGGTCACTGGCGAGAGGAAGGAGGTCCTGATTCCTCCACAAAGATCTATATATCACTAGAGGGGTTACCAGCAGGAGGAAGGAGGTCCCGATTCCTCTATATAGATCTTTATATCACTAGAGGGGTCACCGGCAGGAGGAAAGAAATCCTGATTCCTCTATATAGATCTTTATAACACTAGAGGGGTCCACAGAAGGAGGAAGGAGGTCCTGATTCCTCTATATTGATTTACATATCACTAGAGGGGTCACAGGCAGGAGGAAGGAGGTCCTGATTCCTCTATATAGATCTTTATATCACTAGAGGGGTCAAAGGTGGGAGGAAAGAGGTCTTGATTACTCTATATAAATATTTATAACACTAGCGGGGTCTCCGGCAGGAGGAAGGAGGTCCCGATTCCTCTATATAGATCTTTATATCACTAGAGGGGTCACCGTCAGGAGGAAGGAGGTCCCGATTCCTCTATATAGATCTTTATATCACTAGAGGGGTCACCGTCAGGAGGAAGGAGGTCCAGATTCTTCTATATAGAACTTTATATCACTAGAGGGGTCACCATCAGGAGGAATGAGGTCCCGATTCCTCTATATAGATCTTTATATCACTAGAGGGGTCACCGGCAGGAAGAAGGAGGTCCCGATTCCTCTATATAGATCTTTATATCACTAGAGGGGTCACCGTCAGGAGGAAGGGGGTCCAGATTCTTCTATATAGAACTTTATATCAATAGAGGGGTCACTGGTGGGAGGAAGGAGGTCCCAATTCCTCTATATAGATCTCAATATCACTAGAGGGGTCACCGGTGGGAGGAAGGACATCCCGTTTCCTCTATATCGATCTTTATATTACTAGAGGTGTCACCGGCAGGAGGAATCAGGTCCTGATTCCTCTATATAGATCTTTATATCACTAGAGGGGTCACCGACAGGAGGAAGGAGGTCCTGATTCCTCTATATAGATCTTTATATCACTAGAGGGGTCACCGGCAGGAGGAAGGAGGTCCCGATTCCTCTATATAGATCTTTATATCACTAGAGGGGTCACCGGCAGGAGGAAGGAGGTCCCGATTCCTCTATATAGATCTTTATATCACTAGAGGGGTCACCAGCAGGAGGAAGGAGGTCCCGATTCCTCTATATAGATCTTTATATTACTAGAGGTGTCACCAGCAGGAGGAAGGAGGTCCCAATTCCTCCATATAGATCTATATATCACTAAAGGGGTCACCAGCAGGAGGAAGGAGGTCCCAATTCCTCCATATAATCGATATATAATGGTGTAGCGCTAAATAAATACTAACATTCTGATGGATTTGGTAAAATGCCTATTCTGTTTCCTGTTTAAAATATACATTTTATACATATTTACTTTTATACTTTTTCATATTTCTAAATATATGTGTTCTGCGTATATATTTTTGTCTGCTGGGCTTTGCAGTCCTCCTTAACTTGTTTGCTCAGAGTGATGCTCTCAACCCCTCCCTTTGCACTGAGAGGATTTCACTTAGGCTTTGAGTATGTGAAGGGGAGTGAATAGATAACGGGATGAGAAGCAAGCATCAAGTTTCTACATTTCTCCTATATTTCAGCCAAGCAAAATGTGCCTTTTAGAATGTGACTGTATATACGTAATAATGACGTATACTCTATTGTTTTCTATGTATAAAAGGTTAAGCACCGCCCTGCAATAAACAGAGATGAGATGATGTGAAAGTGGTTGTACTGGACAGTTGTCCGTGTAATTATTTTCCGGCACGCAATCCATATCTCAAAATTAGGAACAGCAGCAGAAATCCTACCCTGAGCCCGATTGTGGTTCTCACAACCTTTTTAACATAAGTGACCAAAATCAGACTAAATATGATGAATAAACAATCATAAGTGAAAAAGTGTACCAATAATAAATTAGTGCACACACACAATCAATATAAAAGGATAACCCCAACTACAGGGACCAAACTAAGTGAATAACATAATTAGTGCATGTGTACAAAAACACTCTGTGAAAATATTATATATATATATATATCCACTAATAAAAAGTCCACAACAGTGACCACAAGGGCCAGCTCGCTTTAGGGTAAGACACGCTTTCCCAGGAATAGGATCCTGGCTCTCAGGGTAGCTTGTACGGGGACTCTGAGTGCAGCCAGCAGTGGATCGGGAGTGCAGGTCGGTGATCGGAGGTGGAGTGACATGCTGTGGACCCTGTGCTCACCAAGCTCTCAGGTATGAGATCACAAATGAGTTATGATCCTGTGTGGGTGAACTACTATTACAAGTACCAGGGGATTGGAGGACTCAGGAGGATAAAAGCCTGTGGGATATCCAGGAGGGTCCATCCGGTGGTGACGAGGCTATTCCTGGGAAAGCGTGTCTTACCCTAAAGCGAGCTGGCCCTTGTGGTCACTTTTAGGAGGGGAGGGGGCACTTTGGATGTTTTTGGATTCACGAGTTGTTGGCACTGGATTCACATTTATTTAAATGCAAGTTATTGCTGTGGAGCACTAATCAACATTATTGGAACAGTGTGTGGACTTTTTATTAGTGGATATATATATAATATTTTCACAGATGTTTTTGTACACATGCACTAATTATGTTATTCACTTAGTTTGGTCCCTGTAGTTGGGGTTATCCTTTTATATTGATTGTGTGTGTGCACTAATTTATTATTGGTACACTTTTTCACTTCTGATTGTTTATTCATCATATTTAGTCTGATTTTGGTCACTTATGTTAGTATTTATTTAGCGCTACACCATTATATATCGATTATTTAGACTTTATGGTTGAAGGGAGGTGTTAGCAGCTTAGGGGTAGGGATTTTTCCATTCAAGCGCAGGGGATTGTTCTCTTTTTAATTCCTCCATATAGATCTATATATCACTAGAGGGGTCACTGGCGAGAGGAAGAGGGTCCTGATTCCTCTATATAGATCTTTATATCACTAGAGGGGTCACCGGCAGGAGGAAGGAGGTCCTGATTCCTCTATATAGATCTTTATATCACTAGAGGGGTCACCATCAGGAGGAAGGAGGTCCTGATTCCTCTATATAGATCTTTATATCGCTAGAGCGGTCACCGGCAGGAGGAAGGAGGTCCCGATTCCTCTATATAGATCTTTATATCGCTAGAGGGGTCACCGGCAGGAGGAAGGAGGTCCTGATTCCTCTATATAGATCTTTATATCACTAGAGGGGTCACCGGCAGGAGGAAGGAGGTCCTGATTCGTCTATATAGATCTTTATATCGCTAGAGGGGTCACCGGCAGGAGGAAGGAGGTCCTGATTCCTCTATATAGATCTTTCTATCACTAGAGGGGTCACCAGCAACCTCATGTAGAATACTGTGTCCAGTTCTGGAGACCTCACTTACATAAAGGTATTGATAAGATAGAACGAGTCCAGAGATGGGGAATACAAATAGTGATATCAGGAGAGACTTCAGGAACGTAACATGTCCAGTCTGGAGGAGAGAAGGGAAAGGGGAGACATGACTGAAACCTTTACATACAACAAGGGAGTGAATAAGGTTCAGGAGGGCAGGATTTTCAATATGAAACCAAAATGAAGAACACGAGGACATGACCTCCAACTAACTGGAGGAAAGTTCACAACTAATCTCAGAAAGTATTATTTTACTGAAAGAGTAGTTGATGCTTGGAGTAAACTTCCAGCAGAGGTAGTGAGCCAGTGACAAATCACAGAGATCATCACAATAGTACACAATGAATGGCTATGAATGCAAGCCATTCATTGTGTACAACTGTCATGTGATCACTGTGATTGGTCACAGCAATCACATGGTACTGGGCTGGCCTGGTACAATGATCTGTCATCTGGTGGACACAGCAGGTGACATATCAAGATACAGCAGAGCCACTAGACTTGGAGGACTTCATATGATGTCCACCCAGGATGGGAGAGATCCCTCTCAGCTGTCATTCTGCTATAGGCCTGGTGGGAAGCAGTTCATTACAGGGGACACTGTACAGGTTCTACATGTAGTCTCGGGGGTCCCTGTGGAAGTCCATGTGTGGACATTTCTACCTATGATAAATGACAGGCTAAACCCACCTGGAGACTTTCTCCACACCTGGAGTGTGCTGAGTTCTTGGAGAACGTCTACACAGTGTTTCCAGATTGGCTTTATCACCCCAACGAGCTCGCTCCAGTTCATGGATGTCATCATTATGTTTGGAGGATCTCACCAGTCAGGAGCCTTTCCTGTCATCCTACATGTTCCCTTCTGAGGATTGTTCTATCCTTCCAAACAAATGTATGAAATCATGGATGAGTCCTCCTTCTATGTGATCTAGAAGATCTTCAATCACAATGTCTTTATGGATGAAGTGGATGGCCCAGTTTATATATTATTTATTGCTTTACAGCTTTATTCCCTCCAGGATTCATTCTTTATTTATAGAACCATTCAAGGAAGTGTTCTTACTTTGAGAGATCTCCACCACCATTCCTCTGTGACCATTACATCCTTGTCATTTATGTCTAACATCTTCATTATCAGTGGATTGATAGATATTTTTATACTTTAGGATGTATTTTTGCATATTTTACCCAAAAATATCTGTTTTGGAGGTCTCTGTTTTATTATGTATTTTGTTTTTATCTTGTGTTCTGTGTCTTTAAGACTTTTCTATCTGTAGTAAAATATATTATATAAACAGTTGGTTGCATAAGAGTTAGGTTTATTGTTTCTTACTTTTTTAGTTCTTTTTGATCTTCCCTGGTATCCCTGTAAGGTAGATACAATGCTGGAATGTTATTAGGGGACGTTTCTCGGGGCTGCAGTTCCTATGAAATCCACAAGATGGTGATCTCATTTCTCCCCAGACAGGACTTCTCTATGGGATACAGACAGGAAGTGATGTCAGGTACAGACAGGAAGTGATGTCAGGTACAGGCAGGACATTCCGAGAGGTGAGTTGGGAGGAAGCAGATCGGAAACATTTGTGGAAGTGGCAGCAGAGGAGGTAATAAGTTGTTATTTCCTATTTACACCCAGTAACCCCCGTCATGTCTGTCCTCTTCCTCCATAGTCATGTCTGTCCTCTCCCTCCATAGTCACATCCGTCCTCTTCCTCCATAGTCATGTCCATCCTCTTCCTCCATAGTCACGCCCGTCCTCTTCCTCCATAGTCACGCCCGTCCTCTTCCTCCATAGTCACGCCTGTCCTCTTCCTCCATGGTTACGCCCGTCCTCTTCCTCCACGGTCACGTCCGTCCTCTTCCTCCACGGTCACGTCCATCCTCTTCCTCTACAGTCACGTCCGTCCTCTTCTTCCACAGTCACGTCCGTCCTCTTCCTCCACAGTCACGTCCGTCCTCTTCCTCCACAGTCACGTCCGTCCTCTTCCTCCACAGTCACGTCCGTCCTCTTCCTCCACAGCCACGTCCATCCTCTTCGTCCACAGTCACGTCCGTCCTCTTCCTTCACAGTCACGTCCGTCCTCTTCCTCTACAGTCACGTCCGTCCTCTTCCTCCATAGTCACGTCCGTCCTCTTCCTCCATAGTCATGTCCGTTCTCTTCCTCCATAGTCACTGTGACGTCTTTTATCTCCAGCAGATGATGATACACACATATATAGTGTGGGAACCCAGATGAACCCCTTCAGGGGCAGAACATTCCCCCACTTCCGGGGCCGGAACATTCTCCTCATTGTGGAGATAAATTCTAGTAATATGGTCCTCTAAACAAACAGCACTGACAATAAATAGACAAGACAAGGACCATCCTGACCATACATGGCCTACAAAGGGCAATGATGACACTACACAGGCAGCCAATGGGCAATCATTACACTATGCAGCCAACACAATGATGGAGTGCCGGGGTCAGGAGTATGGAGCATAGGGCCCCTTACATTGCTGTATTTACTTTCCAGACCTCCTTACAGAACTCCTATCAGGAAAGGAAGACAACCTTCACCTTCTTACCATCTCATTGTTTTCCAGTATACCAAGTGGAATGAAGGAGGGCGGTCCTTCACCCCTTGGTGGTCACTTGTTCTTAGAGGAGGTCTGTTGGTGCATTATCGACTAAAAGGTAGTCAGGGGTCAGTGCTGAACATCTTCAGGAGACACTTCAATACCTTCCCATGACACAGGCTCTGGCAGTGCCCGGTGCTGGAATTCAAAGCCCCAGGAACCCACCACCACTCTGTACAATGTCCTGGATATCACAGTATACTTGGCAATGAATGAACTAACCCTTCCCTTATGTTGTTCTCTTCCTACCCACGATGGGCTGTCATTGGAGGGAAGAGAACAGACTCCTCCCCCAGAGCTCTCTATTACACCAGTAGGATCCTCCTGCTATCCCATCCAATCCCTTCTCTTACTGCAGAGAGTGACAGTGACATCACTCCTGTCAGTCAGCAGGCTGCTAGAGATTGGAGCCTTGCAGTCAGAGTTCTGGCTATTAAAGTCAGCAAATCCGGCCAAAAGTCAGCAAGTTCCCCTTCCTGGACATCATGATGAGCCGACATTGACCTCACAGCACTGCGTCAGAGCAAACAGGTCATAGGAAGGATCAGATTTATCATTCCTTGTCTGCAGATCTAATACTCATCAAAACCAGTTCAGAGACCAAACAAACCTAACAGAGAAAAGGGGATTTCTGATCTGGCAGGTCAAGATTGTCCCAGGACCTCCAAGATGTAGCAAACACTAAACAGTTCAGATTAAATGTCTTCCCATGGGGGGAGTAGTTCTTCAATGTCCAGCAACCCTCCTATTCCCCCCTCACATCCACATCCTATTATTGTGTGACCAATACCATCCAAATCATTCTTACTTTCATTTCCCAAAGTTATCCGTCTACAAGGAGACCTGTATAGATCACATGATGGCACCAATGAGGATGGAGGAGGACCGGAGTCACATGACTGAGAAGATACTAAACCTCACCCTGGAGATCATCTACCTGCTGACCGGAGAGGTGAGGAGGATTCTGGGAGGTCACATGACATCGCTCTTTTCTCTATTAATAAAACACAGACCTGACCGGAGAGGTGAGGAGGATTCTGGGAGGTCACATGACATCACTCTCATCTCTATTAATAAAACACAGACCTGACCGGAGAGGTGAGGAGGATTCTGGGAGGTCACATAACATCACTCTCATCTCTATTAATAAAACACAGACCTGACCGGAGAGGTGAGGAGGATTCTGGGAGGTCACATGACATCACTCTTATATTTATTAATAAAACATACCTGACCGGAGAGGTGAAGAGGATTCTGGGATTCTAACATGATATTCCTATTGGTTCCTCAATACAGAGATTTCCTCTTCTGAAGTCAGGTGATCATATGACCATCACAGTGCCTCCATGTGACTCCCTAAACCCTGAGAGACACAACGTGCAGAAGATTCTAGAAGTCACCAAGAAGATGATGGAGCTGCTGACAGGAGAGGTGAGCGGTGCCGGGAATTCTGGGACATTCTCCAGTAACAGACAAGGGATGTGTCTGGATGGTGACTGTATCATTGTGTGTGTCAGGTTCCTATAAGGTGTCAGGGTGTCACTGTCTATTTCTCCATGGAGGAGTGGGAGTATTTAGAAGGACACAAGGATCTCTACAAGGACGTCATGATGGACAATCAGCCGCCCCTCACATCACCGGGTAAGAGGAGACTTTATTGTAAAGGAGAGAGCAGTACGGAGGATCCACCTAGATCCCCCATCATCTGATAAACACATAGAAACAATGGATTCAGTCAGTGTGTGTGTTTCCTACAGATGGATCCAGTCATGGGAACCCACCAGAGAGATGTCCCCGTCCTCTGTATTCCCGGGATTCCACACAGGAAGGTCACACCATCCCTCACCATCATCAGGTAGATGATGACAATTATTGGTAGTTGTGATTTATACACAGCATGTTTGTTACAATGAATGTTTTATTATATCTTTCAGAGTGGAATCCTCGGGGATGATAATATTGATGGTAAAGAAGAGTATAAAGAGGAGGATGAGGAGTATGGAGTGATGGAGGAGTTTTCAGAAGGACACAAGGATATCATGGAGCCACCTAATACCAGGAACCCACCAGAGAGATGTCCCCGTCCTCTGTATTCCCGGGATTCCACACAGGAAGATCACACCATCCCTCACTATTACAAGGTTGGTGGGATGGAGAATCTACAACATGGACTTGTACAGACAATTTGTGGATATTTTATGTGAGTTTATATTTTACAGATGATATTTTCTCTCATTTCCTTGATTTAGAGTGGAGATCCAATCGATATAGAATTTGAGGTGAAAGCAGAAGAAGAAGAGGCGTATGTGAGGGATGATCAGCAGTCTATGGAGGAGGATGGAATAACGGGGACATTTATAGAGGAGGACACTCCTACAGAGATCAGCACAGGTGGGTCATGAACACTAAATCCATTCCTCCACCCATACTGCTCACTGATTGGTCCAGATGATAAAGTTCTCATTGGATCTCTCACTGTCTTTCTGGTATGGGGGAACCAATCAGCTCCTGTCTAGTAATCCTTTTTGTCTTTGTATTTTAGTCCATGGCCGGGAGATGAGGAAAACCTCCGAGGATTGTCTCACTTTGTCTCCAGACTGGAAAGTAGAAGATGAGGACATCACACAGTATAGTCCAGGAGAAAACCCGGCTCCCTCCAATGTCCATCCGGCACCACCCAGTGTAGATGGACCATCGGATTCCTCGTATCCTGAGGAACCTCAGACTGTGCGGGACCGGGCCGGCCTTCCAACAGGGAAGAGGTTTTCCTGTACTGAGTGCGGGAAATGTTTCCATTATAAATCCAACCTTAATTCACATGAAAGATCTCACGCAGGGAAGAAGCCGTATTCCTGTCCTGAGTGTGGAAAATGTTTTTCAAAGAAGTCGATTCTTTACAAACATCAGAGAACTCACACGGGGGAGAAGCCATATGCCTGTCCTGAGTGTGGGAAATGTTTTTCATTGAAGTTCAGTCTTTACACACATCAGAGATCTCACACAGGGGAAAAGCCATATTCCTGTCCTGAGTGTGGGAAATGTTTTTCACATAAGTCCAGTCTTTACACACATCAGAGATCTCACACAGGGGAGAAGCCGTATTCCTGTCCTGAGTGCGGGAAATGTTTTTCAGCTAAGTCCAATCTTTACACACATCAGAGATCTCACACTGGGGAGAAGGCATATTCCTGTCCTGAGTGTGGGAAATGTTTTTCAGTGAAGTCCAATCTTTCCAAACATCAGAGATCTCACACGGGGAAGAAGCCGCTGTATTCCTGTCTTGAGTGTGGGAAATGTTTTTCAGATAAGTTCAATCTTTACACACATCAGAGATCTCACACAGGGGAGAAGCCGTATTCTTGTCCTGAGTGTGGGAAATGTTATTCACAGAAGTCCAATCTTTACATACATCAGAAATCTCACACCGGGGAGAAGGCATATTCCTGTCCTGAGTGCCGGAAATGTTTTTCAGTGAAGTCCAGTCTTTACAAACATCAAAGAGTTCACACAGGAGAGAAGCCATATTTCTGTCCTGAGTGTGGGAAATGTTTTTCACAGAAGTCCAATCTTTCCAGACATCAGAGATCTCACACGGGGGAGAAGCCATATTCCTGTTTTGAGTGCGGGAAATGTTTTTCAGATAAGTCCCATCTTTACACACATCAGAGATCTCACACAGGGGAGAAGCCATATTCCTGTTTTGAGTGTGGGAAATGTTTTTCAGATAAGTCCAATCTTTACACACATCAGAGATCTCACATTGGGGAGAAGCCGTATTCTTGTCCTGAGTGTGGGAAATGTTTTTCAGCTAAGTCCAATCTTTACACACATCAGAGATCTCACACGAGGGAGAAGTCGTATTCCTGTCCTGAGTGCAGGAAATGTTTTTCACAGAAATCCCATCTTATCGCACATCAGGGATGCCACATGGGGGAGAAGCCGTATTCCTGTCCTGAGTGCGGGAAATGTTTTTCAGAGAAGTCAAGTCTTTCCAAACATCAGAGATCTCACATGGGAGAAGCCACATTCCTGTCCTGAGTGAGGGAAATGTTCCTCACTGAAGTCCTGTCTTCCTATACATCAGGGGTACCACACAACCCTGGAGGTGTATTAGTGCCTTGAGTGTGGGAAATGTCTTCTAGATGAATGTTGCTGGACATCCCAGCTCTCATGTGGGGAAGAAGCACACCCTGATATACACCTCAGATATACTCCATGGCTGATCTTCATCATGGAAGAAACAGTTGATAAGGAGATGAGAGGTCCCCAAAGACATGGATGAAGTGCAGTAAATGTCGGGGTGCAGAGTGGTCAGTAGATCCTGGAAATGAAGGACACAACTTCAGCCCTTCTTGGGTGTCGGAGTTGCGTTTCCTGATAATGATATAGCGGGTTACAGAGCTAGAAGCCGGGAGAGCCCAGATCTCGTTATCGGGGAACTTTACACAGACAACAAGAACTTCTGAAGTTGATGTCCTTCATTTCAAGGCTCTACAGAACAGTGGTGACCCCGAAGCGTCTCTCTGTCTTCAGTCCATCCTTCTCCCATCCCCCAACAGGAGGGAAGGAGAACTCCGCCCCAAACTAGGGGGGAACTTTCCTCTCATTATTTCCCTTTGCTTCTGTGTGGGTTTGGGTGGTTGGAGGAGTGCGGCACGAGAGGGAACACAGCTTGTTGTTCTATGTCTACATATGGGGTCTGGGTAGAGGGGATCCACCGGAAAATATTTCTACTCTTTGATTTTGTGCAAATCGTTTCTGTTTTCACTTTGAAGGGCGATATTATGTGTGGTTTGTAAAAGGGATTGGCCCAATAGATACCACCCCACTTAGAGAATAGATGAACTAATATGACCAGCATTCATTCAGCCATGTCACGTGGTGTAATTTTATTTCACACAGTGATTTCCTATGATCATTGGCTCAATCTAGTGGCCATAATGTATTGAACTGTTTTTCCTGATTGATGTGTTTTTGAATAATACTTCATTATGGCCACTAGAGGGAGCTGATGATTATAGGAAATCAGTGTTTATTAAAATACAGCAGAATTTGTCATGGCTGGACACATGCTTGTCTCTCTCTGCCCGACATATTTTTAGTGTACTATGTGAGGGGCGGTGTCATACAAGTATCGGAGATCACATTCATACATTTATGAGTATAGTAGACATTAAAGACATAAAACCTCAGGACTAAACCAACTATTTATTTAAAACAAAAAAAAATCCCTATTCATCCTTTAGGTGGCGCTAAGTATCATAGTAATTCGCTCCACCTACTATATGAAAGGGTTAATAGTTAACTCACTTTTTCTCTGTGCCTACTAACTGGTTTGTTGTACATACAAGATGTTCCCGTGGGATGTGAATGCTGTTATCTATGCACACATTTCTTGTTTATAGAAATCACAGAAGTCACTATCCTGTTGTATTTTTGTTATGACGTGCCATAGAGTAGTTTATTGAAATCTCTATTCTGTATTCTGATTGGTGCTTTATGGAAACCGCCTGAAATATGCCGCGTTCTCATTTATTATTAAAGCTTGATGAATAATAAAGAAGTCACATTTTGCATCACACATCTAGATGTCTGACTTGCATTATTCCCAAAGTACTTTGAACTGGATGTTTGTATGGAGGAGGAGGCCGGCATAAATTGATGTTCCTGACAGAAGTGGTGTCAGAAGTGGGATAGGATCGGCCATCGGAGGTAAGTGAGCATTTGTTGTCTTCCTTTGCCCTGATTGCCCCCTATCTCCACCAAGCCTCTGTGCTGCGGTAGCATGAGCAATTGTCTGCTGGAGCTTTGGGAGCTCGCGGGGTTAAACAGAACCTAGGTTGATGTATAAGAAATGTGTGTATGTCCTCCATACAATCATACAGAGTAGTGTGTTCAGTGATTATGTACGCTTGTAACCAGAGAAACTGTTCAGTAGATGTATTCTAAGTCTCTGTAGGACTGTGAGACGCCCCATCTACTCAGCGAGGAGATTTCTCCATTGACCTGGGATAGGTAAAAGCATGGTGACAGTCTGAAGGAGTCACAATAGGGGTGTATCTGTCCAGGTGATTTTCAGCCTTGAAGCACTTGTGCAGTTGAGAAAAAATTTGTCGGAGCTCTATGTGAGTTCAGTCCAGCTTCACCCGGCACAAAGAGTCATCACTGGGAGAGAAACACATAGGCCAGCTCACATACAGTGAAGGAAATGCGTATTTGCTCCCCTGCTGATGTTGAATGTTCACCCCTCACACAGAAATGATCGGTCTAAAAATCGAATGTTCGGTGTATTGTAACACTGAGAGACAGAATAGCAACACAAAATTCAAAAGAAATGCATGTCTAACAAATGATGACGGATCTGCATGTTCATGAGGGAAAGAAGGATTTGATCCCCTATCATTCAGCAGGATTTCTGGCTACCAAGTGTCTCTCATACAGGTAACAAGCTGAGATTAGAAGCAGTCTCTTAAAGGGAGTGCTGCTAATCTCATTGTGTTACCTGTATAAAAGACACCTGTCCACAGGAGCCATCAAACCATCAGATTCCAAACTCTCCACCATGGCAAAGACCAAAGAGCTGTCCAAGGATGTCAGAGACAAGATGGTAGACTTACACAAGGCTGGACTGGGCTACCAAACTATGGCCAAGCAGCTTGGTGAGAAGGTGACAACAGTTGGTGCAATCATTCACAAATGGAAGAAACACAAAACAAGTGTCAGTCTCCCTAGGTCTGGTGCACCATGCAAGATCTCACCTCGTGAAGTGTCAGTGATTATGAGAACAGTGAGGAATCATCCCAGAACTACACGTGAGGATCTTGTCAATGATCTCCAGGCAGCTGGGACCACAGTCACCAAGAAAACAATTGGTAACACACTACGCCGACAAGGACTGAAATCCTGAAGTGCCCACAAGGTCCCTCTGCTCAAGAAAGCACATGTCCAGGCCCGTCTGAAGTCTGCCACTGAACATCTGAATGATGCAGAGGAGGACTGGTGGAAAGTGTTGTGGTCAGATGAGGCCAAAATCCAGCTCTTTGGCATCAACTCAACTCGCCGTGTTTGGAGGAGAAGGAATGCTGCCTATGACCCCAAGAACACCATCCCAACTGTGAAACATGGTGGTGGAAACATTCTGCTTTGGGGGTGTTTTTCTGCTAAGGGGACAGGACAACTGCACCGCATCAAAGGGATGATGGACGGGGCAATGTACCATCAAATCTTGGGTGAGAACCTTCTTCCCTCAGCCAAGGCATTGAAAATGGGTCATGGATGGGTGTTCCAGCATGACAATGACCCAAAACACACGGCCAAGGCAACAAAGGAGCGGCTCAAGAAGAAGCACATTAAGGTCCTGGAGTGGCCTAGCCGGTCTCCACACCTTCATCCGATTGAAAATCTGTGGAGGGAGCTGGAATTTTGAGTTGCCAAATGTCAGCCACCAAACCTTAATGACTTGGAGAGGATCTGCCAAGAGGAGTGGGCCAAAATCCCTCCTGAGATGTGTGAGAACCTGGTGGCCAACTACAGGAAACGTCTGACCTCTGTGATTGCCAACAAGAGATTTGCCACCAAGTACTAAGTCATATTTTGTGAAGGGGATCAAATACTTATTTCCCTCATGAACATTCAAATCAGTGCAGAATTTGTTAGACGCATTTCTGCTGAATTTGTTGTTGAAATTCTGTCCCTCAGTGTTACACCGAACATTCGATTTTTAGACTGATCATTTCTGTGTGAGCGGGCAAACATTAAAAATCAGCAGGGGATCAAATACTTATTTCCTTCACTGTAATATCGCATCTTTGCTTTGCAGTGATGATGGGAAACTCCCAAGGTAAGGGGAAGTACCCAGACCCTCCGGAGCCACCGTGTAAAGTATTCAGAGGAAGAAAACCTGTTAAAGAAATTTACTAAGGAAGATGGATCAGCTCTAGAAAAATCCCAACTACCAGCTAATGAAACATGTAAAGAGTATGTTGCCTGAGTGTCACTTTGGATTTTTATGTTGTCCAATGGGTGGACAGCCTGGTGGGGTGGAGTTCAACCATGGGGAGTGCCAGTCCTTTTCCCAGAGATGGGGACAATGATGATGATTTTCACATGGATGTGATAAAGGGGATATATTTAGGGGACAAAACTGCCTTTCCCTATATATGTGAGGGGGAGCATTGAATTGGTTGAAGTATGCCCCAGGATATAAATGCCTGAAACCAATCCCTTCTGCCCCAGTAACTAAACAGACTAATTATTATTATACAGGATTTATATAGTGCCAACGCTATTTATGGCACTTATTGCCTGCCACTGCGCTTCCTGATTATACTCAGCTGTATCCTCAGCTCCCTAAGGATGAGGATTATTTGTTGTCACATAATAGGAGGAGACATGCATTACATTCTGCCCCAAGAGTCTCCCACCAATGAAGGAGGCCATTTGGCAGTGATCGGTGGTGATGGGGAAGGTTCTTCAGAAGAAGAGTCAGGTTCAAGTGTATCAATGCGTGAAATGAATAAAGAGTGGAAAGAAACAAAAGTTACATTGGGAAGGACATTAGACCAGATGCAGCAAACTGGCTGCTCTGACACCCAGGACCAAGAAGGAGGAAAATAAAAAAGGCAAAGTAGTAAGCAAGGCAATGAAATCAGGAGGACAGACATCAATGGTAAAAGAGCAGACAGTACAGGAGAGGGACGCAGCAAGTGAGGAGTCAGAAGATTCAACAGGAGAGGTGAGTTGGCCGGAACAGGATAATTCAGAAGAACTCAGTAAGTATTATTTGAGGTCCAGAAAAGACGCTGAAGACGAGGGAGCCATCCAAGCTTACCCTTCCATCATTGTGGGAAATGATGTGGTGATAAAGCCAATGGTAATGAATGACGTTAATGGCATTATAAAGCATTGTCCTGATCCCCGGGAAAACCCCACTGCTGCCATTAACTACTTGAAAAGAGCAACTCAGGGACGACAATGTTCACAACAGGACATGAGGATAATCATCGATGGAATTTTGGGATATGATATGGAATCAGGTTGGGATTGGACCACCATGTTTCATGAGCCATTTGGACTGACTGTGGACTATGAGTGGAGAATTGCCGTAGGACAGAAACAGATGTGGAAGGAGTTAATTGCAGAAATTAACAGTCACTAGCTACAGTAGTTGCTTGTAAGCAGAGCAGTAGGGAATCAATTATGGAGTTCCTAAAAAGATTTAAGAAGGTCTGAAAAGAAGAGGCAGGATGAAATCTGACAACACCAGAGTTAGGAATTATATATACAGGTGAAACTCGAAAAATTAGAATATTGTGCAAAAGTTCATTTATTTCAATAATACAACTTAAAAGGTGACACTAATATATGAGACTCATTACATGCAAAGCAAGATAGTTCAAGCCGTGATTTGTCATCATTGTGATGATTATGGCTTACAGCTCATGAAAACCCCAAATCCACAATCTCAGAAAATGAGAATATTCCATGCAATCAATAAAACACGGATTGTACATAGAACAATATCCGACCTCTGAAAAGTAGAAGCTGCATATGTACTCAGTACTTGGTTTGGGCCCCTTTTGCAGCAATTACTGCCTCAATGCGGCGTGGCATGGAAGCTATCAGCCTGTGGCACTGCTGAGGTGTTATGGAAGACCAGGATGCTTCAATAGCGGCCTTCAGCTCTTCTGCATTGTTCAGTCTCATGCCTCTCATCTTTCTCTTGGCAATGCCCCATAGATTCTCTATGGGGTTCAGGTCAGGTGAGTTTGCTGGCCAATCAAGCACAGTAATCCCACGGTCATTGAACCAGGTTTTGGTGCTTTTGGCAGTGTGGGCGGTGCCAAGTCCTGCTGGAAAATGAAGTCAGCATCCCCATAAAGCTCGTCTGCGGAAGGAAGCATGAAGTGCTCCAAAATCTCCTGGTAGATGGCTGCGTTGACCCTGGACTTAATGAAGCACAGTGGACCAACACCAGCAGATGACATGGCTCCCCAAATCAACACAGACTGTGGAAACTTCACTCTGGACTTCAAGCATCTTGCAGTGTGTGCCTCTCCATTCTTCCTCCATACTCGGGGTCCTTGGGCCTCTCCACTCTTCCTCCATACTCGGGGTCCTTGTGCCTCTCCATTCTTCCTCCATACTCTGGGTCCTTGTGCCTCTCCATTCTTCCTCCATACTCGGGGTCCTTGGGCCTCTCCATTCTTCCTCCATACTCGGGGTCCTTGTGCCTCTCCATTCTTCCTCCATACTCGGGGTCCTTGTGCCTCTCCATTCTTCCTCCATACTTGGGGTCCTTGGGCCTCTCCATTCTTCCTCCATACTCGGGCTCCTTGGGCCTCTCCATTCTTCCTCCATACTCGGGGTCCTTGGGCCTCTCCATTCTTCCTCCATACTCGGGGTCCTTGGGCCTCTCCACTCTTCCTCCATACTCGGGGTCCTTGTGCCTCTCCATTCTTCCTCCATACTCTGGGTCCTTGTGCCTCTCCATTCTTCCTCCATACTCGGGGTCCTTGGGCCTCTCCATTCTTCCTCCATACTCGGGGTCCTTGTGCCTCTCCATTCTTCCTCCATACTCGGGGTCCTTGGGCCTCTCCATTCTTCCTCCATACTCGGGGTCCTTGGGCCTCTCCATTCTTCCTCCATACTCGGGGTCCTTGTGCCTCTCCATTCTTCCTCCATACTCGGGGTCCTTGTGCCTTTCCATTCTTCCTCCATACAATTGGGGTCCTTGTGCCTTTCCATTCTTCCTCCATACTCGGGGTCCTTGGTTTCCAAATGAGATGCAAAAGTTCCTCTCATCAGAAAATAGGACTTTGGGCCACTGAGCAACAGACCAAGTCTGTTTTTCCTTAGCCCAGGTAAGAAGCTTCTGACATTGTTTGCTGTTCAGGAGCAGCTTGACAAGAGGAATACGACATTTGAAGCCCATGTCCAGGATCCGTCTGTGTGTGGTGGCTCTTGATGCACTGACTCCAGCCTCAGTCCACTCCTTGTGAAAGTCCCCAACACTTTTGAATGGCCTTTTCCTGACAATCCTCTCCAGGCTGCGGTCATCCCTGCTGCTTGTGCACCTTTTTCTTCCACACTTTTCCCTTCCACATAACTTTCTATTAATGTGCTTTGATACAGCACTTTGGGAACATCCAACTTCTTTTGCAATGACCTTTTGAGGCTTTCCCTCCTTATGGAGGGTGTCAGTGATGGTGTCAGGTCAGCAGTCTTTCCCATGATTGTGATTCCTACTGAACCAGACTGAGAGACCATTTAAAGGCTCAGGAACCCTTTGCAGGTGTTATGGCTGAATGAGCTGATTAGAGTGGGACACTTTGAGCCGAGATTATTCCACCTTTTCACAAGATTCTCATTTTCTGAGATTGTGGATTTGGGGTTTTCATGAGCTGTAAGCCATAATCATCACAATGATGACAAATCACGGCTTGAACTATCTTGCTTTGCATGTAATGAGACTCATATATTAGTTTCACCTTTTAAGTTGCTGCACTGAAATAAATGAACTTTTGCACCATATTCTAATTTTTCGAGTTTCACCTGTATATACAGGCAGTTATTGTTAGGAATGGACTGGCCAGCAATGGTGGGACTCACCTGCCTTTTGATCTGCAGTACCAGGGCTGGCCAGCGGGTGCTCCCAGCAATCAGAGACTCAACCTTTCAGCCAGCTAACACCTGGAACTGATGATACTGGTGTATTTAAGGGATGGCCAGACTTGCAGACTCTGCCTTGGTGTTGTGTTTGTCCTGGGCCCTGTATCTGTCCTGCATCCTGTTTCTGTTCCTTTGCTGACTTCTCCTGCTCTGATCCTGGCTTGTGACCCTGACCATCCCTCTGTCTGACCCTCTGTACTACGCTGCTTGCTACCTGTTCTGATCCCTGGCTTGTGACCTGGACCATCCCTCTGCCTGACCCTCTGTACTATGCTGCTTGCTACCTGCTGAACCTGGCCTGTGACCCCGACCATTCTCCGCTTGCTCCCCCTGTACCTACCTGCCCAATTGATATTGACCCGGCCTGCCTGACGACGCTTGCTTGTATGTACTGTTATCTGTGGGTGGTTTGGTTTGGTTTGTTTGCACTGTATTATGTTTAGTATTGCACTGCGTTTATGTTTGTACTGTTAGTGTTAATAAATTATATTGTTTATAACATATCTGAGGTCTGCGTTTCCCTGCTTCAGTCACACACCTCTGGTCATACCTGGGAGCCCTGACATTACACCAAGGCCAATCCTGACCAGAAGTGGCTGCACAGGGAAGCCATCTTGGCTTGTTGATGGGAAGGATGGATCTGGATGAGGTTGTGTATTTATATCTGCTAGTGTTTGATGACAGGGAGTATGCTTATCAAACTCTGAAGGAGTATACCCGGGATGAACTGCTAGAATGTATACGGCTCGCTCATGTTCTAGTAGATCAGGGCACAGTGTTCTCTGAGGTGCAGCCATTGATTGAGGTTTGTGTTGAGTTGGTTTCATCTGGTTCCCCCGAATGCAGGGATGAATTTTTGCCACCATTTAGTGCAGACCAGGTAGAGTCCCTGGTGTGGTTATTAGAGGATGATGTGGGTTACTTTCTGGAGCGTTATTCCACATGTTCACCACAGACACTAAGAGATTGTATAAACGCAGTGCAGTCATTGACCAGACAGACTTTGTGTAAGCTCAGCTTTGTTCAACCCCTACTGCAGACATGGTCAGACTTGTTGCACCCAGCCTCAGTCAGCTTACAAAGACCCAGTCCTGCTTCTAACTCTACTCCTGTATTCCCACCAGCTCCTCCAGTTACAGCCCAGTATACTTGGCTATCTACCGCATGTCAGTACCCTGTTCCCACTCGCTGCACCTATCCTGCCTTTAACCCTGTAAAAGAGCCCTCTGTAGCAACTGCTCCCTCTCCTGTTCCATCCTCCAGCTCTTCTCTGTCTCCAGCTGCTCCATTCGTTTGCAGACCTGCGTTTACTTGCAGTGCTCCAGTAGTTAAAACCAGAAAAAAGCGAAAATTCTTTCCAACCAATACCATCCTGCCAGTATACAAACCGGTGAGCCTGCCTTCCGTGGTTCAGACTGATGCCTGTACGCAGCCTGATGCCTCTACTCGGCCTGAAGCCTCTCCTCAGCCTGAAGCCTCTACTCGGCCTGATGCCTCTACTCGGCCTGAAGCCTCTACTCGGCCTGAAGCCTCTACTCGGCCTGATGCCTCTACTCGGCCTGATGCCTCTACGCGGCCTGAAGCCTCTACTCGGCCTGATGCCTGTACTCGGCCTGAAGCCTCTCCTCGGCCTGAAGCCTCTCCTCGGCCTGAAGCCTCTACGCGGCCTGATGCCTGTACTCGGCCTGATGCCTGTACTCGGCCTGATGCCTCTCTTCAGCCTAAAGCCTCTACTCGGCCTGAAGCCTCTACTCGGCCTGAAGCCTCTACTCGGCCTGATGCCTCTACTCGGCCTGAAGCCTCTACCCAGCATGATGAACTGATCCAGCCTGACGATCCTATTAGGCCAGTTGACTCGATGCCCACTGTTGATCCAGATGATCCGGTACCTGATCCGGCGCCCGCCGCTCCGCCTGAGGGCCCGAGACCTGTCGCTCCACCTGGGGGTCCGGCGCCCGCCGCTCCGCCTGAGGGCCCGAGACCTGTCGCTCCTCCTGGGGGTCCGGCGCCCGCCGCTCCGCCTGAGGGCCCGAGACCTGTCGCTCCGCCTGGGGGTCCGGCGCCTGCCGCTCCGCCTGAGGGCCCGAGACCTGTCGCTCCACCTGGGGGTCCGGCGCCCGCCGCTCCGCCTGAGGGCCCGAGACCTGTCGCTTCATCTGGAGGTCCGGCGCCCGCCGCTCCGCCTGAGGGCCCGAGACCTGTCGCTCCGCCTGGGGGTCCGGCGCCCGCCGCTCCGCCTGGGGGCACGATGCCTGTCGCCCCGCCTGGGGGCACGGTGCCTGTCGCCCCGCCTGGGGGCACGGTGCCTGTCGCCCCGCCTGGGGGCCCGGTGCCTGTCGCCCCGCCTGGGGGCCCGGTGCCTGTCGCCCCGCCTGGGGGCCCGGTGCCTGTCGCCCCGCCTGGGGGCCCGGTGCCTGTCGCCCCGCCTGGGGGCCCGGTGCCTGCTGCTCCGCCCGGGGGCCCGGTGCCTGCTGCTCCGCCCGGGGGCCCGGTGCCTGCCGCCCCGCCCGGGGGCCCGGTGCCTGCCGCCCCGCCCGGGGGCCCGGTGCCTGCCGCTCCGCCCGGGGGCCCGGTGCCTGCCGCCCCGCCCGGGGGCCCGGTGCCTGCTGCTTCGCCTGGTAATCCGATGTGCCTCTGCCCGGAGTCCTGCCCGATGTGCCTCTGCCCGGAATCCTGCCCGATGTGCCTCTGCCCGGAGTCCTGCCCGATGTGCCTCTGCCCGGAGTCCTGCCCGATGTGCCTCTGCCCGGTGTGCCTCTGCCCGGAGTCCTGCCCGATGTGCCTCTGCCCGGAGTCCTGCCCGATGTGCCTCTGCCCGATGGGCCTCTGCCCGGAGTCCTGCCCGATGTGCCTCTGCCCGGTGTGCCTCTGCTCGATGTGCCTCTGCCCGGAGTCCAGCCCGGTGTGCCGCTGCCCGGAGTCCTGCCCGGTGTGCCAGTCTTTGATATCCCGCCAGTTGCCAGACCCGGGCGGTGGAACATTTTGCCCAGCTAGGACTGTTTGGAGCGTCCTGAGGCCGCTCCTTGAGGGGGGGGTACTGTTAGGAATGGACTGGCCAGCAATGGTGGGACTCACCTGCCTTTTGATCTGCAGTACCAGGGCTGGCCAGCGGGTGCTCCCAGCAATCAGAGACTCAACCTTTCAGCCAGCTAACACCTGGAACTGATGATACTGGTGTATTTAAGGGATGGCCAGACTTGCAGACTCTGCCTTGGTGTTGTGTTTGTCCTGGGCCCTGTATCTGTCCTGCATCCTGTTTCTGTTCCTTTGCTGACTTCTCCTGCTCTGATCCTGGCTTGTGACCCTGACCATCCCTCTGTCTGACCCTCTGTACTACGCTGCTTGCTACCTGTTCTGATCCCTGGCTTGTGACCCGGACCATCCCTCTGCCTGACCCTCTGTACTATGCTGCTTGCTACCTGCTGAACCTGGCCTGTGACCCCGACCATTCTCCGCTTGCTCCCCCTGTACCTACCTGCCCAATTGATATTGACCCGGCCTGCCTGACGACGCTTGCTTGTATGTACTGTTATCTGTGGGTGGTTTGGTTTGGTTTGTTTGCACTGTATTATGTTTAGTATTGCACTGCGATTATGTTTGTACTGTTAGTGTTAATAAATTATATTGTTTATAACATATCTGAGGTCTGCGTTTCCCTGCTTCAGTCACACACCTCTGGTCATACCTGGGAGCCCTGACAGTTATGCAGGCATAGAAAATGGGAGTGGAGGCATCTATGGCTATGACATTGGGACATAACACCGTGTTACATACCACACATCACGTATTACAAATTCTGAAGAATCTTCCCACACAACACATGACAGCCCAAAGAGCCAGTGTGTATGAGGTCATTCTCACTTCCACTGTTCATGTATCTATTAAATACTCCTCTCCAAGTTCAGGGCCAATTGCTGTTTTAAATGGCATGCTTGGTTTGAAGTCAGAATCTGACATTCCTCCCGAGGAACATGATTGTGTTCCAGTTATACATGAAGACACTACTCCCAGAGCCGACATGTTGGAAGAGCCAGTAGAAGGGAATGTTGATATCTTTGTAGATGGTTCATGCACAAGACCTAATGACAATGTCTACTTAGCAGGTTATGCGGTCGTTCAACTCCCAGATAAGGTATGGGAAGCAAAGCCCTGCCTTATCTCAGCACAGACTGCAGAACTCATAGCCCTGACCTGTGTCTGTGAATTATTTGAAGGAAAGATGTTAACATTTACACAGATTCCAAGTACACATTTGATGTAGTGCAGGATTTTGGCAAGATTTGGCAGGGGATCTCATGCATCTTTAGTGAATGATCTTTTTGAAGCCATACACAAGCCCCGTACTATTGCTGGTATCACATGTAAAGCCCACACGTCTTCACATGACCCCATAGCTCTGGGTAATGCATTGGCTGACTGTATGGCCAAGGAAGCTGCTTTGCAGTCTTCACAGGAGTCTGCCAGCCTTGTTTTGACTATGTTAGAGCCGCCCATGCTCCCGGAACAGTTACTCACAGAATTACAGTACACAGCCACTAAAGAGGATATTCAATATTGGAAAGACAAAGGTTTGACATTGGACTAGAATGGTCTGATGTTCAAAGAGGGGATCATAGGGATACCTCAGCACAGTGCACCGGTGCTTATAGCAGTTTCATGGCATAGGGCACAGAGGATGGCAGAGGACTTTGCAGGAAATGAAAAAACATTTTGTATACATAATTTGTCACAACGGGTGCAAGATCAGTTAGGAAGGTGTGTTATTTGAGGAACAATAATACAGGACAACAGTATGGCCAACATGACCATCTTCCTCCACCACAGCGTCCTTTTGAGGAATTACAGATTGATTTTACACACATGCCTAACAAGAGAGGTAAGTATCTGCTGGTTATAGTGGATACATTTTCAAAATGGCCGGAGGTTTTTATCACTAACAAAGAGGATGCCTCCACTGTGGCCAAAATGTTGTGCAAGGAAATTATCTCAAGATGGGGATGCCCTCTGGTGATTCAGACAAGGGCCCAGCATTCACATCCAAAGTGACTCAACAGGTAGCCAAATGAATGGTTATTCAATGGAAATTTTACATCCCTTATCACCCACAGAGTTCAGGAATGGTAGAGAGGATGAACAGGATGATTAAGGAGAAGTTGAGAAAAGCTACTGGAGGTACATTTGTTAAGTGGGAGACTTATCTGCCTGCAGTGTTGGCTGAAATCAGGATGACACCAAACAAAACAACTAAATTGTCACCTTTTGAAATTTTAATGAGCAGACCATTTCCTACCCCATGGACCAAAGGTCTGCTGGTGATTATGCCTGGAGAATTAGAGCTGATCCAAGAAACATATGTGATGAATCGTATAAGGCTTTTGAATGGCATCTACGGTGATGTATCTCTTTCTTTTCCGCTTCCCTCACAGGAACCAACACATCCTTTCAAGCCTGGAGACCATGTGGTTGTTAAAGCCCTACATAAGCACAAGGTCCTGGACCCACCTTATGGGGAGCCCACAGTGATAACAGCCGTGACCCGTACAGCAGTTCTGACAGCAGATTCTCAGGCCTGGATCCATGTGTCAAGGGTAAAGAAAGTCCTGGACTCTCCTCCACCAGAGGTGTTGACTACAAAGAGGGTGAAGAAGGTGTCAAACACCCTGAAGCAGACGCGTTAGAGAGAGAAGAAGGTGATATAGTTCCACTAGAAGACAGACGGACCGATAACAATCAAGATGTCCATACTTTTGCATCCATAAACCTCTTGGAATATCTTCCTTTTAATAGGTTGTCTTACAGTGATTGTATTTCTCCCGATTTGGGTGATTAGTATGTTATTATCACCCGCAGGACTTGATGTACATTTTTCCATAGCCCAGGCCCGGATCTAGGGAGGTGCTGGGGTGGGCTTTGTACCCCCAGATTTTACTTGTACCCCCAGATCTCTGAGAGAGGATACAACTGATCCATGACACTTGATGGGGACAATTGATGTAAAGGGGCACTCTGATGAGGACATTTTATATAAGGGACACACTGGTAAGGACACCTGATGTAAGGGAGGACTCTCAAAAGAACCGTGATGTAAAGGGGGAACTCTGAGGACTCCTGATGTAAGTGTAGGGAACTGTTATTTTATACACTAGTTGTGGTTTGTTTACATCTATATACAGCCACTACCATAGAGGTCCCATTACAGACAAGTCCCTAGGTGTGCTTCCTGCCCCTGCTAAGAGGTCAAGAAACCCCAGGATGTGATATAGTTGGTTTTCCAGGAAGTATCAGGCAGAGGGTACCAGCCTGCCATGTGCTGTGTATCTGGGGGGAATTGTATGGGGATTCTGTGAGTATTGATCCAGATTAACAAGGCTGTTATCTATCTAGTTGTTACTGAAGCAGATTAGGTCTTCCTCTGTTATATTTCAACTTCTGTATTAGAACCCTAATATCTCTGTAAGAGAGAGATTTGTGGTTCATTATCATTATTCTATTTACACTGCAGAATCCTTATAGTTGTATATATATATATATATAGATCCGTGTTTTCACCTGCATAAGACTGTCAAGGGAACTTTCTATTAATTGCAGTGTATCTTTGCAGCCTCTTTGCTTAAAGCCATAGCACCCTTATTGGTCTGGATCTCCCTTTAGCTAGGATTAGCATAGGGAGCGTTGGATAGATTAGGCTAGAGGTAGGTTAGGCATCCGACGGCCACTTACACAGATAGAGGCCCGGTTGCAGTGACAGCCCAGTTTAGGGATAGGGACTAAGAGTAAGGATAGATAGGACATTTTATCCTTTTAGGTGATGCATCGCTGATCTTCAGACAAGCAGTGCAATCATCCGCATAGAACGTGTTACTTGGACGCCATCACAGCATCTAAAGTGGAAGCGTGCATCTTATTGACTCTCACCTCTCCAGGGGCCCCTGCAACCGGACTGCGCTATAACCCATGGTTGGAGGTATTCTGTATACTACATGCACATATACCCGGGTATAATTGCAACCTCCCAATTTATGGTAAATTGTAATTCCTGAATGTTATTCTTATGCATCCTGTTTTATGTGGCTGCTTTATATAAACTTTGCATTAATCTCACACAGGTGTGGTGACATGTTTCCATGTTAGAAATATAAGCTGGGGGCATTAATACTGCTATGTATAGTTACTTTAAGTTGCCTACATGTTACATTCCTAGAAAGGGGTGAGTCTCCTCAATTGCAGGATCCCTATTCTAGGTGGAGGCACTGCCATTTGTATTATCACAACCCCCTCTTCCATATAGCGAAGGCTCAGGATTGCCTACTCATATACAGGTTAGCGCCATAGCTTGTTTGGTGTGGGCCATTTCACATAACCCCCCCCAAAACAGGGCTACATTTGGAGGCACTGCTCAGAGCGAAGTGGGTTTAATAGTCAGTTATGGAGGAGCAACACGAAGAGAAGTGGCGCCCTCAACCTACTCCTAGAAGGAGGTACCTTCCCTCTGTCCCACAAAACGTCAGAGTAAAAGAAGAACAAATGCCAGTTAACTATTCTTATCAGGAAGATGTCAATATTTCACAATCTAGTGAGAATGCTGTTGGCACTTTAAATCAACTGACTGAGATGCTAGCACAAGGGTTACAGGCGGCACATTATAGAAAGCTAAAAGTGTTCTCTGGTAATGTTCCTGTACCACAAGGAGAAGAAGCTTTCGAAGTCTGGAAAGAGCACACCCTTCAATGCTTGAAAGAATGGTCCTGCTCAGAAAAAGGCAAGCGTCAGCGTGTTATGGAAAGTCTGCGATCTCCAGCGGCAGAACTAATCCGCTTGTATCGAGATACCCATGAGGGGGTAAGTGCAACAGACTATATACAAATACTGTCTGACCATTTTGAACCATACTATGACCTTGAACAGATGGTTGCTGACTATCGTATGACCCGTCAGAAAGAAGGAGAGAGTGTTTCCACTTTTATTAATTGATTGCAGTTACTGTTGTCACCTCTGGTGTATCACACTGCTATACATCCTGATCCAGTGAATTCAATGAGAACTAGTATATTAGTACGGGGATTGTTACCTCATCATCCTCTCGCACAGCTCCTCAAAGTGAAGTTATCTGATGATGATCTTCCTCTTCATGGACTAATGAAGTTAGTGAAGAAATTGGAAGCTGACATTCAGTTTAGCACCCCTAAGAAAGTGAAACAACCTTTTAAAGAGGACCTGCCTTCTCGTCCTGTTCAAAATGATCAACCTGAATTCACTTGGGCCAAGTCTTCCATTAACAAGCCCGTTGCATTACACAGAGGGAGAGACTCTAGAAAGTGCTTCAGGTGTGGTCAGACGGGCCATTCAGCTAGACAATGTAATGACGATTATGAGGGAATGGTGCAAAGTGTGTCATTCCCTGTACAAAAGCACAAAGGACGACTGAAATATTCAAAGTCAGGATCAAAACAGCCTATCATAGGCTCCAAGTCCATTGTTAACGTTACTGTCAACGGACTTAAAACTTCAGCTTTGTTTGACACTGGGTCTCAAGTTACCCTTATCTATCGTTCCTTCTATCAGAAGCATTTGAGCAACACACCACTTCAATCTACTGGACAGATGAAGTTGTGGGGGTTGAACTCTAAGTCATACCCTGTTGATGGAAGCCTGCGCATAATTGTTACTGTACCTGGTTTAGAGGACAAAGGTGTTCCTCCCATGGAGATCACTGCACTTGTGTGTCCCGACACTGGGGACTCCAATGCCGCTCCTGTGATATTAGGTACTAATTGTAAAGCAGTACACTGTGCTTTTCAGACGTTTCTTGAAGGAGGTCGAACTGCTTCTTTTGATCAAATTGAACTGTCTTCTGATCTTAAAGAGCTTTGTAATGTCCTCTCTGTTGGCTATCAACACGGAGTGGTGTATCACATCGGTAGGCATGCAGTGGAAATTCCTCCAGGGGGAGAGAGAATACTAAGGGTTGCTTCCAGCATTGCTCCTGAGCTACTTGGAGATGGCAGTTACGTCCTTATGGAAACACCTGAAGAGATGATCAACAAAGAGGGGTGGAAGGTGATTCCTGAAAGGAAAGACTGGAGAGCCAGAGTGGACCTATCTACGGTTGTGACTGTGAGAAACTGTTCACCTTACCCCATTGTAATTGATCCTTACCAAAAGGTAGCCCATTGCTATCCTGTGTTTGGTGTTAACCCCTATGCTGAAGTGTGCAAAGTGCAAGTTGAAGGTACCGCTCCTACTGTTGAATTTGATCTGACTGATCCAAACTTATCAGAGCTTTGGGTTCACAGATTGACACAGCAGTTATCAGAATTACCAGAAGTATTTTCTATGGATGAAATGGATGTAGGCTGTGCCAAAAGTGCTCAACACACTTTCAGGCTAACAGATGCCACTCCCTTCCGGGAAAGGCCCAGAAGGATAGCTCCAAAGGATGTTGATGAGCTCAGACAGACCTTACGTCAGATGAAAGATCAGGGGATCATTGCGGATAGTAAAAGTCCCTATGCTTCACCTATTGTTGTGGTAAGAAAGAAGTGTGGATCTATTCGCCTATGTGTGGACTATCGAACCCTGAATCGAAGGACAATACCTGATCAGTATACACTACCCAGGATAGAAGAGGCTTTGGAAGCTCTGAATGGAAATCAGTGGTTCACAGTTCTTGATTTGCGGTCAGGGTACTATCAGGTTCCAATGGCTCCTGAAGACCAAGAGAAAACAGCCTTCATATGTCCTTTGGGCTTCTATCAGTTTACCCGCATGCCATAAGGCATAAGGGGTGCACCAGCAACATTTCAAAGATTAATGGAACGCGTTTTGGGTGATTTAGTGCCACGAGAGTGTCTTGTGTACCTCGATGACATTATTGTATTTGGAGCTTCATTGGAGGAACATGAAGAACGTCTCATGCGAGTGTTGCATCGTCTAAAGGAGGAAGGGCTGAAGTTGTCTTCAGACAAGTGTAAGTTCTGCCGTTCATCTGTTACCTATGTAGGCCACATTGTTTCTGCTGAAGGAGTGGCCACAGATCCTGCCAAAGTTGAAGCAGTTGTGAATTGGCCACGACCTCAGAATATCACAGAGTTACGTTCATTCCTTGGATTCTGTGGTTATTACCGCAGATTTGTAGAAGGATATTCCAAAGTGGCCAAGTCCCTACATGACTTGTTGAAGACTGATTCGAGCGGTCAAGAAAAACAGAAGAAATCCACCAAAAATCCTTTTGGCGATAAGTGGACTTCAGCCTGTGAGGATGCCTTCATTCAGTTAAAGAAGAAGTTAACAGAGGCACCCGTTCTGGCCTATGCTAATGCTCGAAAGCCATATGTTCTCCATGTAGATGCTAGCTTTGAAGGACTGGGTGGAGTGCTACACCAGGAGTATCCAGCTGGGTTGCGACCCGTCGCCTTCATCAGCCGAAGCCTCACAGTTAGCGAGCGCAATTACCCAGTTCACAAGTTGGAATTCTTAGCTCTCAAATGGGCTATTGTCGATAAGTTACATGATTATCTTTATGGAGCAGCTTTCGAAGTAAGAACGGATAACAATCCTTTGACATATGTCATAACCACAGCAAAACTAGATGCCGCTGGACATCGCTGGTTGGCTGCTCTATCAAATTATCAATTCACCTTGAAATACAAACCTGGTCCAAAAAACATTGGTGCAGATGCGTTATCCAGACGCCCTGGGTTAACGCCTGTCTCTGAAGACAATGAATGGGAGGAAGTCCCTGGTCCCGGTGTTGGAGCACTATGTTCTATGGCTGCAGTAGTGGACGATAACATGGCTTTCTCAGAGATGCGGCTCATAGACTCCATAGGGAGTGGACCTGATGCTGTACCAGACATGTTTGCTTACCCAGCAGCCCTTGGCTCATTTGAGAACTGTTCTATATCTCCTCAGCGGATGATTAAGAGTCAAAAGGCTGACCCTTTGATTGGACCTTTATATAGAGCAGTTAGTGTTAATGATCCAGAGATATTGAAGAAAACCTTGCCTGCTGAATGTAGCTCATTTCTGAGAGACTGGGATAAATTCAGGATTGAAAAGGGCCTACTCTATTGTGTGACTCTGTATCATGACCACCCAGGGAGACGTCAACTGGTTCTCCCTTATTGTTTTCGAAAGATGGTTTTCAGAAGTCTACATGATCTTCATGGTCATTTGGGGCCTGAGAAGACCTATGGCTTGATTCAGGACCGCTTTTATTGGCTCAGAATGAGAGAAACTGTGACTAGCCTTTGTAGAAGGTGCCTCCGTTGTCTGAGACGAAAAACCCTCCCAGTTCGAGCTGCCCCAATGGGACATTTACAGAGTTCAGGACCCATGGATTTGGTTTGTATCGATTTTCTATGCATTGACAATGATTCAAGAGGAATTGGGAACGTGTTGGTAGTGACTGATCACTACACCCGGTATGCACAAGCTTTTCCTACCAAGGATCAAAAGGCAGTGACAGTCGCCAGAGTGCTTTGGGAGAAGTATTTCATCCACTATGGCTTACCCCACAGATTGCATTCGGATCAGGGAAGAGACTTTGAGAGCAGACTAGTTAAGGAATTACTTCAACTGCTCAACATCCATAAAAGCCGGACTACCCCTTATCACCCTGAAGGTGATGCTCTCCCTGAGAGATTTAACAGAACTTTGCTTGATATGTTAGGTACTCTACAGGTTGATGATAAACGTACTTGGAGTCGTAAAGTTGAAGCCATGGTTCATTCTTACAATAGCACAAGACATGAGACTACGGGATTCTCCCCTTATTTCTTAATGTTTGGAAGGGAGCCTAGACTGCCAATAGACCTCTTGCTAGGGGTCTCCACTGATGGTGTCGATCATCAAAGTCACTATCAGTATGTAGCTCGTCTGAAAGATACCCTTAAGTCAGCTTATCGTTTGGCTGAAGAAAATGCTGCCAAGATAAATGAAGGGAACAAAAGGAGGTTTGATCGTCGTGTGAGATACAGAGAATTGAAACCTGGTGACCAGGTATTGCTTAGTAACTTGGGCCCTTCTGGGAAGCATAAATTAGCTGACCGATGGAGGAATGAGATTTTTACAGTGGTGAGCAAATTACCTGGAATTCCTGTGTACAAAATAAAGGGACCAGAAGGTAGAGTAAAAGCTTGGCATCGAAACCATGTGCTCCCTATTCCTCAAGTCACTGATGATGATGACTCAGAAGATACTGTGGGAAGGGACTCCCCACAACCTCAGGCTAACATTACAACTGACCCTCCTGACTCTAATGAGTGACTGGACTGTAGTTCCTGAGATTCAGAGCCCAACAGCTTCTCCTCTTCCAAGAGAGTCACTGAACCCTAGATCTCCAGAGTTTGTGCCTGAGTCAGTGAGTACGCCTAACCAAGGATCTAGTTCTACTCCACAATCGGTGCCATCTCTTCCCATGACACAAAGTCCTCATTCAGTACCTGAAAATCAGGGATTACCTCATAGGGAAGTGCGTAGAGGAGGAAGGGTTAGACATCCACCACCTGTTTTGACTTATGATACTTTGGGAGATCCCAGCATCATTCCTCAGCCCCATCTATACCATGCCTGGGTAGGGGCAGTATCTAATCTGGTCAATATGCTACCTGTATTTGCATCACCTGGCATGTATTTATACTAATCTGTTGTTTTCTTTAGCAAACCATTGTAATGGAGAGAGGACAACGTTGTGTATTTGAAATTGAATTTCATTATTGTATATAATTTGAGCTTCCTTTGACGGGACGTAAAGGTTTCACCAGGGGGAGAGTGTAGGGAACTGTTATTTTATACACTAGTTGTGGTTTGTTTACATTCATATACAGCCACTACCATAGAGGTCCCATTACAGACAAGTCCCTGGGTGTGCTTCCTGCCCCTACAAGGAGGTCAAGAAACCCCGGGATGTTATATAGTTTGTTTTTCCAGGAAGTATCAGGCAGAGGGTTCCAGCCTGCCATGTGCTATGTATCTGGGGAGAACTGTATGGGGATTCTGTGAGTAATGATCCAGATTAACAAGGCTGCTATCTATGTAGTTGTTACTGAAGCAGATTAGGTCTGCCTCTGTTATATTTCAACTTCTGTATAGGAACCCTAATATCTCTGTAAGAGAGAGAGTTGTGGCTCATTATCATTATTCTATTTACACTGCAGAATCCTTATAGTTGTCTATATATATATATAGATCCGTGTTTTCACCTGCATAAGACTGTCAGGGGAACTTTCTGTTAATTGCAGTGTATCTTTGCAGCCTCTTTGCTTAAAGCCATAGCACCCTTATTGGTCTGGATCTCCCTTTAGCTAGGATTAGCATAGGGAGCGTTGGATAGATTAGGCTAGAGGTAGGTTAGGCATCCGACGGCCACTTACACAGATAGAGGCCCGGTTGCAGTGACAGCCCAGTTTAGGGATAGGGACTAAGAGTAAGGAGAGATAGGGCATTTTATCCTTTTAGGTGATGCATCGCTGATCTTCAGACAAGCCGTGCAATCATCCGCATAGAACGTGTTACTTGGACGCCATCACAGCATCTAAAGTGGAAGCGTGCATCTTATTGACTCTCACCTCTCCAGGGGCCCCTGCAACCGGACTGCCTATAACCCATGGTTGGAGGTATTCTGTATACTACATGCACATATACCCGGGTATAATTGCAACCTCCCAATTTACGGTAAATTGTAATTCCTGAATGTTATTCTTATGCATCCTGTTTTATGTGGCTGCTTTATATAAACTTTGCATTAATCTCATACAGGTGGGTGACATGTATTCATGTTAGAAATATAAGCTGGGTGCATTAATACTGCTATGTATAGTTACTTTAAGTTGTCTACCTGTTACATTCCTAGAAAGGGGTGAGTCTCCTCAATTGCAGGATCCCTATTCTAGGTGGAGGCACTGCCATTTGTATTATCACAACCCCCTCTTCCATATAGCGAAGGCTCAGGATTGCCTACTCATATACAGGTTAGCGCCATAGCTTGTTTGGTGTGGGCCATTTCACATAACCCCCCCCAAAACAGGGCTACAGACACAAATCAGAAATAAAGGACAGAGTGTTAGAAGGAATGTAGGGGTTCCCTTTGTGACCTGGTATAGTTCCCTGAGATTTGGTGAGATTATCCAAGAGAAATGGAAGAATCCTTATTATGAGAGTGTCATGAATGGGGGTGCCAAAGATTTGGGTAAGAGGGAGGCCAGCTGACACCCAAGGTGTTGTCCTCCATTATGTGTCCTTGGCAATCAGTAGATTGTTGCTAGAACCCCCCCATGTTCCCCGGTCAAAACACAGGTAACAGCAGTACAATAGCATGCACACTCTAATATCCCATGGCTACCACCAGGTGTCAAGGACACAAGCCTAGCTACCCAAGGCACGGACCTTGTTTGGTGTAGTAGGAAATGAAGGTAGAACTTGATTTTGGTAGGATAACCCTGCTGTGATATAGTATTCACAGCCTGCAGTACCTCTCTATACACAGGGCTGTATATGACATGTTCCTGACCACTGCACTCTATACACAGGGCTGTATATGACATGTCCCTGACCACTGCACTCTGTACACAGGGCTGTATATGACATGTTCCTCACCACTGCACTCTATACACAGGGCTGTATATGACATGTCCCTGACCACTGCACTCTATACACTGGGCTGTATATGACATACTCCTGACCACTGCACTCTATACACTGGGCTGTATATGACATACTCCTGACCACTACACTCTGTACTCTGGGATGGAAATCACATACTCCTGACCACTACACTCTGTACTCTGGGATGGAAATCACATACTCCTGACCACTACACTCTGCACTCTGGGATGTAAATCACATACTCCTGACCACTACATTCTGTACTCTGGGATGTAAATCACATACTCCTGACCACTACACTCTGTACTCTGGGATGGAAATCACATACTCCTGACCACTACACTCTGTACTCTGGGATGGAAATCACATACTCCTGACCACTACACTCTGTACTCTGGGATGGAAATGACATACTCCTGACCACTACATTCTGTACTCTGGGATGGAAATCACATACTCCTGACCACTACACTCTGTATTCTGGGATGGAAATCACATACTCCTGACCACTAAACTCTGTACTCTGGGATGGAAATCACATACTCCTGACCACTACACTCTGTACTCTGGGATGGAAATCACATACTCCTGACCACTACACTCTGTACTCTGGGATGGAAATCACATACACCTGACCACTACATTCTGTACTCTGGGATGTAAATCACATACTCCTGACCACTACACTCTGTACTATGGGAGGTAAATCACATACTCCTGACCACTACACTCTGTACTCTGGGATGTAAATCACATACTCCTGACCACTACACTCTGTACTCTGGGATGTAAATCACATACTCCTGACCACTGCACTCTGTACTCTGGGATGTAACTCCTGACCACTGCACGTTGTTTGCAGGGCTGTATGAAGTAGTCTCCTGACCCCTGCACTCTGGGCCATTATTCATGGTGAACCAGAAACTGGATGACCTGTAAAGGCTTGGGAAGTGTCTCCTGTGAGAAATGTTTGGGCCCCAAAGATCCCCATCATGGCCCCGACACACACAATTCTTTTCACTCAATAAATTCTTTATTATAGTTTTACTTCTAACAAGATTGTAATCATAGAATCAGGAAATAACAAAGGAAGGAATCCGATTGGTCAGGGAGATCCCTTGTCTGGAATGTGGGGGCGGAGTCATTATTATTGGTGTACAATACAATACACAACGTGTTCCATTATTATACAAAGTATTGTAGAAAAGATCCCAACATGTGACATGGCTGAATGAATGCTGGTCATAGTAGTTCATCTATTCTCTAAGTGGGGTGGTATCTATTGGGCCAATCCCTTTTACAAACCACACATAATATCGCCCTTCAAAGTGAAAACAGAAACGATTTGCACAAAATCAAAGAGAAGAAATATTTTCCGGTGGATCCCCTCTACCCAGACCCCATATGTAGACATAGAACAACAAGCTGTGTTCCCTCTCGTGCCGCACTCCTCCAACCACCCAAACCCACACAGAAGCCAAGGGAAATAATGAGAGGAAAGTTCCCCCCTAGTTTGGGGCGGAGTTCTCCTTCCCTCCTGTTGGGGGATGGGAGAAGGATGGACTGAAGACAGAGAGACGCTTCGGGGTCACCACTGTTCTGTAGAGCCTTGAAATGAAGGACATCAACTTCAGAAGTTCTTGTTGTCTGTGTAAAGTTCCCCGATAACGAGATCTGGGCTCTCCCGGCTTCTAGCTCTGTAACCCGCTATATCATTATCAGGAAACGCAACTCCGACACCCAAGAAGGGCTGAAGTTGTGTCCTTCATTTCCAGGATCTACTGACCACTCTGCACCCCGACATTTACTGCACTTTATCCATGTCTTTGGGGGCCTCTCATCTCCTTATCAACTGTTTCTTTCATGATGAAGATCAGCCATGGAGTATATCTGAGGTGTATATCAGGGTGTGCTTCTTCCCCACATGAGAGCTGGGATGTCCAGCAACATTCATCTAGAAGACATTTCCCGCACTCAAGGCACTAATACACCTCCAGGGTTGTGTGGGACCCCTGATGTACAGGAAGACAGGACTTCAGTGAGGAACATTTCCCTCACTCAGGACAGGAAAGTGGATTCTTCCCCGTGTGAGATCTCTGATGTTTGGAAAGACTGGACTTCTGTGAAAAACATTTCCCACACTCAGGACAGCAATACGGCTTCTCTTCTGTGTGGCATCTCTGATGTGCGATAAGATGGGATTTCTGTGAAAAACATTTCCCACACTCAGGACAGGAATATGGCTTCTCCCCTGTGTGAGATCTCTGATGTGTGTAAAGATTGGACTTCACTGAAAAAGATTTCCCACACTCAGGACAGGAATACGGCTTCTCCTCCATGTGAGATCTTTTATGCACATTAAAATAGGATTTAGAACCGAAACATTTCCCGCACTCAGGACAGGAATATGGCTTCTCCCCCGTGTGAGATCTCTGATGTGTGTAAAGATTGGACTTCTCTGAAAAACATTTCCCGCACTCTAGACAGGAATACGGCTTCTCCCCTGTGTGAGATCTCTGATGTTTGTAAAGATTGGACTTCACTGAAAAAGATTTCCCACACTCAGGACAGGAATACGGCTTCTCCTCCATGTGAGATCTTTTATGCACATTAAGATGGGATTTAGAACTGAAACATTTCCCACACTCAGGACAGGAATATGGCTTCTCCCCCGTGTGAGATCTTTTATGAACATTAAGTTGGTATGTAGAATGGAAACCCTTCCCGCACTCAGTACAGGAGAACCTCTTCCTTGTTGGAAAACAGGCCCGGTCCCGCACAGTCTGAGGTTCCTCAGGATACAAGGAATACGATGGTCCATCTACACTGGGTGGTGCCGGATGGACATTGGAGGGAGTCGGGTTTTCTCCTGGACTATACTGTGTGATGTCCTCATCTTCTACTTTCCAGTCTGGAGACAAAGTGAGACAATCCTCGGAGGTTTTCCTCATCTCCCGGCCATGGACTAAAATACAAAGACAAAGAGGATTACTAGACAGGAGCTGATTGGTTCCCCCAAACCAGGACTCCGCCCACATCAGGCAGCTTGGTCTCTGAGGAGGTTACAATTCCACCCTCAAGGGAACTAGGAAATGGCTCCTCTGATCTCCTACCAGGTCATTTCTTTATTCATGGACCTTAGTCAGAGAGTGAGGAAACAACCAGAACTGTCTTTTATAGGAAGGACAGTGATGAGGGGATTATAGGACGAGGGTCCCCACCCCCTCTATCACTCATCGCCATCTTCCCAACACAAGAAGTACAGCACTTCCTTATTTAGTCCATGATTTAGTCATGAAGAACAGCGGGGCTGAGCCCCACCAGAGGTCAGAGAGTGAGGATGGGGGGAGAACAACCAAGATGAAGACTGGACTGATCCTGAAGACCACCATCATTGGGGTATTGACTCCTCCCTCATTATCACTTTCTGTTTAAGGGTCCAAAGTTGGAGGATGTTATCACATTATTATCACCATGTAAAAGTCTGTGCTCCAATCACATCATCCGATATAAAATGTCCAGCTGGGAGGAAATGGGGGGAACAAAAGAGAGTCCATATTATGTGTATATATAGCAGTGGGGGGAGGGGGAGAGCAAAAGTCAGGACTTTGGAATGTACAACACAGAGTATATAGTGCAGGGGTCAGGAGTATGTAATGTACAACAGAGAGTATATAGTGCAGGGGTCAGGAGTATGTAATGTACAACAGAGAGTATATAGTGCAGGGGTCAGGAGTATGTAATGTACAACATAGAGTATATAGTGCAGGGGTCAGGAGGATGTAATGTACAACATAGAGTATATAGTGCAGGGGTCAGGAGTATGTAATGTACAACAGAGAGTATATAGTGCAGGGGTCAGGAGTATGTAATGTACAACATAGAGTATATAGTGCAGGGGTCAGGAGTATGTAATGTACAACATAGAGTGTATAGTGCAGGGGCCAGGAGTATGTAATGTACAACATAGAGTGTATAGTGCAGGGGCCAGGAGTATGTAATGTACAACATAGAGTGTATAGTGCAGGGGCCAGGAGAATGTAATGTACAACATAGAATATAGTGCAGGGGTCAGGAGTATGTAATGTACAACACAGAGTATATAGTGCAGGGAACAGGAGTATGTAATGTACAACATAGAGTATATAGTGCAGGGGTCAGGAGTATGTAATGTACAACATAGAGCATATAGTGCAGGGGTCAGGAGTATGGAATGTACAATATAAATTATACAGTGTAAGGGTCAGGACTCATAATATTGGTATTCAGTAATCAGTAGAACATTAAATGTTTACTGTAGACAAGTTGCAGAGATCCCACACCGCTGCCTCCCATCTCCTGAGACTGCACTCAGTGACTTGGGGCTGAGACACTACAGACATATCCCTCCACCCGGCACAGCCAGCAGACCACAGAGCAAGGAACCCTGGGAGAATTATTCTGTCAGAGATCTTACTAGACCCGGGCATGGGGAAGGAGACTCAAAGCACACACCCCAGGTGCCTAGGTCTAGTAATGTCTATGGTGAAAATGAACATTTTGCTGCCAGCTGATCCCCAGAACCTCCATAAATCCAGTCTAGATACATAAATTGTGTCTGCAGCACAGAGAAGGAAGATTATCCGAGAGAAATCCAGGAATACAGGACGGGGAACACAGCTCAGGAAAGTGACCAGGGGATTACAGGCTGATATCACCCAGTCCCCGCCCTACTCTGGACCAATCAGTGAGCAGTATGGGTGGAGGAATGGATTTAGTGTTCATGACCCACCTGTGCTGATCTCTGTAGGAGTGTCCTCCTCTATAAATGTCCCCGTTATTCCATCCTCCTCCATAGACTGCTGATCATCCCTCACATACGCCTCTTCTTCTTCTGCTTTCACCTCAAATTCTATATCGATTGGATCTCCACTCTAAATCAAGGAAATGAGAGAAAATATCATCTGTAAAAAAAAGCTCACATACAAATTCCACACATCATCTCTACAAGTCCATGTTCTAGATTCTCCATTTCACCAACCTTGCAATAGTGAGGGATGGTGTAATCTTCCTGTGTGGAATCCCGGGAATACAGAGGATGGGGACATCTCTCTGGTGGGTTCCTGGTATTAGGTGGCTCCATCATATCCTTGTGTCCTTCTGAAAACTCCTCCATCACTCCATACTCCTCATCCTCCTCTTTATACTCTTCTTTAACATCAATATTATCATCCCCGAGGATTCCACTCTGAAAGATATAATAAAACATTCATTGTAACAAACATGCTGTGTATAAATCACAACTACCAATAATTGTCATCATCTACCTGATGATGGTGAGGGATGGTGTGACCTTCCTGTGTGGAATCCCGGGAATACAGAGGACGGGGACATCTCTCTGGTGGGTTCCCATGACTGGATCCATCTGTAGGAAACACACACACTGACTGAATCCATTGTTTCTATGTGTTTATCAGATGATGGGGGATCTAGGTGGATCCTCCGTACTGCTCTCTCCTTTACAATAAAGTCTCCTCTTACCCGGTGATGTGAGGGGCGGCTGATTGTCCATCATGACGTCCTTGTAGAGATCCTTGTGTCCTTCTAAATACTCCCACTCCTCCATGGAGAAATAGACAGTGACACCCTGACACCTTATAGGAACCTGACACACACAATGATACAGTCACCATCCAGACACATCCCTTGTCTGTTACTGGAGAATGTCCCAGAATTCCCGGCACCGCTCACCTCTCCTGTCAGCAGCTCCATCATCTTCTTGGTGACTTCTAGAATCTTCTGCATGTTGTGTCTCTCAGGGTTTAGGGAGTCACATGGAGGCACTGTGATGGTCATATGATCACCTGACTTCAGAAGAGGAAATCTCTGTATTGAGGAACCAATAGGAATATCATGATAGAATCCCAGAATCCTCCTCACCTCTCCGGTCAGGTCTGTGTTTTATTAATAGAGATGAGAGTGATGTCATGTGACCTCCCTGTGTTTTACTAATAGAGATAAGAGTGATGTCATGTGACCTCCCAGAATCCTCCTCACCTCTCCGGTCAGGTCTGTTTTATTAATAGAGATGAGTGATGTCATGTGACCTCCCAGAATCCTCCTCACCTCTCCGGTCAGGTCTGTGTTTTACTAATAGAGATAAGAGTGATGTCATGTGACCTCCCAGAATCCTCCTCACCTCTCCGGTCAGGTCTGTGTTTTATTAATAGAGATAAGAGTGATGTCATGTGACCTCCCAGAATCCTCCTCACCTCTCCGGTCAGGTCTGTGTTTTATTAATAGAGATAAGAGCGATGTCATGTGACCTCCCAGAATCCTCCTCACCTCTCCGGTCAGTAGGTAGATGATCTCCAGGGTGAGGTTTAGTATCTTCTCAGTCATGTGACTCCGGTCCTCCTCCATCCTCATTGGTGCCATCATGTGATCTATACAGGTCTCCTTGTAGACGGATAACTTTGGGAAATGAAAGTAAGAATGATTTGGATGGTATTGGTCACACAATAATAGGATGTGGATGTGAGGGGGGAATAGGAGGGTTGCTGGACATTGAAGAACTACTCCCTGTCATGGAAATTTTGTATTGTTGGTCGAACTTTAAATGTGTCATGTATTTGTGTTATTCATATGTCTCTCGTGTGGCTTAATTAAAGCTCTGAAGGCTGCAATTGGGCCATGCGCATGTACAATGTATGTATTACAGTACTCAGCTTGGTAATGGATGAGATGGCAGATCTGCGCTTATAGACCGGCGTGTATACCACCACGGCATTCCATGCGAATGCTGCTGTCAGTAGACCGTGGGCCTGTATCCACATATCAGCAGCATGGTACCACGTGGGCTTCATAACGCAATGCGCAAGCGGTGTGAACTCCACGTGTAGGCTTATGCATATCTTACAACCCATTACCAACTTGAAACTGTATCTGGGATGGATGTGTTTTAATAAAGATCGTATCGGGCCCATCCAGGTACAGACTGATATTTTTAGGGAGTGCTTGTGCAGAGAATTTTACATACCAATAGAAGCTAGTAGGACAGGAAATATGACCTCAGATGGCTCATAGGGGGGAAGGGGAGGAAGTCTGCTGACCTCAGAAGGTTCATGGGGGAGGACCAGTGATAGATAATAGCAAAGGCTATGCTCCAATTGGAATGTACATCCTCTGTATAAGCAATCCCCATTGTATTGTTCGGTGGGAGGGATTGACTTTATTCATGTGGGGGGCATGTGTGTATTCTTAATAAAACAGAGAGCTGAGCCTAAAGCCGGCCCTGATGTGAGTTGCAACCAGCCTTAGAGTGTCGTGTGATCATTCCAGGGTAACGGAGCTCCATCACCCACAAATTCAACAGAACCAAAGTATTTGGATGGGCAGGAATCGTGTAGTTTGGCTGCAGTCGTGGTAAGCGAGATTCGCACAGCTTTATGGGGGATTTCTGCGCATCCAACTGCGAGTACTCACGGTAAGGAGAAATTCGTTAAAGCGAATTTCCAAGACAGTTTGGCGAGCCTGGTGGATACTAACGCGTATTCTTGCGTAGCTAACCTAGAACGAGGGGGGAATGGCCATCATGAACTAGCAAAAAGTATGCCGGCACATTTCAGGTCTCTCTGCCATTAAGAGGATCGCTTTTTGCGTGTTCGTGTGGCTGATTTCGCTCTCTGTTAGCTAACAAGAAATACCGCTTAACAAGGACCTCGTTTTTTGTCCTAAACTCTTGATTTGTGGGTGAAAGACGAGGGTTTGTCTCTGCGGAACGCAGCAGAGGGGGGGGTTTTGGTTGGCTGGATTTGGTCAAGTTTAAAAAATCTTCCAACCAAAAATTAAACGGGTATATGTTTTAGTGGGTAAAAGTTGTTGCATAGTGTTAGGTAAGTATTTGCGGGTTGTAGGTACTGTGGTGATTGCTTTACCCCCCTCCACGTGAGGTAATTATTACAGTGCTGAAAGGCTTAGGTTAATTGTTAACTGTTGTAAGATCTGTGTTATGTGGTCTGTACAATGTTTTGTGGTACCACTGCTCCCAGCAAGCATGCAGCAGGGGGTCCTTTTTGTTACATGTGCATGTTAGTGTGATATGTTGGTGTTTTATGTCCGTTCTGTGATTGTGCCCAAATTGTGTTGTATGTGTGCTTCATATTGTTGTGTAATTGTCCAGTGTATGTTCTGTCCAAAAGTCTGTTTTATGTAAGAGGCAATTTTGAGGCTAGAGTCTGCCGTGTGCTCCTCTGTGGGGGGTCATTCTAGTATCTGCCATGTGCTCCTCTGTGGGGGGTCATTCTAGTATCTGCCATGTGCTCCTCTGTGGGGGGTCATTCTAGTATCTGCCATGTGCTCCTCTGTGGGGGGTCATCTTCTTGACAAACCACATGGACTCCTTTTGTTTGGTGGCCATTTTGTTGGCTACCAAATGTGCAGTAATCTCTATGCAATGTGCATGAAGTTTCCTATATGCATTTGACCCATATTGTGTTTTTAATCCAAATTTTTTTACAGTTTCATTTGTTTGCTTTTAGCTTTAAATTTGCGTATTGCCAGCCAATTTAAAGTGTATTAAGCGAGTTTTCCCTTCACGTGTTCCACATTTAATGAGCGCGGTGAAGTCTGGGTTTTTGCACATAGATTTCTTGTATAGTGATTATGTTTTTCTTGTGTTTTTCCTGTTAAAAGTAGTTCCTTATTGTAAAGCGGGTTTGTTTTAAGCTGCTGTGTCGCGTGTTTCACGTCCAGCAGACTTTTTGTGTAAACGGTTCTAGGTGGTTGCAGTAAAGATTGCGTGTATAACGTGGATCGTTTAGCGGTGCTGATAGGAGTGATTTTTGAGTCAGCAACAAGGTTACTTTTGGCGCAGTTTTTCGGTTTACCTCTGTGTAATTGTTTTACTGTGAAACGTCCCGTGTTTTTCATAAGGATCCACTTTGTCCTTTTTAACAGTTTTTCAGGTTGAAAAAGGGTTTTTCTGTGTGTATTAGGAAAGTTTTTTTTCTTTTTACACAAATTTCCTAAAGGTCAGTTAGCAGGTTTCTGCCCAACCAGTGACCCCTAAGTAACATCCAAGAACCCCTCTTTTTGTTTTGACTTGTGTTAGCTACTGTGTGCAGGGAGAGAAAAGCCACTTTCATCATTGTGCGGTGTGGCCTGCCAAACACAGTGGGTGATGAGAACCACATAAATTACGCTGTGTGAGTGGGCGGTCCAGGGAAGTGTAACGCTTAGCCTGGTTACCACAAACACTTCGGGTGGTCAGGATCACACAAATTGCGCTGTGGGAGTGGGAGGTGTGCTCTCAGTCTGACCGCCACTTGATGCGCTTCGGGTGATCGATAAGTATCACATAAATTACGCTGTGCTGGGAAAGTGGTGGAATCAGGCCTCTCGGTAGGATCCCACCGAGTGCTCCAGGGGGTAAACAGGTACCCGGACGCGGGATATATACCAGTGACTAGTCACGATGGGCAGTAGTCAGTCCATGAAGAGAGAGGGGGAACCAGCCCTCTTCAGGGTAAGGACAGCTGCACAACTGATGAAGGTGAGTTTGGGGGGGAAGTCTACAGAACCCCTCAAAAGGTGGAATAAATGGTCGAAGGGTACCAGATGGGAAATTCCCCGGGAAGGTACATTTGACGCATGGAGGTGGGAAAAATTCATCTCTGAATTTGGACCACGGATGCAGGCGTCAGAACTAGAGATCGCACAGCTATGGCTTCACAGGTCAATCCGATTAGGGAAGCAAGGCATACATAAACTGGTGTCTGTCCGGAAGAACCAGGTGATGTATACCTGGCCTCCAGAGGGAATAAAACAGGAGGATCCGGTGTCAGAGGTGGAGGAAGCTCTTTCAGGGCTGACTCTACTAAGGCAGGCAGGATCAGGGTCTGCTGGGGTCCCCCAACAACCAACAGTGGCTGAGATAAGTATAACTGCACCTGTCTCTTCTGTTAGTGACGTCACTCTTGACATACCTTCTGTGTCTTCTGTCTCTATGCCTCAGCCTCTGCCTCTACCTCTCCCTTCTCCCTGCTTCACCCCAGCTCCTTCTGTTTCCAACTATGAAGCCTTCTCAACAACCGATTTGCAGACTATCTGTGAATCAAGGGGAATAGACACCCGGTTAAAAAACAGGGCGGATTGCATCAAAGCGCTACGAACCACTGATCAGACCCCTGCCCCCCAGCTATACCCTGATCTGAGGGACCTCAAACCTGAAGGTGCAGTAAGCGAGGTGGTTAATCTAAGCCCACCGATGATGCTGGGTCAGCCCTTGCACTCTTCCCGGACCGAGGCCTATCCAGTCAGGGTGCAGCAATTTGAAGGTCCTCCCAATGCACGGGGGGAACGGACTTTAGGGGAACGGGTAGTTTGGCATGTCCCCTTCACCCCGGCAGAGATCCGCACTATTCTGGCTGAGCTCCCGGACTATCGAGTCAATCCGAGAGGATTTGCTCGAATGTTTGGACAAAACCAGTTCAGCTATGGTATGAGCGGGTCAGATTGTGCACAGATCCTACGGGCAAAGGTGGGCATGGAAGTGGCCAGTACAGTGATTGCAGGGTGCTCTATAACCACGCATGAGGAGATGACTTCAGGGGGCAAAGAGTTCTGTACACAGCTAAAGGCAAAGCTTCCAGAAATGTATGGTGCTACCTCTACTACGGACATGATGAAGCTCACCCAGGGTCCTAATGAGGAAAGCGCCTGCTTCTGGCGCCGTCTCAAGCAGACGGCACTGGATGCGGATCTGGAAGTTGGACCTGATGCTCCAACTGAAGGGGTAAAGGTGACCGCGACGCACATTCTGTTGCGGGCCAAATTTTTGGAAGGCATCAATATTAAAATTCGGGAAAGGCTAGTTCTGGCCCGACCCGAATATAATGAGATGTCTATCCCTGCTATCCTTTCCACTCTTGCGGCAATAGAGAGGGAAATGGATAGAAGAAAACAAGACAAGGCCAAAGTTCTTATGTCCCAGACCCCACACGAAAAACCAAGGGATCTGGGTCACAGGAAGGATAGGCCCCCACCCAGGTGCTTCCAGTGCCACCAAACGGGGCACATGAGGAGGAGCTGTCCCCAATTACCTAAAGGTCGGTGGCAGTTCATTCCTGATGAGTCCTCCGCCCCTATGACCACCATGGTAAGTAACTCCTATGAATTCTCATAGGAAGTTGACAAATCGGTGTCGGCCCAGATCCATCTTTTTCTAGAGGAATTAAAATATCCCCTCCCTTGCCTCACTGACACCGGTGCAGCAAGAACGGTCCTGCGAAAACAGGACATCCAAGGCAAGGTACCCCTCACAGGGGAAAGCCCTCCTAACCCCTACTAACCTCACTATCAAACGATGCACTATTCTTAACCCAGCTTCTCTTCTTCCTGTGTCGGAAGATGAGAAGGGGGGGAGGACAGCAATGACAGTGCTGAATTTTGCAACACGACTAACAATACTAACACCTCTTCTGCTAACATGTCTTCTTTGTCCACTACTAATCTCTCTTCCAAAGGACACGACTGCATTTCTTTGGTGGAACTGGAGTCAGCGGCGACACACCCCATATCACCCCGAGAGTAGCGGTAAGGTTGAACGTCTTCCGATACCCAAAAACCTTGGCCTGAGTGTCTCCCCATTGCCCCCTATTCCATCCGGAATGCCCCTCGGCAACCACATGGGCTGTCACCCTACGAGGTGTTGTTTGGGGGACCTCCCAAAACAGGGTTGTACTTTCCTCAACAGTTGTTGTCTTTGCATTCACAGCTTACAGGTTATGTGCAATCTCTGCAACGGGAGCTGCAGAAGATACACCATCGGGTTCGCGAATCGCTCCCCGATCCAAATACAATAACAGGTGTTCTTTCTATTGAGCCAGGTGATTGGGTCGTCCTAAAGAAACATCAAAGAACCGGACTCGAGCCACGGTTCACCGGACCATACCAAGTCCAGCTGACGACACCTACCTCACTCAAGCTCGAGGGACGAGACAACTGGGTGCACGCAAGCCACTGCAAGAAGCTTCTCAGCTACACCAGAGAATGAGGGGTGTCATTTTCCTTTTTCTTTTTGTTTGTATGTCATACATGTGTGTGAACGGAGGAAAAGACGGCAGATACCCCAACCTTTTATTTAAAATGCACCTGCGTTTAGCCAGAACCGCCAACAAAACCAACTGTTGGGTATGCTCAAAGCCCCCACCCAGTCATCACATGTCCGCAATGGCCGCTGTTCATGCCCTATATGACATCCGCGTCGGCATGAAAAAGCAAGGGACCCCTGGTCAGCCCCCACGTAGACATTTGTCGGTAGAACTTAATGACACATTTTTAGCAGGTAACATCAGTTTCAGCACCAATATTAGCTCTAGCTCCTGTAGGGCCCTCGTCAGTCCATTATGGGTAACTGGGCAGCTAGGCAGCCCTCAGGTGTGCTTTAACATCAGCTTTGGCACAGGTAACAAGTTTGTTGGGACTACCACCTGCGAGGGAGGTATAACTGTCAATCTGACTAACCAGACTTCCTTTCTGAGTAACCACACTGACCGACCAGACCACGTGTGTTGGAAGGACGGATGTGATGTGCAGACTGAGGGAGCAATCCCCCAGTCTGTGCAACTGTTGCTCAGTGCCAGAGGCCGAACGAGGAACTCCTCCTGCTCTGCTCTGACAGGTCCATACTATTTTCTGTGTGGTTCGGCAGCCTATAGAACATTTCCCCAGAACGCGAAAGGTTCGTGTGCCCTCATAAAGCTAGTCCCCGCATCCTATGTAGTGATGGATCATGAAGAGTTGATGGTCCACAAGAAGGTAAGGATGGCAGGGAGAGTTCGCAGGGAACTGTTCTCTGAGGGCGACCAGGCATGGGCTTGGTTCCCCTCATGGACAGGATGGGGAATAGAACTTATGAAGCGCCTGAACAATTTTTCTGTCATCGTGGATAGTATGTTTAACGAGACCGTAGAGGCTGTCAGAGAAATTGCCCAAGAACAACGGCAGATGGGAATTTTAGTGCTTCAGGAGAAGATGGCCCTCGATTATCTTTTAGCCGCCAAAGGGGGGTTCTGTGAGTTCATCGGAGAGGATTGTTGTACTTGGATAGAAGACACCGATGACAAGGTCCAGGCCCATATGGACAAAGTTAGTGAACTACAGGGAAAAGCTAGAGCTATAGCTAGTGAGGGTTGGAATCCGTTCAAGGGTTTGGGAGGATTGGGAGATTTCCTGTTCTCCATCGGATCTTGGTTGAAGGAAGTGGGAGTGTATATCCTGATGCTTCTCTTTTTCATCTGCCTTTTATATGCCGCGGTGAGATGTTCCTGTTGCCTCATCGACCGTGTAAACCAAGCTCGGGCAGACGACCACATCTCCATGCCCGCTCCTGGGATCCCACTCCAACCACTGATCGGAGGAAGACCTCACCAACCATCCACCTTCTCTACAGATTACGTCCTGGCTTCCCTCTAATTTATCTCTCTGAAGACCACATTCTCCAAGACCTTCAAGCAAGCTTCAAGCCTCATCATTGTTTGTGTCTGCGATTTGGAAAACTGTCTGGGTCGAGACCAGCCTTGTGTGGCCCCGTCTGCAGGGGCAATTTGAGAATCTATTGCTGGATCTCCCCAGACCACCGTGGGATCACAAGCTTTATTCATACCACAAGTCTGTTTGTGGTTTTTGCAAGAGCCTTCCTGTAGTGAAGGTTCCAACGCTCTTGAGGATCATCGCTTCAATCAAGCCTGTTTGCGTCGAGTCTGCGTCGGGTCTTGTTGTTTCAGGTACCCCGTGGAGCTTTATTCTCAGGGACAACTACAGGAACTCTTTGAAGTTTGAGACTACACCCATCAAGCTGAAGAAGATCAAGAAGGGACACGAGGAGAATATGATAAAACAGGAGGGAATGTCATGGAAATTTTGTATTGTTGGTCGAACTTTAAATGTGTCATATATTCGTGTTATTCATATGTCTCTCGTGTGGCTTAATTAAAGCTCTGAAGGCTGCAATTGGGCCATGCGCATGTACAATGTATGTATTACAGTACTCGGCTTGGTAATGGATGAGATGGCAGATCTGCGCTTATAGACCGGCGTGTATACCACCACGGCATTCCATGCGAATGCTGCTGTCAGTAGACCGTGGGCCTGTATCCACATATCAGCAGCATGGTACCACGTGGGCTTCATAACGGAATGCGCAAGCGGTGTGAACTCCACGTGTAGGCTTATGCATATCTTACAACCCATTACCAACTTGAAACTGTATCTTGGATGGATGTGTTTTAATAAAGATCGTATCGGGCCCATCCAGGTACAGACTGATATTTTTAGGGAGTGCTTGTGCAGAGAATTTTACATACCAATAGAAGCTAGTAGGACAGGAAATATGACCTCAGATGGCTCATAGGGGGGAAGGGGAGGAAGTCTGCTGACCTCAGAAGACTCATGGGGGAGGACCAGTGATAGATAATAGGAAAGGCTATGCTCCAATTGGAATGTACATCCTCTGTATAGGCAATCCCCATTGTATTGTTCGGTGGGAGGGATTGACTTTATTCATGTGGGGGGCATGTGTGTATTCTTAATAAAAACAGAGAGCTGAGCCTAAAGCCGGCCCTTATGTGAGTTGCAACCAGCCTTAGAGTGTCGTGTGATCATTCCAGGGTAACGGAGCTCCAATCACCCACAAATTCAACAGAACCAAAGTATTTGGATGGGCAGGAATCGTGTAGTTTGGCTGCAGTCGTGGTAAGCGAGATTCGCACAGCTTTATGGGGGATTTCTGCGCATCCAACTGCGAGTACTCACGGTAAGGAGAAATTTGTTAAAGCGAATTTCCAAGACAATGGGTCATTTATTGCTTTTTTGTGCCCTGAAATTAACTTAAGTGTATTTTTTACTGAAATTTGGCATTTCCTAGACTTTGTGATAATATTTTGTGATATAAAAAATTGGAACTGCCACTATTTTGTTCTCTAAAGTCTCTACTTGCAGAAAATCGATATTTTGGGGGTTTTGTGTCATCTTCAGGATAAAATAATTTTTTAAATGTGCAAAAAAGGCTCTGGGAGTGAAAGGGAGAAAGCAATCGGTTCTCATTACACTGCAAGGTCTCTACCCTCCCTGCTAGTCCCCGGGTTCAGTGCTGGAGAGAGGCGGGGGAGGGGAGGAGGAGATAAACAGCGCAATGTTACACATATTACACATTTAAGTTGCTATAAAGCCCCTTTCATTTTTTAAAGCCGAAAACATTCCTAAAGGAGCCTCAGATTTATATACATTTGTTGTAAATAGTTAATAACATCTTATTACCTCCTCTGCTGCCACTTCCACCAACGTCTCCTCTGTACTTCTTCCCGCCTCACCTCTCATCTGGAACTTCCTGTCTGTGCTTGACATCACTTCCTGTCTGTACCTGACATCACTTTCTGCCTGTGTCTGACATCACTTCCTGTCTGTGCCTGACATCACTTCCTGTCTGTACCTGACATCACTTCCTGCCTGTGTCTGACATCACTTCCTGCCTGTGTCTGACATCACTTCCTGTCTGTACCTGACATCACTTCCTGTCTGCATTCCATAGAGACTTCCTGTCTGGGTAGAAGTGAGATCCCCACCTTGTGGAGTTCAGAGGAACTGCAGCCCCGAGATCCATCCCATAATCCCCCTTCCTGTATAATATGTACCTTACAGGGATACTACGGGAGATGAAATATTACTGAATAAAGGAAGAAGAAATAAATGTAACTCTTATGTAACCAACTGTTCAACAAACATCTCTTATTACATATAGAAAAGTCTTACAAACACAGAACACAAAATACAAATGTATAGCTAATGAGAGCGATCCCGCCAAACCTGATCCTTCTGGGGGGGACAATGCAAAATATATATCAATCCACTCATAATGACATCATCTTCTGGGAGTGTCTGCACATCCATCCATTTCATACACATTTCATTGTCTCAGCAGATCTCCTGCAGTCTATTAGTGCCCATTTCCCTCTCTATGTCTCAGCACCCATTTCCCTCTCTATGTCTCGGCGGATCTCCTGCAGCCTATTAGCACCCATTTCCCTCTCTATGTCTCGGCGGATCTCCTGCAGACTATTAGCTCCCATTTCCCTCTCTATATCTCAGCAGATCTCCTGCAGCCTATTAGCACCCATTTCCCTCTCTATGTCTAGGCAGATCTCCTGCAGCCTATTAGCACCCATTTCCCTCTCTATGTCTCGGCAGATCTCCTGCAGCCTATTAGCACCCATTTCCCTCTCTATGTCTCAGCAGATCTCCTGCAGCCTATTAGCACCCATTTCCATCTCTATGTCTCAGCAGATCTCCTGCAGCCTATTAGCTCCCATTTCCCTCTCTATGTCTCAGCGGATCTCCTGCAGCCTATTAGCACCCATTTCCCTCTCTATGTCTCAGCGGATCTTCTGCAGCCTATTAGCACCCATTTCCCTCTCTATGTCACACATTACAACAAGCTGTCACAAAGGTAAATGTAAAATAAAAGCAGAGAGGGAGAGAAGGCTGATAAAGCAGCTCATCGATGAGAGGTACATAAGAACATACAATGTCAATACAAAACAGTGACATGGCCATCAATCACAAACGATCGGAGCAGACAGATCGGTGTCATAGGTGTCCCGTGGGTCCTGAACTGCCTCCAGCGCAGGGACAGTAGCAGGGTGTAAAGCAGGTAGGTACTCCAACTTTCTCATTTCTGCTCTGACCTTCATCAGTGCCGGTAACATGGGGGACATAGAAGACAGCCAATGCATGGGAATGGTTCTCCTGGCTGCCCTCATGTAGGTGGAAAGTTTCCTCGCACATTTAGAGAGACCCGAAAAGGTAGACCCAACAGAAAGTAAATGGGCTCAAAAGGGACAGGAGCCCGCAGAAGTAACCACAATGGGGTAAGGACCTCTAGCCTCAGTGGAGAGACAGGGTGACATTTCTCAAATAGGTAAGGGGCGGGGATGATGTCCCTGGCTGGCCCCGCCCCTAACCTATATAAGAACTGTCAGCTAGCCTCTTCTTCACAAGGCTGGAAGCCTCGGACGGGAGCCGAACTTTTTTTTTTCTTTTTTCGGGTCGCCGCCGCCGCCATGATTGACGTTGGATCTACTTCGGGGGACATTGTTTTAATAAAGAACTTGTCAAAGACCCTGTACTGTGTTTTTTTTACACTACACTTTTTTTTTTTGTGAAGGAGTAGCGGGACCATGTACCGCAGACTCATTCACGTGGGGGGGGCCGGGATCTAGGTGCCCCCTTGTTAAAGGGGGCTTCCAGATTCTGATAAGCCCCCCACCTGCAGACCCCCACAACCACCGGCCAGGGTTGTGGGGAAGAGCCCCAAAGCACCCCCCCATGTTGAGGGCATGTGGCCTGGTATGGTTCAGGAGGGGGGGCGCTAGCTCGCCCCCCCTCCTTTCCTGACCTGCCGGGCTGCATACTCGGATAAGGGTCTGGTATGGATATTGAGGGGGACCCACACTGTTTTTTTTTTTTAATTTCAGCGTGGAGTTCCCCCTTAATATCCATACCAGATCCGAAGGGCTTGGTACAGATGGGAGGGGGGACCCCCGAAGGGCTTGGTACAGATGGGAGGGGGGACCCCCGAAGGGCTTGGTACAGATGGGAGGGGGGACCCCACGCTGTTTTTTTCATTATTTCTGCAATAAAGGAAATTATTTTACATTCAGCTGCAAGTGGGGAACCCCGCTGACAGCTGAAACATTAACACATGGCTGTCGCTCCTACAATCCCACATGATATGTTATCACCTCATGCAGCATTTTAGTAGTGAAAACCAATGCAGCGCTCATGTTTCAGATGTCGGCGGAGTTCCCCACTGACAGTTGATGTAAAAGTATTGCAGGGAATTATAGACAATTTTTTAAAAACCCGGCATTGGGTCCCCCCTCTCATCCTTACCAAGCCCTTCGGGTCTCATATGGATGTTAAGGGGTAACTCCACGCCGAAATTAAAGAAAAAACAGCATGGGGTACCCCCCAAAATCCATAACACATACTTATCCGAGCATGCAGCCCGGCAGGTCAGGAAAGGGGGGGGGACGAGCGGGCGCCTCCCCCCCTCCTGAACCATACCAGGCCACATGCCCATACCAAATTATTCAAACATTTGTAAACAGACCAATGAACTGAAATGGTTTGGCATTTGTACCCCAAATATGACGTTCCCTGAGGCGTTGGTACACCGAGGTACGCCTGTATTAGTATTGCAATCCTTTGTATTGGGATACATACAACCAACATACATGTGAATTGGCAACATAGCACAACATTTGTGTCACATTGGAGATATCTGGTAGTTACACTGACCTTGCCCAGGGATTTAGGATTGATTCACACCACAGAAATACAGGCAGGATTAGTGTTCAACAGCTCTGTGGATTAGTGGTTAGCACTGCTGCCTCACAACGCTAGGGTTGTCAGTTTGAATCCCAACCATGGCAATGAATTTGCATGATCTCCGTGTGACTACCCTAACATACATGTGCTGGTGGCAGCATCTCTGCTTTCTGTCTAAATGATCCCTAGAATGTGAATTAGAATGAGGCCTTGTCTGTTCAAACACCTTCAAAGCTGCAGCTTATGTGAATGTCATACAATGGGATGAGATAAGGGCCTGGACCACTAATAGATTTGATAATGATGGTTTATGCTCCACCCCCTTTTGTGAAGGATTTGTCAAGCAAAGAGCTGAGAGAGAGAGAGAGAGAGAGAGAGAGAGAAGAGCAAGCCAGTGAGACAAAGAAGAGTGAGCGAGAGATACATACAGAAGGGTGAGTGAGAGAGAAGAGTGAGCGAGAGATACATACTGAAGAGTGATAAAGAGAGACATACAGAAGAGTGAGTGAGAGAGAAGAGCGAGCCAGTGAGACAAAGAACAGTGAGCGAGAGATACATACAGAAGGGTGAGTGAGAGAGAAGAGCAAGCCAGTGAGACGAAGAAGAGTGAGCGAGAGATACATACTGAAGAGTGATAAAGAGAGACATACAGAAGAGTGAGCGAGAGAGAAGAGCGAGCCAGTGAGACAAAGAAGAGTGAGCGAGAGATACATACAGAAAAGTGAGTGAGAGAGAAGAGCAAGCAAGGGAGATAAAGAAGAGTGAGCGAGAGATACATACAGAAGAGTAAGAGAGAAGAGCGAGCCAGTGAGACAAAGAAGAGTGAGCGAGAGATACATACTGAAGAGTGATAGAGAGAGAGAAAAGGCTTGCGTGGGGAATCCCCACGTCAAAATTGTTACAAATACTCGCGTGGAATTTCCCCCAAATGCATAGCAGACCCTTATCCCAGCAGGCAGGTACCGCACGCCTTCAAAGATTTATTTCCTTTGTTGATTTTCCTGCTTCGCTCACACTATATGCAATTGAAAATTGCGCTAAAAGGTTGCCAATTTTACCATTTTCTAGAAAATTTCAAACTAGTTGTGATTGCAATTGTGTGTAGCATTGTGATTTCTATTGCAGTCTAGATGTGAAATTGCTACTAAATGGCCCCTTTGAAATCGTAAGTTCAACAAACAAATGGTGTACGTTACTCCCCTCACATTCACATTCATTATATCCAATATCAGGTATGATGTCAATGCACAAATCGCACCTGAAATTGCACACCCTGGATGTGACTTGTCATGTGATTGGCATGGCCAGCAGCTTGCCCTTTGCATGGCAAATTGCACCCAATGTTACTGGGGGCCAACACCACTGTCACATCTAATCCGATGCGGCAATTGCCCAACTTACAGTGAAGTTGCACGAGTTCACAATCCAATTGGATGTGAACAGAGCCTACAGTGGCCAATAGGGTGCGACTTGCAAGTCTACGATTTGCAAGTCGCCTGTCATGCCAATTGCATGGCAATCGCAAACAATGTTACTGGGGGCCACCCGGTCACATTAAAGCAGATTTCTAAGTGGTGTTATTTACATGACGGTCACATCATGTGACTTACAGTGAAGTCACATGATTTCAAAGTCGGGGTACATGGTGATTTCCAGTGCAATTTGCAAGACATCTGACACCGATCTCTCAGCAAATTGCATGAAAAGTAGTGTATTCATTACTCTGTTATTACTTGCGGCTCCGACCAAGTTTGAACCACAACAATATGAACGCTCCAATATGCACATTGAGTGGGACTTGGCATGTGATTTGCACAACATGCAAGCTGTAAATCGTCTGCAAAGTCGCACCCTATTGTCTGCTATTAGAGCGACCACATGGGTGCGTTTCAAACACTGATTTCTATAGTTGTACATGTTCTACTTTAGTGGCAATTTGCATAGAGATCTGTGTCAGATGTCTTGAAAATTGCATTGAAATGGTCAACTTTACTGTAAGTCGCAGGATTTGTAAATCAGCTTTGCCCAGAGTGTAATGTTTGGTGATGTTTGATTTCTGGAGTGTTTTGCCAATTGATGGGAAATTCACCATACTAGTCAAATCGATTTGTCATTTTCAGTATTGCATACAAGATGTGGTCATGTGACTGTCTTAACTCATGCGAGAATCTGGAGGGAATTGTGACCATAGTAGCAATAACGGTTCCAATTGGGGTTCCCTTTCACATCCCTGCTCAATGTTCTGTTGTATGCTGCACACGTACATTTCACTGTATATTTCTTTCCGACTCTGATTTGTGGGGCCTGTATACCAAGGGTTAATGCAGGTGGGAAGGGTATTCATCAGGTGCAAACACTTTCTCTGACAGTGGTGGGTGTGGCCTTCATTGGGGGTGGGGCCTGTATACCAAGGGTTAATGCAGGTGGGAAGGGTATTCATCAGGTGCAAACACTTTCTCTGACAGTGGTGGGTGTGGCCTTCATTGGGGGTGGGGCCTGTATACCAAGGGTTACCACAGGTGGGAAGGGTATTCATCAGGTGCAAACACTTTCTCTGACAGTGGTGGGTGTGGCCTTCATTGGGGGTGGGGCCTGTATACCAAGGGTTACCACAGGTGGGAAGGGTATTCATCAGGTGCAAACACTTTCTCTGACAGTGGTGGGTGTGGCTTAATTGGGGGTGGGGCCTGTATACCAAGAGTTAACGCAGGTGGGAGGAGGATTATTCAGGTGCAAACACTTTCTCTGACAGTGGTGGGTGTGGCTTCATTGGGGGTGGGGCCTGTATACCAAGAGTTACCGCAGGTGGGAAGAGGATTCATCAGGTGCAAACACTTTCTCTGACAGTGGTGGGTGTGGCTTCATTGGGGGTGGGGCCTTGTTTGGCGTGCTCCAAATGCACCCTAGCTTATATAAAGACGTGCAGTAGGGAGTGATTTGGCCTGTTACGAGGCCGGGGGGTTTGTGACTAAGTCCTTGCATGGTGTGGTTTGGGGGGAAGAAGAGATTTTGTGCTGAATTGCCCCAGACACCACTCAGGCTGTGTTTGGGGGGGGGAAGAGATTTTGTGCTGAATTGCCCCAGACACCACTCAGGCTGTGTTTGGGGGGGAGAGATTTTGTGCTGAATTGCCCCAGACACCACTCAGGCTGTGTTTGGGGAGGAAGAGATTTTGTGCTGAATTGCCCCAGACACCACTCAGGCTGTGTTTGGGGGGGGGAAGAGATTTTGTGCTGAATTGCCCCAGACACCACTCAGGCTGTGTTTGGAAGTGGGCTGGAAATGTTGGCATTTTTTTGGCCTTGTAAAGTGTGTTATTGTACAATGATTGTGGTTTTTCTCTTTGCATTGAAAGCCTCACACATGTCAATCGTTTTTTTTTAAATATTTTCTGGTTTTAATTTTGCTTGCTTATTTAGACTCCAATGCATTTTTCTGACAACCCTGCTGAGAAATGTATGTGTCAGGGATTTGTAGAGGTGGGAGGGGTTCATTTTTTTCCCATCTGTCTTGTTCTATTGATATTTTGATCTGTAGCTTGTTTTGTGAATAGATATTCATACTAAGTGATTGTGTATGTAAATTTTATGGGCCAGAAAATGTTGCTTGATTCATCTTGCCCTTTGTTTCCTGCTATAACCGCTGAAAGCACAGTTCATTAGAAGCATCTTTAGATTGTAAGCTCTTATGAGCAGGAACGTTTTAGTTTAGCAACATCAATCCTGCAATGTTTTTGGGTGACACACAAAGAAATTGACTGTATCTACTTGTTGCTGTTGTCCAAATAAATGAAGATTTCTTTGATCAATTAAATGCTTGAACATTTTTTTTGGTGGTCATTTCATGTTCAATATATTAACATCGCTAACATTTACATTGTATACCTCTATAAGCTGCTCAAATGTAGCGTGTAACAGCACACATATGTAAGTATGTCCCAACTGATCATTTAAAAAAAACAAACCCTCTTGCACCCCAAGATCATGTTAGGTACCAATGAATAGGACGTGTTCAATGTGCAGTGCGCTATTGGTGTTCTCAAATTCCAGTAACTGTCATAAACTAGAACCCGCTGGATGTTGATTTTGGGCCTTTGGCAACAAATATCTAATATCCAATGATAACTAACAAATGGAATGAAAAACATAAATTTGTGAAAGCTAATATGCAGCATATGCACATAGAAATAGGCGATCGCGCACAAATAAAACGCTAAAAGCGGCAGTCAGCAAGGCGCACGAGCAGCTGTCTTTCCGGAAATGCGTCATCACGTGCGCACGCACCCGGAAGTGGTTGTGGATGAGAGTGGTTGGAGGTTTGTGGTGTTGTAATCTGTCTTTTATTTCATTTGCATTTGGACATGGCGAGATCGCAGTTCTCCACCGAGGAGATGATCCTCATTTGCATAGTAAGTGTGGCCATAACAGATGGGTAATTGCAGGATTGTGGGTGGGGCCTAGCAGAATGTCCCTTAGTACACATGCTACTTCCGGGTTATCTGTACATTGCTCCGGGGTATTGATGGCTCACTGATATTAACCACTTGCCTACCAGGCACTAATATCCCATTCCTTACAAGGCCACATTTCCGCTTTCTGTACTGTCACACTTTGACAATTGCACGGTCATGCAACATTGTACCCATATGACATTTTTGTTATTTTTTTCTCACAAATAGACCTTTCTTTGGGTGGAATTTACTTGCCGCTGGGGGTTTTACTTTTTGCTCTTTAAGCAAAAAAAGAGGAAAAATTTACACAAAACAGTTTATTGGTTTCTAGTCTAAAATTTTGCAAACAGGGAATTTTTCACCTTCACTGATGTGCGTTGATGAGGCGGCACTGATAGCACTAATGAGGTGGCACGGGTAGGCGGCAATGATGATGGGTCATGATAGTCAGCACTGATAGGCCGCATTGCTGAACTGCACTGATGGGCACAGGTGGGTGGAACTGGTGGGTGGCACTGCTGGGCACCGATCATCAGTGCCCTAATGATTTGTGCCGACCCCCGCTCTGATAACTGCTGGTTCTCAACAGTACTTTCTCCACATTCTGACAGCGTGAGGAAAGTGTAGTCGAGAACCGGCAATTGCATTTCCCGGGGATCAGCGTGTCATTGGACATGGCTGATCACGTTGTAAAAAGCTGCTGTGATTGGCCTTTTAACACATCACGTGATCAGCTGTGTCCTAAGGACAGGAGAGCGTGTTCTGGGAGGACGTCATATGATGCCCTCCCAGAACTGGCCGGACGCAGTGTAGCCGTCATTCAGCTATCTGCGGTTGAAAACTAGTTAACCAGCTAGATCTTCATTTATAATCTTTGCAGATATGTACATGTATACTGCGTATAATGCATTACAGTGTGCAATGTGTTGGTGTACATGGTATTACAGTGTGCAATGTGTTGGTGTACACGGTATTACAGTGTGCAATGTGTTGGTGTACATGGTATTACAGTGTGCAATGTGTTGGTGTACATGGAATTACAGTGTGCAATGTGTTGGTGTACATGGTATTACAGTGTGCAATGTGTTGGTGTACACGGTATTACAGTGTGCAATGTGTTGGTGTACATGGTATTACAGTGTGCAATGTGTTGGTGTACACGGTATTACAGTGTGCAATGTGTTGGTGTACATGGTATTACAGTGTGCAGTGTGTTGGTGTACACGGTATTACAGTGTGCAATGTGTTGGTGTACACGGTATTACAGTGTGCAATGTGTTGGTGTACACGGTATTACAGTGTGCAATGTGTTGGTGTACACGGTATTACAGTGTGCAATGTGTTGGTGTACACGGTATTACAGTGTGCAATGTGTGGGTGTACATGGTATTACAGTGTGCAATGTGTTGGTGTACATGGTATTACAGTGTGCAATGTGTTGGTGTACACGGTATTACAGTGTGCAATGTGTTGGTGTACACGGTATTACAGTGTGCAATGTGTGGGTGTACATGGTATTACAGTGTGCAATGTGTTGGTGTACATGGTATTACAGTGTGCAATGTGTTGGTGTACATGGTATTACAGTGTGCAATGTGTTGGTGTACATGGAATTACAGTGTACAATGTGTTGGTGTACACGGTATTACAGTGTGCAATGTGTTGGTGTACACGGTATTACAGTGTGCAATGTGTTGGTGTACATGGTATTACAGTGTGCAGTGTGTTGGTGTACATGGTATTACAGTGTGCAATGTGTTGGTGTACACGGTATTACAGTGTGCAATGTGTTGGTGTACACGGTATTACAGTGTGCAATGTGTTGGTGTACACGGTATTACAGTGTGCAATGTGTTGGTGTACACGGTATTACAGTGTGCAATGTGTTGGTGTACATGGTATTACAGTGTGCAGTGTGTTGGTGTACATGGTATTACAGTGTGCAATGTGTTGGTGTACACGGTATTACAGTGTGCAATGTGTTGGTGTACACGGTATTACAGTGTGCAATGTGTGGGTGTACATGGTATTACAGTGTGCAATGTGTTGGTGTACATGGTATTACAGTGTGCAATGTGTTGGTGTACACGGTATTACAGTGTGCAATGTGTTGGTGTACACGGTATTACAGTGTGCAATGTGTGGGTGTACATGGTATTACAGTGTGCAATGTGTTGGTGTACATGGTATTACAGTGTGCAATGTGTTGGTGTACATGGTATTACAGTGTGCAATGTGTTGGTGTACACGGTATTACAGTGTGCAATGTGTTGGTGTACATGGTATTACAGTGTGCAATGTGTTGGTGTACACGGTATTACAGTGTGCAATGTGTTGGTGTACACGGTATTACAGTGTGCAATGTGTTGGTGTACACGGTATTACAGTGTGCAATGTGTTGGTGTACACGGTATTACAGTGTGCAATGTGTTGGTGTACACGGTATTACAGTGTGCAATGTGTTGGTGTACACGGTATTACAGTGTGCAATGTGTTGGTGTACACGGTATTACAGTGTGCAATGTGTTGGTGTACATGGTATTACAGTGTGCAATGTGTTGGTGTACACGGTATTACAGTGTGCAGTGTGTTGGTGTACACGGTATTACAGTGTGCAATGTGTTGGTGTACACGGTATTACAGTGTGCAATGTGTTGGTGTACATGGTATTACAGTGTGCAATGTGTTGGTGTACATGGTATTACAGTGTGCAATGTGTTGGTGTACATGGTATTACAGTGTGCAATGTGTTGGTGTACATGGTATTACAGTGTGCAATGTGTTGGTGTACATGGTATTACAGTGTGCAATGTGTTGGTGTACATGGTATTACAGTGTGCAATGTGTTGGTGTACACGGTATTACAGTGTGCAATGTGTTGGTGTACACGGTATTACAGTGTGCAATGTGTTGGTGTACACGGTATTACAGTGTGCAATGTGTTGGTGTACACGGTATTACAGTGTGCAATGTGTTGGTGTACACGGTATTACAGTGTGCAATGTGTTGGTGTACACGGTATTACAGTGTGCAATGTGTTGGTGTACACGGTATTACAGTGTGCAATGTGTTGGTGTACATGGTATTACAGTGTGCAATGTGTTGGTGTACATGGAATTACAGTGTACAATGTGTTGGTGTACACGGTATTACAGTGTGCAATGTGTTGGTGTACACGGTATTACAGTGTGCAATGTGTTGGTGTACATGGTATTACAGTGTGCAGTGTGTTGGTGTACATGGTATTACAGTGTGCAATGTGTTGGTGTACACGGTATTACAGTGTGCAATGTGTTGGTGTACATGGTATTACAGTGTGCAGTGTGTTGGTGTACACGGTATTACAGTGTGCAATGTGTTGGTGTACATGGAATTACAGTGTACAATGTGTTGGTGTACACGGTATTACAGTGTGCAATGTGTTGGTGTACACGGTATTACAGTGTGCAATGTGTTGGTGTACACGGTATTACAGTGTGCAATGTGTGGGTGTACATGGTATTACAGTGTGCAATGTGTTGGTGTACATGGTATTACAGTGTGCAATGTGTTGGTGTACATGGTATTACAGTGTGCAATGTGTTGGTGTACATGGAATTACAGTGTACAATGTGTGGGTGTACACGGTATTACAGTGTGCAATGTGTTGGTGTACACGGTATTACAGTGTGCAATGTGTTGGTGTACATGGTATTACAGTGTGCAATGTGTTGGTGTACACGGTATTACAGTGTGCAATGTGTTGGTGTACACGGTATTACAGTGTGCAATGTGTTGGTGTACACGGTATTACAGTGTGCAATGTGTTGGTGTACACGGTATTACAGTGTGCAATGTGTTGGTGTACATGGTATTACAGTGTGCAGTGTGTTGGTGTACACGGTATTACAGTGTGCAATGTGTTGGTGTACACGGTATTACAGTGTGCAATGTGTTGGTGTACACGGTATTACAGTGTGCAATGTGTGGGTGTACACGGTATTACAGTGTGCAATGTGTTGGTGTACATGGTATTACAGTGTGCAATGTGTTGGTGTACACGGTATTACAGTGTGCAATGTGTTGGTGTACACGGTATTACAGTGTGCAATGTGTGGGTGTACATGGTATTACAGTGTGCAATGTGTTGGTGTACATGGTATTACAGTGTGCAATGTGTTGGTGTACATGGTATTACAGTGTGCAATGTGTTGGTGTACACGGTATTACAGTGTGCAATGTGTTGGTGTACATGGTATTACAGTGTGCAATGTGTTGGTGTACACGGTATTACAGTGTGCAATGTGTTGGTGTACACGGTATTACAGTGTGCAATGTGTTGGTGTACACGGTATTACAGTGTGCAATGTGTTGGTGTACACGGTATTACAGTGTGCAATGTGTTGGTGTACACGGTATTACAGTGTGCAATGTGTTGGTGTACACGGTATTACAGTGTGCAATGTGTTGGTGTACACGGTATTACAGTGTGCAATGTGTTGGTGTACACGGTATTACAGTGTGCAGTGTGTTGGTGTACACGGTATTACAGTGTGCAATGTGTTGGTGTACACGGTATTACAGTGTGCAATGTGTTGGTGTACATGGTATTACAGTGTGCAATGTGTTGGTGTACATGGTATTACAGTGTGCAATGTGTTGGTGTACATGTTATTACAGTGTGCAATGTGTTGGTGTACATGGTATTACAGTGTGCAATGTGTTGGTGTACATGTTATTACAGTGTGCAATGTGTTGGTGTACATGGTATTACAGTGTGCAATGTGTTGGTGTACACGGTATTACAGTGTGCAATGTGTTGGTGTACACGGTATTACAGTGTGCAATGTGTTGGTGTACACGGTATTACAGTGTGCAATGTGTTGGTGTACACGGTATTACAGTGTGCAATGTGTTGGTGTACACGGTATTACAGTGTGCAATGTGTTGGTGTACACGGTATTACAGTGTGCAATGTGTTGGTGTACATGGTATTACAGTGTGCAATGTGTTGGTGTACATGGTATTACAGTGTGCAATGTGTTGGTGTACATGGTATTACAGTGTGCAATGTGTTGGTGTACATGGTATTACAGTGTGCAATGTGTTGGTGTACACGGTATTACAGTGTGCAATGTGTTGGTGTACACGGTATTACAGTGTGCAGTGTGTTGGTGTACATGGTATTACAGTGTGCAATGTGTTGGTGTACATGGTATTACAGTGTGCAATGTGTTGGTGTACATGGTATTACAGTGTGCAATGTGTTGGTGTACATGGTATTACAGTGTGCAATGTGTTGGTGTACATGGTATTACAGTGTGCAATGTGTTGGTGTACATGGTATTACAGTGTGCAATGTGTTGGTGTACATGGTATTACAGTGTGCAATGTGTTGGTGTACACGGTATTACAGTGTGCAATGTGTTGGTGTACACGGTATTACAGTGTGCAATGTGTTGGTGTACACGGTATTACAGTGTGCAATGTGTTGGTGTACACGGTATTACAGTGTGCAATGTGTTGGTGTACACGGTATTACAGTGTGCAATGTGTTGGTGTACACGGTATTACAGTGTGCAATGTGTTGGTGTACACGGTATTACAGTGTGCAATGTGTGGGTGTACATGGTATTACAGTGTGCAATGTGTTGGTGTACATGGTATTACAGTGTGCAATGTGTTGGTGTACATGGTATTACAGTGTGCAATGTGTTGGTGTACACGGTATTACAGTGTGCAATGTGTTGGTGTACACGGTATTACAGTGTGCAATGTGTTGGTGTACACGGTATTACAGTGTGCAATGTGTTGGTGTACACGGTATTACAGTGTGCAATGTGTTGGTGTACACGGTATTACAGTGTGCAATGTGTTGGTGTACACGGTATTACAGTGTGCAATGTGTTGGTGTACACGGTATTACAGTGTGCAATGTGTTGGTGTACACGGTATTACAGTGTGCAATGTGTTGGTGTACACGGTATTACAGTGTGCAATGTGTTGGTGTACACGGTATTACAGTGTGCAATGTGTTGGTGTACATGGTATTACAGTGTGCAATGTGTTGGTGTACATGGTATTACAGTGTGCAATGTGTTGGTGTACATGGTATTACAGTGTGCAATGTGTTGGTGTACATGGTATTACAGTGTGCAATGTGTTGGTGTACATGGTATTACAGTGTGCAATGTGTTGGTGTACATGGTATTACAGTGTGCAATGTGTTGGTGTACATGGTATTACAGTGTGCAATGTGTTGGTGTACATGTTATTACAGTGTGCAATGTGTTGGTGTACATGGTATTACAGTGTGCAATGTGTTGGTGTACACGGTATTACAGTGTGCAATGTGTTGGTGTACACGGTATTACAGTGTGCAATGTGTTGGTGTACACGGTATTACAGTGTGCAATGTGTTGGTGTACACGGTATTACAGTGTGCAATGTGTTGGTGTACACGGTATTACAGTGTGCAATGTGTTGGTGTACATGGTATTACAGTGTGCAATGTGTTGGTGTACATGGTATTACAGTGTGCAATGTGTTGGTGTACATGGTATTACAGTGTGCAATGTGTTGGTGTACACGGTATTACAGTGTGCAATGTGTTGGTGTACACGGTATTACAGTGTGCAATGTGTTGGTGTACACGGTATTACAGTGTGCAATGTGTTGGTGTACACGGTATTACAGTGTGCAATGTGTTGGTGTACACGGTATTACAGTGTGCAATGTGTTGGTGTACACGGTATTACAGTGTGCAATGTGTTGGTGTACACGGTATTACAGTGTGCAATGTGTTGGTGTACACGGTATTACAGTGTGCAATGTGTTGGTGTACATGGTATTACAGTGTGCAATGTGTTGGTGTACATGGTATTACAGTGTGCAATGTGTTGGTGTACATGGTATTACAGTGTGCAATGTGTTGGTGTACACGGTATTACAGTGTGCAATGTGTTGGTGTACACGGTATTACAGTGTGCAGTGTGTTGGTGTACATGGTATTACAGTGTGCAATGTGTTGGTGTACATGGTATTACAGTGTGCAATGTGTTGGTGTACATGGTATTACAGTGTGCAATGTGTTGGTGTACATGGTATTACAGTGTGCAATGTGTTGGTGTACATGGTATTACAGTGTGCAATGTGTTGGTGTACATGGTATTACAGTGTGCAATGTGTTGGTGTACATGGTATTACAGTGTGCAATGTGTTGGTGTACACGGTTTTACAGTGTGCAATGTGTTGGTGTACACGGTATTACAGTGTGCAATGTGTTGGTGTACATGGTATTACAGTGTGCAATGTGTTGGTGTACATGGTATTACAGTGTGCAATGTGTTGGTGTACACGGTATTACAGTGTGCAATGTGTTGGTGTACACGGTATTACAGTGTGCAATGTGTTGGTGTACACGGTATTACAGTGTGCAATGTGTTGGTGTACACGGTATTACAGTGTGCAATGTGTTGGTGTACACGGTATTACAGTGTGCAATGTGTTGGTGTACACGGTATTACAGTGTGCAATGTGTTGGTGTACACGGTATTACAGTGTGCAATGTGTGGGTGTACATGGTATTACAGTGTGCAATGTGTTGGTGTACATGGTATTACAGTGTGCAATGTGTTGGTGTACATGGTATTACAGTGTGCAATGTGTTGGTGTACATGGTATTACAGTGTGCAATGTGTTGGTGTACACGGTATTACAGTGTGCAATGTGTTGGTGTACACGGTATTACAGTGTGCAATGTGTTGGTGTACACGGTATTACAGTGTGCAATGTGTTGGTGTACACGGTATTACAGTGTGCAATGTGTTGGTGTACACGGTATTACAGTGTGCAATGTGTTGGTGTACACGGTATTACAGTGTGCAATGTGTTGGTGTACACGGTATTACAGTGTGCAATGTGTTGGTGTACACGGTATTACAGTGTGCAATGTGTTGGTGTACACGGTATTACAGTGTGCAATGTGTTGGTGTACATGGTATTACAGTGTGCAATGTGTTGGTGTACATGGTATTACAGTGTGCAATGTGTTGGTGTACATGGTATTACAGTGTGCAATGTGTTGGTGTACATGGTATTACAGTGTGCAATGTGTTGGTGTACATGGTATTACAGTGTGCAATGTGTTGGTGTACATGGTATTACAGTGTGCAATGTGTTGGTGTACATGGTATTACAGTGTGCAATGTGTTGGTGTACATGTTATTACAGTGTGCAATGTGTTGGTGTACATGGTATTACAGTGTGCAATGTGTTGGTGTACACGGTATTACAGTGTGCAATGTGTTGGTGTACACGGTATTACAGTGTGCAATGTGTTGGTGTACACGGTATTACAGTGTGCAATGTGTTGGTGTACACGGTATTACAGTGTGCAATGTGTTGGTGTACACGGTATTACAGTGTGCAATGTGTTGGTGTACACGGTATTACAGTGTGCAATGTGTTGGTGTACATGGTATTACAGTGTGCAATGTGTTGGTGTACATGGTATTACAGTGTGCAATGTGTTGGTGTACATGGTATTACAGTGTGCAATGTGTTGGTGTACATGGTATTACAGTGTGCAATGTGTTGGTGTACACGGTATTACAGTGTGCAATGTGTTGGTGTACACGGTATTACAGTGTGCAGTGTGTTGGTGTACATGGTATTACAGTGTGCAATGTGTTGGTGTACATGGTATTACAGTGTGCAATGTGTTGGTGTACATGGTATTACAGTGTGCAATGTGTTGGTGTACATGGTATTACAGTGTGCAATGTGTTGGTGTACATGGTATTACAGTGTGCAATGTGTTGGTGTACATGGTATTACAGTGTGCAATGTGTTGGTGTACATGGTATTACAGTGTGCAATGTGTTGGTGTACACGGTATTACAGTGTGCAATGTGTTGGTGTACACGGTATTACAGTGTGCAATGTGTTGGTGTACACGGTATTACAGTGTGCAATGTGTTGGTGTACACGGTATTACAGTGTGCAATGTGTTGGTGTACACGGTATTACAGTGTGCAATGTGTTGGTGTACACGGTATTACAGTGTGCAATGTGTTGGTGTACACGGTATTACAGTGTGCAATGTGTGGGTGTACATGGTATTACAGTGTGCAATGTGTTGGTGTACATGGTATTACAGTGTGCAATGTGTTGGTGTACATGGTATTACAGTGTGCAATGTGTTGGTGTACATGGTATTACAGTGTGCAATGTGTTGGTGTACACGGTATTACAGTGTGCAATGTGTTGGTGTACACGGTATTACAGTGTGCAATGTGTTGGTGTACACGGTATTACAGTGTGCAATGTGTTGGTGTACACGGTATTACAGTGTGCAATGTGTTGGTGTACACGGTATTACAGTGTGCAATGTGTTGGTGTACACGGTATTACAGTGTGCAATGTGTTGGTGTACACGGTATTACAGTGTGCAATGTGTTGGTGTACACGGTATTACAGTGTGCAATGTGTTGGTGTACACGGTATTACAGTGTGCAATGTGTTGGTGTACATGGTATTACAGTGTGCAATGTGTTGGTGTACATGGTATTACAGTGTGCAATGTGTTGGTGTACATGGTATTACAGTGTGCAATGTGTTGGTGTACATGGTATTACAGTGTGCAATGTGTTGGTGTACATGGTATTACAGTGTGCAATGTGTTGGTGTACATGGTATTACAGTGTGCAATGTGTTGGTGTACATGTTATTACAGTGTGCAATGTGTTGGTGTACATGGTATTACAGTGTGCAATGTGTTGGTGTACACGGTATTACAGTGTGCAATGTGTTGGTGTACACGGTATTACAGTGTGCAATGTGTTGGTGTACATGGTATTACATTGTGCACAATAACGCATTTGACATTTTTAGAGTGCAATGCATTAGTATGTAATGCAGGGGTCCTCAAACTACGGCCCGCGGGCCACAAGAGGCCCGCCAAGCACACTCATCCGGCCCGACGGCAGGGGACACCAAGTACAGGGGTGGGCAGGGGGCTGCTGTCTCTTACCTGGCTCCGGTCCCAGTCCCATGACAATCCAGTCCAGGATGCGCTGCTCCTTCACTCCAGCCGCTCCCTCACTCGGTGTTCGCGCTGCCGCTCAGCTCCGCCTCCTCACCGGTGATTGGGCACCAGTACTGTAGCTCAGGAAAGGCACACAGGCGGCCAATCACCGGGGAGGAGGCGGAGCCGAGCGGACCCGCAAAAATCAAGGGAGAGAAAGGCCGGAGTGAAGGAAAGAGGACAGCTGACCTCCCGGTAAGTGTGCCATGCAGATGGTACTTCTGCAACCAGGTATGCTGGAAAAGGGGACGGCTAGTTAAGTGTCATTGCTGTCAGTGGGAGGAATAGTGCCCCATCATTGGTGTCACTGATAATGATGAGGCACTATTCCTCCCGCCACTGACACCAACAATGGGGCACTATTCCTCCCCCACTGACACCATCGATGGTGCACTATTCCTCCCCCCACTGACACCAGCGATGGGGCACTATTCCTCCCCCCACTGACACCAGTGATGGGACACTATTCCTCCCCCCACTGACACCAGTGATGGGACACTATTCCTCCCCCCACTGACACCAACGATGGGGCACTATTCCTTCCCCCACTGACACCAACGATGGGGCACTATTCCTCCCCCCACTGACACCAACGATGGGGCACTATTCCTCCCCTCACTGACACCAGCGATGGGACACTATTCCTCCCCCCACTGAAACCAGCGATGGGGCACTATTCCTCCCCCCACTGACACCAGCGATGGGGCACTATTCCTCCCCCCTCTGACACCAATGATGGGGCACTATTCCTCCCACTGACACCAGCGATGGGACACTATTCCTCCCCCCACTGACACCAGCGATGGGACACTATTCCTCCCCCCACTGACACCAATGATGGGGCACTATTCTTCCCACTGACACCAATTGTGGGGCACTATTCCTCCCACTGACACCAATGATGGGGCACTATTCCTCCCACTGACACCAATGATGGGGCACTATTCCTCCCACTGACACCAATGATGGGGCACTATTCCTCCCACTGATACCAATGATGGGGCACTATTCCTCCCACTGACACCAATGATGGGGCACTATTCCTCCCACTGACACCAACGATGGGGCACTATTCCTCCCACTGACACCAATGATGGGGCACTATTCCTCCCACTGATACCAATGATGGGGCACTATTCCTCCCACTGACACCAACGATGGGGCACTATTCCTCCCACTGACACCAACGATGGGGCACTATTCCTCCCACTGACACCAATGATGGGGCACTATTCCTCCCACTGATACCAATGATGGGGCACTATTCCCCCCACTGATACCAATGATGGGGCACTATTCCTCCCACTGATACCAATGATGGGGCACTATTCCTCCCACTGATACCAATGATGGGGCACTATTCCCCCCACTGATACCAATGATGGGGCACTATTCCTCCCACTGACACCAATGATGGGGCACTATTTGGCTCCATAAGACACACTTGGGGGGAAATGTCTATGCGTCTTATAGAGTGGCTGGCCCAGTATTCCCACCGCCGTTGTATGTCTGCAGTCTCTGAACAAATGCGGACACAGTACAGGAGATAACCATAGTTTTGTTTTTAAACTCTAGTCCGGCCCTCAACGGGCTGAGGGACAGTGAACTGGCCCCCTGTTTAAAAAGTTTGAGGCCCCCTGGTGTAATGCCTTGGACAGTACACTGCATTTGCAATATTGGTGTATGGTTATTAAGCACAGATCTGATTCTAGTTTTCAGGGAGAAGTCTTCTCTGTCCCCCTGTTGATGAGGTGGAGGACATTTGTTTTCCCAAGGAGAAGAGAGGAGATTTTTTTTCAAGGAGATCTGTATAGATTTCCAGAGATCTGTGTAGATGGTTGAGGGGCTGCATGTGATCTCCGGAGATAACTGGGATTATTGATCACCTGAATTAAACCAGTGAAGGAAAAGATTGAATGAAAATAATCTGCAGTGACCACTGTGCTTTGGTAAAGCCATAATTGGCACATTCTGGTGTCACACAGATGCCATGTGAAATTTGCAGTGTTTTCTGTGCAAGCGCTGCACCGCATCACAACCGCAACCCCTTCATGCCACCTGCTGCGGCTTTCTAGGTGAAGTTACCAACACACCAATATTGGTCCACAAAGCGTATTCCGATTTGCCAAATTGGATGGCATGCCTATTCACACCCATTTGCATACCCTGAAAAAGGGTCCTGCACCTTTTTGGCCCGGATGCGGTGCAATTTGAGCCTTGCAAAATGTATGTCTTAAATTGCAACGCACACAAATTGCATGTGATTTGCCCAGGAGTGCGGTGTTAGACCACAATGCATGTATGTGAAGCCAGAATAAAAATGTGTATTTTGTCTACTTTTACTTGGCATGTTAACATTCTGTAACTGCATTTTTCTTCTGTTTAACATGCTATAGACATGGAACATGCATTTGGATGGAGTGTTTTTGTATGTGCATTTGGGAAGTATTCTAAACACACATTGGCCCTAGGGCCACACCATATCTTAAGCCACGTTTGTCAGAAATGCTGTACAGGACATTTAAAGTGGATTTACACTCCACCTATCAAAAAATAACAGTCATCAGCTACAAAAACTGTAGCTGCTGACTTTTAAAAAGCAGGGAGGACACCTTCTGTTTCCAAACATCTAGGCGATCGTACCAGAAGTGGGAGAGTGTGCCTGTCAAATTTGGGGACCCACTCCCCAAGGGTGCCAATCCTTAAGGGGGAACGGGGAGCAGTCCTTAAAGCAGAACTTCCCCTTTTGGATGGAGCTCCGCTTTAAGATGATTTCCTATGTTTACACATGTGCATTTTCACATGGCTTGATTTTTTGGAAAAGGTCAGAGCCTTTCTGGAACTCCAAAAGTGTTATGTTTTTGTCAAAATACTTAAATGGAAACACTGCAGACAAGAACGTATTTCATGTTGTCTGCGTTTTGCTGTTTTAAATCTGCCGAGCAACAAAAATGAAAACAATAAGGCAGAAAAAAGACATCAAAAACTTGTGTCAAAAAACAAGTGCTAAAACAACGCCAAACACAATGCAGAGATGGATACAACACAACCTGTGTTGCCTTAGGCACTTGAGTGCACACTTGGCCACAGGTGATTTTACAAGGCTTTTTTTGGGTCAAAGAATGTGTCTTTGCATTTGTGGAAAGTGTATTTTGGTTGTAATTTTTGGTGTTATTTTTTACGCATACTTTGGCAAACTGCACATCTGCATTCAACTTTGTGGTGAAAATTAACCAAATAATGTCCCAGCCAAAATGACATGCATTTGGCATGTGTTGCCAGAACACACACAAAAATGCTGATACAAAAGAATCCAAAATACAGGCTCAAACAAGACGAACATGCACATCCAAATTTCAAACCACATTTTACAAACATATCTGAAGACCAAAAAGCTCCAAAAATGTTGATTACAAAATACACCACAATGAACAATAAAATGTCCAACAAAGCAAAAATTGAACTTTTGTGCCCATGGAGTGTTATGTTTTCTTTCAATGCTCATTTAGGTGCGTGCCTAGCATATTTGGTAAATGCTAAAATGTGCAGCAAAATGCATGTTTGCTAACAGCACTTGGGGTGCCATTAACAATGAATGGCACCCAAAAGCACAACGCATATTTAAAGACCATTGAGCACAATTTAGAAGTGCAGCAACAATTTTGCAATTCTGCCCACAATTATGCATTGCTCAGGTGAGAATGCATTGAAAATAACAATACAATACAATTATACTGTATGTATGTATGTATGTATGTATGTGTATACACACACACATGTAGATATAGTTCATGTTTTAGCTTGCCTTTTGGGACAATTATCCCCTGCTTTGTGTGGGATATTTGGTATGTTTGATTACACAAACCTCTCACATTTAAATTCTTGACCTTTTTTTGTCATCCACAGATTATGCTGTTACGCAAGTATGATCGTGGCTGCTCAAATTTTGCCAAGCAGACCATCGTGCGCCACATCAAACATCGGCTGTGGCAGAGATTCCATTATCGCACTACTGTGCTACAAATTCAGCACAGCTGGAGCGATGTTAAGCGGCGCAACCCGCAATTTTTTAAAAAAGTGGCCCGCAGAATCTCTGGTAAGTCAAGTTGTTATTAAAAACTTTACTTTCATTTTTGTATTGTGAAAAATGTTTTGATACATTCATTCTGAATTTGTTTGGCAATAATGTTGTCTTTGTTGACTTGTTCTAGCCACAGCTGATGGGTGCCAGGCGGTGGTCTGCTTGGCAAAAAAGCCTCACAGGAGGACAGCCACCGTCCTCTTCTGCCAACCACAGGCGGGGCATCCCCTGCAGAGACTCCGCATTTTGGAAGGTAAGCACAAGCTCTGGAAGCTTGGACCTCATGACCTTGCCATTGTTGCCATCTCCACACTGATCTCCAGTGACTGTCAATTGTACATTCATGCCACACACATTGCTTGTAAATGACATGATAACTGACGGAAGCGTAGGCAGGACAGAACACACACGGAGGATGCTAAACACACCAAGTTTTATTGTTATATGGAAAGCACTCAATCAGGGTAGGAATTTAGCATCCGGGGACCCAAAAAGGGGGAGGAGAGGGGAGTAGCTCAAAACAATTGTAATTCAGCCCATGATAGGGCAATTTGTGTAGCGATGGGTCAAGCAACTATTAATCCAAGCAGGCAGCTCCGGCAAAAGTAATAGGGAGGTTCAATAGGGCAATCCAGGCAAAAAATGTATGAGAGTTCCATGGGACAGTCCAGGCAGGGGAAATTCAGGGGATCCAGGAGGGGGGGTGTTCAGACAGGAGGATTGGGGCACTCACGGTTTAGGCAGGAGTATCCTTGGGCACACAGCAGGTAGCAAGCAGGAGTACCCTCGCACACAACGGATAGCAAGTGCCTCTAGCCCCCCAGGTATCAGCAGAGTACTCAGCGGGTTCTTGGAGCTGGGGAGGTATGGCCTCAGCTCAGACCTTACAACAGCTGCTCATGGCAACGTACAGGGGACCAACAGTGGACTAGGTCCTGCTCGAGTCTTCTTAAGCCAGAGCAGGACGCTTCCCAGTTGCCCTGGCAATGGCCGGCCCAGCAACAAGGCACGCCCCGCTCACTTGGGCCATGCTCAGGGAGCATGACCATTGTCTCCAGCGGGCGCAGATCGCGGGAAGCCTCGTGCCCGTGCTGTTCCCACCGGGGAACATGCAGGGACAACACGGCGGCCTGTGCTGTGCGGGCCCAGCGGGGTGGCCGACTCCTTGGCAACTTTTCTGAGGAGAGGTGCTACCCGCACCACAGGGGGTGTTTCCTCCCATCCTGAACAGCCTTTGATGTAGGCTTGTGCAGGACCATAGGAATCTGCAAGGGGGAAGGGAGGGGGGATGATGAAAGGAGAGCGAGGGGGGAGGAAGGGACAGCAGGCTGGAGGGGGGGGGGCTGTGCCAAGAACCATTTGTTAATCACTAATAGAGCTGTGTTTGGTGTCATGTGATCCCCAATGGCTGTTTGTTTGTGATGCAAGATTTTTGCCTAAAAACATTCTGGCTTAGATGTTCACAAACATATCCCATCAAAATCGCAATCATAACATTTTGTTTTTACACTTGACAGAATTGTACTTTTTTGGACCCATTAAATTACGATATGTGTATGTTATGTATGCTGTTTGAAAGTTGCAGAGTATCCAAATTATGGAATATTTTGGACTAAAATGCAACTCCATGATGTACAGCCAATCTCATTTGGTGAGGCCCCATAAGATGACAGAACATGGAAATATTCTACAATGCATAGTACGTTATTATTAAAACATTAACACATGAATACAGTATTATAGAGAGGGCACATCTGGGGGGATTTTGGGTTAGTAATCCTGACAATCTTGCCATGTCCTTACATTGGGAATCATTGTAACGGAAATGTTTAACATTGTCTTGACTTGCTTACATTACTGCCATGTGGCCTTTTTGGTGATCTGGTATATATAGTCTGCAGCCAATCATATTGACCAGGGTGCTGTGATTGGTCCAAATACCATGTGATAAGTGTGGTCCAATCCCATTAGGACTTCCAAGAGTTCATAATATCTAAATTGACATTGTGATCATGTCATTGCATAGCAAATACATGATCAACAAGCTTAACAAATCATCTTCCTACCATGACTTGCTATCTGCTGTAGTGCAGTGGACAAAGTTGTGGAAAATGATGCAGTCTGCCCCAGTGGATGTACATCCAAAGTCAAAACATAACAAATTAGGGACACAAACGCAATTGTGCCTGTATGTGTGGCCTGACACCAGGAAATGGACAGTTGTCATTCATCCCTGTGGCCCTAGCTTTGGCACACATGTTTATGAGAAATCTTCTGCCATGTTTTTAGGTTAGTAATGTTCCAATTCTGTGTTATTCTTTTTGTAGAACAAGAGAGTGAAGAGGAGGGCCACCGTAAGTGCCTTGAATGTGATTGGCTGTGCTCTGTGTGCATTATGTAACTTTGATATGTGCAATGTGTTTGTTGTGCTCTATCTTGTTGTTTATGTAACACCAGCTATGTTGGAAGAGGGGGATGAGGAGGAGGAGGGCACATCCTCTCAGGCTCACTGTAAGTGCATTGAATGTGCTTGTCTGTTCTCTGTGTTCCTTGTTGTCCTTGGCTCTCTCAAAGGGGTTGTTGTTGTTGTTCTTTCTTGTTTGTGTAGTACCAGCAAGGTTGCCTCCAGTGGAGGAGGAGGAGGAAGCGGCAGCAGCGGCGGCACCACCACCCCGTCTCCACGGTCGCCTGTTCTGCCGGAGACTCCCTCACCTCCAGCTCATTGTAAGTGTCTTGGATGTGCTTGCCTATTCTCTCTGTGCATTATGTAACTTTGATGTCTGCAATGTGTTCTGTTCTATCTTGTTGTTTATGTAGCACCAACCATGTTGGAAGAGGAAGAGGAGGAGGATACCTCTTCTGAGGCACACTGTGAGTTCATTGAATGTGCTTGTCTGTTCTCTGTGTTCCTTGTTGTCCTTGGCTCTCTCAAAGGGGTTATTATTGTCCTTTCTTGTTTGTGTAGTTCAAGCAAGGTTTTCTCTGGAGGAAGAGGAGGCCCACCAGCCACCTCCAGAATTTGGACTGCACCAGGAGGCCCCTTCACCTCCAGCTCACTGTAAGTGCCTTGGATGTGCTTGCCTGTTCTCTGTGTGCATTATGTCAATTTGATGTTTGCAATGTGTTGGTTTTGTTCTTTCTTGTTGTTTGTGTAGCTCCAGCCATATTGGAAGAGGGTGAGCTGGAGGAAGAGCAGAGGGAGGAGTGGTCTCCCCCTCAGGTCCACTGTAAGTACCTTCAATGTGTTTGGTGATTTACCTTCTGTACAATCATGCTGACCATAGCTGTAGGCTAATTTGACTGCTTAATATTGGCCGGACTGTAGTTTCTTATCTAAGTTGGCCTTGTTTTTGTTTCCACTACTGCAACTTACCTAGGTGGTTGAAGCATTGGTCCAATACTTCATCTGTCCCCCCTAGGTTGTAAGGGTGGTAACTCTGCTGTGATGGAGCGTAGGCAGGACCAAACACACAGAGCAGATGATAAACACACAAAGCTTTCTTGAATTAGGACAGTCACTCAATTTGGGTATGAAGGTAGCGTCCAAGTTCTCAGGGCAGGGGAAGAGCAGGGATGGCTCCCCAAAAAATTGTAATTTGGCCCCAAGAAGGGCAAACTTAGAGTCTCTGTTAAATTGTAATCCAGGCAGGGAAGGGAAAGGAGGGAGAGTTCACAGCCCTTCCATACAGGGGAGGAAAACAGGGGCACAAACACTCACAGTTTCGGCAGGGGTTTTCCTGGCTCACAGCGGCCTACAACAGGGGGCGACACTTATCAGCACACAGCAGAGGGTCCACTTCTACAGCACACTGCAATACTTGCAATCCTGGCCTCACAGTATTAGGCAGTGTAGCAGCGGGTACTCCTCCTGAGCCCCGAGTATTAGCAGAGTGTTCAGCGGCTAATAATCCTGGTATCCCCAGAGTATTATGCAAAGTGGCTACGGGGGTCTCGCCTCAGTGCAGACCTCCCAGCAGCTTTGCAGCAGACAAAACACCTGGGAGAATCCTGTGTCGGCTCCCTGTTGCCCTGGCAACGTCCAGCCCAGCGCTGCGTTGCCTGGGCAACGAGGCACGCCCTCTTGACACGGGCCTTGCTCTCTTTATCTCCGGCGGGTGCAGGTGCGGGAAGCCTCGCACCCATGCTAAATACCTTTTTGCATCAGCAGTTAGAGCAGTCTTGTGACTTCAGCAGAGCTCGGTTTAAACTTTGAGTATTTTTCTTTCTGCTCTAGGAGGATGTGAATCTTCTGGCCCTCTATGTGAACAGTGCTGATTGGCCCTGTGCTGATCACATGCACCCTCCCCAAACCAACACCCAAAAAGTATAGCAATGCACAGCAAACTGAGCATGTGCATGTGATTACGGATTCAGTCTGTATCAGTTGGTCATTTCAACAAGACGAGGGGCAGAGAAGACAGAATCAAACAGCCTTCTTACACAAGACAGAGTATTAACCCCTTAGGTTACACAGCGAGTATAACAAGGATGCTTTACTGCATATTTACACTGCTTGGACTGTTGTGGGTTTAGTAATACTTTAAGTAATATTGCTTGCTTCCTTACAACACATGCTCAAGCAGTTTTGAGAATACAGCTTCCAATGTGGATCCTAGTGTAGTGGCCAGGCAGTTATTAGCTCAATATGTGTAGGCCTGTACACATCCATACCTTTCGGAGACCAAGTTCTGCTCTGTAGCACAGCATGGGATGATAATTGGCAGCAGGTCAGTATTTTGGGGGCCTGAGGAGGATGCCAAGCAGTGGGGTTTTCATGCTGTGAATGCATGAAGGCAAGAAACTTTGGCCTTTTGACTAAATTTCCAATGACCATCCAACACAAGATATGTGCCCCCAAAATACACTAGCAGAGGGGTGGGAGAGCCTATCTCTGAGGAGCTTCTCGGCTATTAGTGTTTGGGAAGTGTTCTGAGTTGTGTGTCTTTGAATATCCAATGGTTAAGGCCTTTCCCTTGTGTCAACCTTTGAAAAGGTTGCAGCTAAGGGCACAGTGGCTGTTAACCCCACAACCCCTTACAATATCCGACATAAAGATTGGACTTTGTTCATTTTCATGAGTGCACCCTCTTCTATTTGGACGTTCATGAGCCAGAATTTCACGTTTGACTTTCTTGGACTTCCATGGCTCCCTAGGGTCATACACTATCCAAACTTATCTGGAGTTAGTCTGCACCTTGTACTTCAAGTCTGAGAGAATGTAAGGCTTGGTTTCAACAGTGTGTGTGTTTGTAGTAAACTCTTAAGTTTACAAAGCCTCAAATTATACTGACATGTGGAGCTCTTTTGCTTGTGTTTTTTTCAAGTTAACTGGCACTCAGAAAGGGAGTGGCTGCACTCCAGAGCCCCCAGGAGAGAATAGATGGAGGAGGAGGAAGAGGTGGAGTCTTTGGAGGAGGGTCAACTCTCCTCCAGTTCCCCTGAGCCCCAGGACCCAGGTATGTCCCATTTGTGTGAATGTGATCAACTTTACAATATTTGCTTTTGGACAGTGTCTATGTGTGGGGGTGTCACATGAGGTGTGTTGGGTAAAGGGTGGTAAGCCTGGCACCAGACTTATTTTTGTTTGTGCTTCCCAATCTGCTCCAAGCTACAAATGCCACCTTGCAGTGTGCATGTGTTAACACTCGAGGGGGCATTTGTGTTTTGGCATAGGGGAGGAGAATATTGTATGGACTGAACCCTTTTACAGCTAGACTGTCAAAGACTTAGACCTTGTGACATCTTCCTGGGAAGCTTCAGATCTGCTGCCGACCTGTGACCTTTGCTTTGGGATGATTGAAGTCACTCTATTGTAGACCCCAGAAAGGAAAGTGGGAATGGCTGCAAGGGATGACCAATGAGTGTTTCCACTATTACTGTAGTGTAAGCGTAGCTAAGCTGATGTGTGTGAGCCAATTCCTCTTGTCAAGAGCAAGCCTCTCCAACATTGGAATGCTGGCACCACACCACTGGCAAGGAAGACTGTTCCTTATCATGGCTGTCAGCTGTAACATTTGGGTTACATCCTAAGGTGATCTGAAACATCGTCAATGGACAGCCAGAGACTATGTCAGCATTGTAGGATATGAGCAGCTTGCTGGAGTGTGGGTGCCAACAAGTGGCCAAATGAATTTGTCCTTAAGCTCTTCTGGTCATCTAGTTTAGTAACCCAAACCGAAAGAGGACTTTGCTATGTTGGTTAGTGCTAGGACTTACTACCGGGGCCTGTACTATGTGACTGTTTAACATCCATGTGTTTGTCAAATGTCAGGACTCGCATCTTTATGGTGTCTTTTTTTTGTTACTCTTCATGTAGTTGTACTTCCCAATGCCCCACCTGCTATGGGGGAGCTCCAGCCCCCTCTGGATGCTGAGGCCGACATCCCAGAAGGTCAGTTTCTAAACTGTTTACACATATGCACATGTAACGTATGTAGAAGGCTTAAGCTCCCCCTTGGCTAAATTGTTTGGCCTCATCCTGTGTTTAGGATGCCCCCCCAAAGAAATAAAACATTCACACTAAACAACACATCAGGCAGATAGGGGCTTAATCTTCACACTTAGACCTGACAGCTGAGTTGGTCTACATAGGCGTACATTAAAGTGTTTTTCTAATAAAGAAAGGGCAATAAACAAAGAATATGACACAATAGTCAAGCACTAACCTGACACTCCAGTGAGCAAAAACCTGCTTCCCAAGTAACAAGTGTTTGTTCCACTCTGGTCTCTCCACCATCTTAAAGAATCACTCTAATAGATGCAGCTGACTCATCCAGCTTCCTGGGAGATGGACCACCTCCCTTCAAGGACACACCTGGTTAATCACACTGCCAGCTCTATAGGAATCTCTGGACCTGTGTGGAGGGAGTTGGGCCACTAGCCTCCAATAGGCTCACACAGTTTGTTCAGCTCTGTGCTCTGGCTGTGTATAATGTGTGTAGGGATCCCCTCCCCTCCCTGCAGCTAATAGAAAGCTAAGATAGATGTCTTTGGGAACTCTGTGGAGGAGATAGGTGTGCCAAAGTCATCTGTTGTCTTTACTGATGAGATTGCCCTTTTCGCAGTTGCCCACAGATATATTTGTAGTCAGTGAGCAAACACTTTAATCTAGGCCTAAGGATTCCAAGCTCACTCCCTGGGCCATGAAATCCTCCCAGGCAAGAAATGTAATCTCTGTGTTCCAGGTATGAGGTGACAACAGCATAGAGTGCTTTCAGGATAATGGACAAAGTTAGACAAGTATTGCATGTTGTTGTTGTTTGTTTTGGAAGCAAGTGTCTCCTTTTTTTATTGCAGCTAATACATTTTTTCTGACTTTTTCTACAGTGTTCAACCACCCAGCCATTTGTGGCCTCAAGGGCTGGGTATGTGAACGCATTGGGACGCTGGAGCAGGCTTTGGAGGTGGGGCCAGCTGAAAACCAGCCCAATGTAGTTGCCTACTTCAGACAACAATTTTAATTTTTTTATATTTGTAAATAAAAATAAATGTTATTTCTCTTGGACAGTGCCCTGTGTTGTGTCTTCTTCAGCCTTTGCAGGTCGGCAATCTTCTTCATTGCAGTTGGAGCTGATCTGCATGTCCCTAAAGCATTGCAGGACTCTGCTAGCTCCAGCTGCACTGGACAATCTTGCTTACCTGGAATTTTTGGTAATGTCCAAACAAAGTCTTTTATGGCAAGTCCAGCTTTAGGATTGAAAGAAAAAAACCTCAGCGCCCAGGACTCCCTTGCCCCCCCCACACTATTCCCCGTGAGATGCTGCTGTACACAGGTGCAAAACCAAAAAACGTATTTCTACTTAAACCAGCGCAAAATCCACAAAGCAATATAAATAAATAACCCAGCCCATAAATAATATTAATCAAAATACATTGCGACACATAAAAAATAATAATAATTAAAGTGATTTAAAAAAATTCTGAAAAAAATCAGTGACAAATTCAAAAAACAGTCCCGTGAAAAAACTGTATTTTCATTGGATTCTTCTGTGCCAATAATACCTCCACCATCCACCAGTGCAAAACCAACATGAACCGCACTCACCAGATATTTGGTGAGTAAAACGCCTTTCAGGGATATTAAGGGCTCCTGGACCCCCTTTTTTATAACCTCCAAATATTGCCTCCTCTAAGACATAGAAACCTCCTCCGGTTACTCCTCTCACCGAATCCACCAAAAATCAGGAAGAAGAAAAAAAGACCATGGCGTGATACCGTTATAAATTCCAATCTCAGAAGAATTTTAACCAGACCACTCACATTTTAGTAGATATTAACCAGCATTTTATTGAAGCAAACCGATCTTTCTTTCATAAAAAAACGATTTTCCAATTTCTGTATAGAGACCCCACAGCCAGGTATACAGCAGGATAACAGACCTCAGATGCAGCCTCATTCACTAGGCAAAGATGACCCCTTGGAACGCACCGCTCGGCGTGCGTTCCACTCACCGGCAATGATGTCAGACGCCGGGACGGCCAGCCGGAAATACGTCAACGCATTTTGCCCCACCCACAGGGCGTTCTCAAGATGCTCCTTTCCTCTCAAGCCGTTTATAAAGCAGTGGGAGATCACATACATTAAAACATACTCCTATCCATAACCTCATATTTTCTACCCCTTAAACATAAGGATGAGGACAGGAAATTAAAATAACATTAAATTCAAAAATATTATTTTATTTTATATAAAATTAAGAAATACAAAAAAAATTTTTTTTAAATTTTAAATAATAAAAATAAAAAGAAATAAAAATAAATTAAAATACAAATTTTTATTTATTTTTATTATTTAAAATTTAAAATTTTTTTTTTTGTATTTCTTAATTTTATATAAAATAAAATAATATTTTTTTAATTCATTTGAACTTAATGTTATTTTAATTTCCTGTCCTCACCCTTATGTTTAAGGGGTAGAAAATATGAGGTTATGGATAGGAGTATGTTTTAATGTATGTGTTTCAGCTTGTGAGGGGACCTCACGATGTGTATACAGAGGGATAACGGTGATAGAGTGGTGGGCGGTGTTTTGTTTCCAGGGTGATGAGGGGGAGGGATCTCCCACTGCTTTATAAACGGCTTGGCAGAGGAAAGGAGCGTCTTGAGAACGCCCTGTGGGTGGGGCGAAACGCGTTGACGTATTTTCTGTCATCTGTGGCATCCAGGTCACAAAGAGCTGAAAATAGATTTCAAGATGACGTCGGCCCATCGAACAATCAATTTTTCTTTTTGGGTTTTTTATTTTGAAGATCAGCCAATTTTCGACCCGTCTAAGGACTGCTTTACCTGCTCTGAACAGCCGCTTGCCACAGAGCAGCCAAAATCATTCATTTAGCTGCTCCCATGCCAGCATTCCTTGGCCCCTCTCTCCTGTCCATTGCTCCCCGAACAAGCACCTTGTTTTGGTGTGAGCCCAAGAACACTCCTTCATGAGCCACGTAGACCAGAGAGGCAAGCTTTTCAAGCCCATCATGAAATCAGGATGGGGATCCACTTCAAGTAAGCATTAGTGTGCCTGGGGGAGGGGGGGACCTTTGGCCTTTCCAAACACAGTAGATGCTCCAAGAATGTTTCCTTGAACTCTTGAAATGGTTAAAAAGGAAAGACCCTCTAGATAGCCTGCACTGAGAATTGACTGTCATGATGACGTGTCAATGATTATTTGCTCTCATTTTTCAGGAGTGGTACTGCTTGCGGTTGAAGCTGGTAGAAATCCACCTTCACGTCCTCCACTCACCTTCACTTGTGGCCAGTGGATATTTTGTGGCCCCAGGCAAGAACTGGCATCGAGGACCTGTATAAAGACCCTGGCATGCCAGAGGTGGTTTGGAAGCAGCACAGCAATTTGACCATCCCTTTCCTCTGTGTTGGTTTTAGGGGTGCAGAATTGCTTCTCGTTGGTGAACGGACTGTCGCTGGATATCAGAGTCCCCATATTTTCAAGATATGTTTTAGCCATGTTGGCTTATTTTTATGTTCAGTCAATTAAAGACTATTTTTTGTTACCTTAAAAAAGTGTCAGATCCTCTTGATTGTATTCCCGAGACTTCAGATGGCCAGATAATATGCAATCTGAGGAAAAGTCAGTGCAATGTCCTCCACACGTAGCTAAAGTCTGTCATAGGAGGACCTACCAGAACAATGCATTCATTTGGAGTGGGCCAGGCCCATACAGTACATCATGGAGGCTTGCTATGAAGGAACATTCACGTTTGGATACTTGAGCTCATGTGGTTTGTTTCCAAATATTTCTGCCCATTGCAGCGTATTGACTATTGCAGCTCAATAAAGATCAGGCATACAGAAAAGTGTACCTTGTCCATAGAATAGCCACTGGGAGGTCCTATCTGGGCACACAGATCTGGCCTATGCATAATTGTGGAAAATGCCAATTCAGATGCTTTATAATATGAAGGGGTCAGTTCACGCTTGCTTCAGGGGAAACATTACAACCAATTTTGTTATTTTTCATAGGAAAACGTGGCCGATCCCTAGATGCATTGAGGTACATAGCAGAGGTTCAAGATACTCCATAGAAGAACTTATTGTTCTTCCTAACTATACAGGTGGCACAGACACAAGCATACACCCAGGGCCACTGTTAGATATCACGGGGCCCCATACAGCATACCTGACAGGCCCCCACCACCAGAGAAAATATCAAATTATATATATGGTAACAATACACAACATTTTCTTCATGGACACAATCACAAACAAATTCCTGTTCAATCCAAATGATAAACCTGTACTGAGTTAATAAATCAAACGTTGTGTAATTGAGGGCTCATTCACATGGGTGCTGTGGCCTGTAGAGTGTGAATCAGTGTTTGGTTTTTGTGGCTGTCGCCATTAGCATGCAACCTATGTTACACTATGTGAATGCTGCAGATCCTAATTTGACAAGCATATGGTTGCAGGTGTACAGCCCTGAACACACACAGTGAGCATTCAGGGCCACTTCCCTACGCCTTCACACTTGTCAGATTAAAACCTGTGTTCATACAGCTGCTGTGTCCCCATAGTGTAACAGGTGGCTCTAGCCACATAAACAACCCACTCATTCATGCTGTACAGGACAGAGGACCTGTGTGAACGTGGCATTTTGTGTTTGTTATATTTATTTTTTCCCAAAGCCCATTGAATTCAATGGGCTGCTTAACATGTGGAAACATGCCACAATACTGCAGGCATGTTATTTTCCAAGTGTGTCGCACCTAACTGCACAGTAGTGTGGTGCCATGCGTTTTTGTGGCTGTGAATGGGGCTGTTTTTAATAGACGTGTGTAGGTGCAATAACGTTTGATCATGGTACCTGCGCACATCTGCAGAGGGCATTGCATTTCTTTGCTGTGCTGGAAAATGTGTGTTCTTGCATGCGTTTCTGCACCACCAATGGTGTGAACAAGTCCTAAGGGCCGGTTCACACTATAGAAACAGTCTAGATGTGTTCCTGATGGGTTTTTTTCATGCCCTTTTGGCATGCATGTTTAGTGTGTTCCAGTACATTTTGGATGCGTTTTGGACATGTTTACATTGCATTTTTGTATCCCTTCCACTTATTTTTTTCTATTTTCTTTGTATTCAATGTAGTTAGGGACATGTGCGTTTTAGTACATTCAAGGACGTTTCAATGTGTTCCAGTACAGTTCTGTGCAGAAACAATGCAGCGTGGTCAACTTTGTTTACAGCACCTGCAATGCACTGAAAATGCAAGCGCTGATGTGAACTATGACATTGACAACCATATAACCTTCTTTCTGTGCGTTTGTGATGCCGAAAAAGCAACTGAAACACATGTAGTGTGAACTGGCCCTAAAGGTTATTAGAGGTCAGGGAACGGGACTGACCAGGAATTGTGAATTCAATCAGACTAGTGGTGAGATACAATCAGCAATTGTATAATAATGTGAGATCTGAGCTGTAACTGATAGAAAATGAGACACATTCACTTGATCAGTAAATAGATAGTTAAAGAGTGGGGCGGTGATCCATAGATTTGCATATGGGACAGGTGATGACGGGGTGGGGGAGGGGGTCAAGTTGTATAAGGAGAGAGATTTAAAAGAGAAAAAAGTTACAATGAAATATACACAGCATGAAACTTGCACATTTCCTAATTGGCAGAAGAACAGTACGCAAGTAACATTCATCCACTTTCTAGTCATTAGGCAAAATCATAATTGATTGATCAATATTCCTGCCACAACCCAGAAAATCGATCTCCATTTTTTGGGATGTAGCCATGACTGGGATTAGAACCCATGACCCAAGTGCTGTAAGTTCTGAGCTCTAACCACTAAACCACTGTGGGAGACACAGTTTGAGCTATAATGTAGAATAGTTACATTGTTTAAAAATGATAAAGCGAGCGCTGGTCACATGATATAGACTACTAAAATGGTATTACACAAGATCAATATAACCACGAACAGTAGTGCATGAACTCGTGAAAGGTCATCCACCCCTGTGACAGTGTACTACACTATTGAGCACCTTTCTGGCTCCTGTGGCTGAGCTAATTCCTCCCCAGGACCATTTGGGCACCCACCCTGATGGATGGATGGATGGAGCTGGAGGACTAACCCATAGCTGCCAGCATACCGCTGCACCCCCAGATGTGTGATGTGTATAACCCATGCACATTAATACTTTTGTTCTGGTGAGTGTAGACCAGTCCCAAGGGTGGTTTACCTTTCACGAGTTCATGCACTACTGTCCATCACAGAGAGACCACACGTGCCATTCATAGGCACTCTCTGAGTTGGTACTCTCACACCAAGGACATTCCATTATTCAGGAATGATTCTATGAACTTATTTTAGCACCATTTACAATATTACATCATTGTTGCAATTCTTTGCACTTTTTGGTTTTTACATGCGTTCATTATTGATCACATGCATTTATAGCGCTGCACTTGTCTTTAACACAGAATAGTTACGTGATTAAAGAGAATGAAGATATATAACTATATTGGGAAATTAGAAGTATATAAATTATTTGAGATATAAGTGTGAAAATGTTTAACATTTGAAAATAGAATGTATGACATTCATTAGTAAATGCATTACTTTCCTGATCATTTTGGAGAAACAGCAAAAAAAAAAAATAAAAAAATAAAATTCTAATACAGGTGTACTATTTATTACATTCTAAGGATTCTCTTTTGCTATCAGAGAAAACGCCAATGTTAATAAAGCCTGTGCTTGTGCGCCATCTAGCGAACATATCCGGTATTGCACCTAAAAATGTGCCAGACGGGATACCACATTCACTAATGGCAAAGTAGACGCTCGTTAATGGGCTTGCTAGACGCTGCTCAGATGACTGATTGATTGACCGGAGTCTGCCTGAATGGTCAGACTCTGCTGGTAGACTCACATCTTAGTGAATCAGGGCCATAGAGTCCTGAGCTGTCATCAGATATATAAAGGAAGGGGCGGGGATAGTTGTGACATCATTGCCCATATATGGCCATATTCAGACAATGATGTCATCCTCTATTCCCTGCCCATTTGCCTATGTGACCATGTAAGTGAGTGGGTGGGGTGAAGTCAGTGGTTGCTAAGGATGCAGCTGTTGCAGGCAGCTGTTGCTTCCCTAGCAACCAGTGAGAGCCAGAAGCCATCATGTCGGTCTGCAGCAAATGCGATAAACTTTGGATGTTCAAAAGAATGTGGGAGCCGCCAGTGTTCATCCAAACTTCTGTCCAGACTCGGAGCTCATCCCAGATTATTGTCAGGGTGTGGGAGGATTGTATCTGCCAAACCAGGATCTGTAGGTGTGTGTGTATCACTGCCCGGCACACCAGTCACATCACACACTCCAGGTTGTGCCAATCAGCCCTCAATCATGTGTGTGGGGTGTGCGGGGGGGTAGGTGGTCAATGAAAGAAGTGATCACACCGGGATTCTGGATGGAAGGATAGCTCAGGGGATCCTCTGAGGTGTGTGGGGATCACTTGTCTGCTCCACAGACCTCAGATTGTATGAAAGATTTGTATCTGCCTGTGTGTGTCCAGCCAGTCTCATGTGGAAGTGTCTCCCTCAAGTGGTGGTCAGCAGTATTGCAGGCTGTGAGATCCGTATCATTGCTGGTATTATCTTCCCAGAGAAAGCTCCACCCTCATTCCTCCTCCACCAATCAAGGATCTCATTCCAGTTATCCAATCACCATGGGCAGGATTTCCTTAACACCCATCATTGGTACAACATCAAGATAAAACCTTGAGGTAAAATAAGCCCCATTGTTGGTGTCACTGGGATAAAATAAGCCCCATTGTTGGTGTCACTGAGATAAAATAAGCCCCATTGTTGATGTCACTGGGAACTAAGTGTACCCCCAGCCCAGCATTGGTGGTCAGTGGTGGTCCTTACCTGATCCCACCCTCCGGCTGCCTCTCTGCTGATGTCGGAGTTCCACTTTCCCTGTCAGAAAGGAGATGCCGGCTCCCAGCAGTCGGGTGTCATTGCAGTGCCTGGTGATGGCAGACTCCCGGCTGTCCCTCCTTTCTCCTCCTTCGTCTCTCATTCTGCTCGGATCTCTATAGTTGGATATAAAATGCTCTATTTATCTATCAGGAAGTGTTTCCCGGGGCTAAACCTTCCCTTCAACGTCTACATTTCTGGATTAGTACATTTCTAAAGCCGGTATAAAGGAATAGAAGTATAAACAGCACTTGTGGGGTTATCTCATCATTTCTTTGTATCATTCTCCTGTAGGGGGCGTGGCAGGGGGTGTGTCCTGTGTCTTCATACCTTTACTTGATACGTGATGGAACCCAGAGAGTGTTCAAGGTGTCATCACCTCACTGCCACTCTGCATGGAGTCCTGGAATCTGCAAGACATGGACATGATAGAACAGGAGACTAAATTCTGGAACTGTCCCTCATCATCCGGGACACTCAGCACCAATGACAGAGCCGGGGCCACACTACCAGACATTTCTCAGGGCTGCAGCTCCTCTGACCTCCACTAGGTGGTGATCACAGACAGGAAGTCTCTCTGGAAGACAGAAAGTAATATTAGGTACAGACAGGAAGTTCCATGTGGGAGGAAGCAGAGAGAAGACATTGGTGGAAGTGGCAGCAGAGGAGGTAATAAGATGTAATTTCCTATTTCCACCCAGTAACCCCTGTCATGTCCGTTCTCTTCCTTCATAGTCATGTCCATCCTCTTCCCCCATAGTCACTGTTACGTCTTTTGTCTCCAGCAGATGATGATACACACATATATAGTGTGGGAACCCAGATTAACCCTTTCAGGGGGAGGAGTTGATGATAATATATGTTGCTCCCAAAGCTGGCCTACATGGTTCAGTTTTATCGTTCAGCCAGCGGGATGACCATAAAAACTGAAGTGATTCCCCCATCCACACATTGAAGGTGGATGGGGAATCCTCCCCTCTGCACTCTTGTATTCTGACAATGGGGGGACTCCTCCGCTCTCAGAATACACGGATCAGCACTGAAGCTATTGGCTGCAGCCGCTGGGGGAGTGGCTTTTATCCGGCAGTGGCCACACATGGATAGAAATGTGAGCGATCCCTGCTGAACCAGCTGAATTTCCATGGATCTATGGTCACCTTCAGTGACTTCCTCCCCTCCCCCTCATCTCCTTCATGATGGAAGTCATGCTGAGATCATCTCCCATTGGCTGAGCAATATTCTCATTTGTCTCTCAGCTCCTTCTTGCTATTCCTCGTCCTGCCTGTTGTTTCCTTGGATTGATTTTCTGTGTAGTGACCCCGGCTTGGTCTCTTGGATGCGCTCGTCTGTTGCTTGCCCTGACCTTTCTCCTGATTCCTGGATCTCCTCCTCATCTCTCCTCCATATCCTCTTACACAGCTTTTCTCCACACCTGCAGTGACCCTGGGGGGAGGAAACTTGGCACCAGCACGCCGCCAAATCCATCCCCACCATTAGGGGCTCTGGAGACAATTGTCTGCTATTTACACTCCGTTCCTCCGCACGTCACCTGATCACATGACAGCTTACTTCCACAGATTCCGGACAGATTTCTGGATGGTAAAGGTCAAAGTTCACTCTTCAGTTTAGGAGAGGTAGGAAGCACCCAGGAACTATAATTTGGTTTCTATGAGAGCTTCATATAGAGGACCCTTCAAATCTCCCCATCCAAATGTCCCTCCATCCAGATTCTATATGTCCTATGACATCACACTGACCTCACAGCTCCTCCTCCCAATGTCCCTCCATCCAGAGTCAAAGAATCCTATGACATCACACTGACCTCACAGCTCCTCCCCCCGATGTCCCTCCATCCAGAGTCAGAGAATCCTATGACATCACACTGACCTCACAGCTCCTCCCCCCGATGTCCCTCCATCCAGACTCAGAGAATCCTATGACATCACACTGACCTCACAGCTCCTCCTCCCAATGTCCCTCCATCCAGAGTCAGAGAATCCTATGACATCACACTGACCTCACAGCTCCTCCTCCCAATGTCCCTCGATCCAGAGTCAGAGAATCCTATGACATCCCACTGACCTCACAGCTCCTCCTCCCAGTGTCCCTCCATCTTGACTTTTTTCTGATGCTCTTAGTGTGGTGGTTTATGATATAATTTATACTAACTGTAACAGAAGCATAGGCAGGACAGAGCACACGGAGAAGATGGGGAACACACAAAGCTTTATTGAAACAACAAAATGACAGACACTCAATAGGGAAATGGCAGGGAGGGTGATGTGTGCGCAAACTAGGGACGATTCCAGGCACGGGGGGTCTTCGGCAGGCAACCTACCCCTGGGCAGGGGTCTCAGGCAATAGGCAGGCAATCTCCCCCCTAGGCTTGGGTTCTCATCTGAGCTCCCTCCATGACTGCACAGCAGATTGGAGTCTCGGACAACAGGCAGGCAACCTACCCCTGGGCAAAGGTCTCGGTCAACAGGCAGGCAAGCTCCCCCCTAGTTTTGGGGGTCCCAGGCAGAGCCGGGTCACGAGGGTCCCGCCTCAGCTGAGCTCCCTCCGTGACTGGACAGCGAATTGGAGACTCGGGCAACAGGTGGGCAACCTACCCCTGGGCAGCGGTCTCAGGGACTCAACAGGACTCTAGCTGTGGAGTCTGGCTTAGCACAGCTCCCACCCAGCTTTCTAGGGACATCGGGGTCACGGAGACTCAACGGGACTCGAGCGGTGGAGTCTGGCATAGCAAAGCTCCCACCCAGCTTTCTAGGGACATCGGGGTCACGGGGAGGGGGGTCGGTGTGCACATTAGGGACAGTTCAGAACACGGGTGGTCTGTGCACACAGCAGGGACAGTTCAAAACACGGGTGGTCGGTGCACACAGCATGGACAGTTAAAAACCACGGGCGGGCAGTGCGCACACCAGGGACAGTTGAAAACACGGGTGGCCGGTGCACACAGCAGGGACAGTTCAAAACCACGGGGGGTCGGTGCACACAGCACAGACAGTTCAAAACCACGGGGGGTCGGTGCACACAGCACAGACAGTTCAAAACCACGGGTGGTCGGTGCGCACACCAGGGACAGTTGAAAACACGGGTGGCCGGTGCACACAGCAGGGATGGTTCAAAACCACGGGTAGTCTGTGCGCACACCATGGGCAGTTCATGGCTTCTAGGGACACTCACAGTAGGTGACTTGCAGATGCTTGGCAGCAGGCGGCTTGCAGGGAGGTGGGCGACTTGTGGACGCTCGGCAGCCGGCAGCTTCCAGGGACCCTCACAGCATCCGGCTCCTCCAGGGACCTAGCAATCAGCAGCAGGGGCCCTCACAGCGGCCAGCTCCTCCAGGGGCCCAGCGATCAGAAGGCATAGGCCCTCACGGTGACCGGATTCTCCAGGGGCCCAGCGACCAGCAGGCAGGGGCCCTCATAGTGGCCAGATTCTCCAGGGGCCCAGCGATCAGCAGCAGGGGCCCTCACAGCGGCCAGCTTCTCCAGGGGCCCAGCGATCCAAAGGCAGGGGCCTTCACAGAGGCCAGCTTCTCCAGGGCCCAGTGACCTTGGAAGAGGGGCTCATGCAGAGCTGCAGAGACTCCGACCCTGAGACATTCAGCGGAGGGAGCAAGATGATTCCAGCAGTGTGCACAGGAACACAGAGGAGGGCGGCTTCCTGTGCGAGTATTTTAAAATCCATGTGGGACACTGCTAGGTTGCCTCGACAACTGCCGGCCCAGCAATGTTCATGGAAGCTACATGGACATCAGAATGTGAAAGGGGGAAGGGAGGGGTGGAGGAATATGGGGGGGGATGGGAGAGGCACTGGCACTCCGTGACACTAAATAGGGTGGTGTCCAATCCCTTAAACCAAATATTGCAGTCACATACAAAAAACATGCAGCGCAAGAGTATAAAGATCTGTCTCACGATAAAGTGTGACCACCTAATTAGGTATAAACGCAGCTAGCATAAAGGTAATGGTCTAAGCAACCAATGCTACAACATTCTCATGGTTAAGAAGGTGTAAATGGTGATATAGGTGTCAGTCAATATATCATAGGAGTGACGTAAATAAATCTGTGACATCTGTGGTAGGAAGTGTGGCTGTAGAATGCACTAACCAGATAGCGCAGATATTAGCGCATTGGAGTAAAATGACCTACTCCTGGTCAATGGATCAGGGAACCTGCTGGAGTGGTGGTCGTGTCTGCTGTGGTCACCAGAATCGTCTGCGTCCTCTCCAATTATGGAATTCCCAGGTGTCCAGTGGAATAAACAACGTGCAATTGCCACGAAACGCGTTAGGGAGATGCTACTTTACCTACCACTACTACCCACATGGTCCACACCTTGATACGGGCGGCCATCTTTGGAATTTTGGAATTGTGTATTGCACCATGTAAGTGCTTTATTTGTCTATTACTCCTTAATAAAAGTTATCACACTATCGGAAGCCTCTCTTTTGGGTTTATTTCTGAGCCCTGAAGGTGATTCCTGTTCCTTGAACGCACACTGCACCCCTGGAGGTCGCTGACATAAGGATTCCACTACATACTGGATGATCGCTTATTCCACTGGACACCTGGGAATTCCATAATTGGAGAGGACGCAGACGATTCTGGTGACCACAGCAGACACGACCACCACTCCGGCAGGTTCCCTGATCCATTGACCAGGAGTAGGTCATTTTACTCCAATGCGCTAATATCTGCGCTATCTGGTTAGTACATTCTACAGCCACACTTCCTACCACAGATGTCACAGATTTATTTACGTCACTCCTATGATATATTGACTGACACCTATATCACCATTTACACCTTCTTAACCATGAGAATGTTGTAGTATTGGTTGCTTAGACCATTACCTTTATGCTAGCTGCGTTTATACCTAATTAGGTGGTCACACTTTATCGTGAGAAAGATCTTCATACTCTAGCGCTGCATGTTTTTTGTATGTGACTGTTATACCACGAGGCGTTTTGGAGGCTTGCCTTTCATGCCAGCTGCTTTTACATTTTGCTGTAATATTATCCAGCGCTCGTTACACCCTTTTTTATCCAAATATTGCAGTGCCTCTTGCTGTTAAAATATGGCAAATATTTATTAAACCAATAATTTGGACACCTTAATAATTTGATCACCACTTAATAATGTTCCTTGAGTTCTTTTCACCAATGTGATTCCTTTACCATGTACACAAAATTTGCCTTTTTGATAAATAAATGTATTTCTGTACAAATATTCATATATATATATTAATACAAACAAAAATGACTGGTGATGAGTATATTCGTACACACAAAGATATATTACATTAACCTCTATGGTATAAAAACACAATATATGTCTATTAAATAATGTAAAACAATCTTAGAGGGGTTAGTTGTCACCTATAGTGCTTCAGATCTTATTTCCATGTTCCCGCGGCCGTAGGGAAATAAGAAAGTATCTCTGATAATTAGCACCACAACAACACTACAAATCAGTTAGTATACAGTATATAATATCAGTATCAATACCCAAACAGGTATATTAATCATTGTCCAGATAACCTTCCTACACTATCCTAACCACACAATAAAATGTTATAAATCTTAATCAGTTTTAAATATAAAAGAAAATTAAGGTATTCTGACGCAGTCTCACCACTCCCAGAATTTTGATTTCTGAGGTCTCCCAGTGGGATACAGTTGGGGAAAAGAAAAATGTTTCCGGTCAGTCAGGCACCAGAATTTGGATCAGCAGCAGAGTCTCTGGCGAAAGTCTTTTCCTCCAAAATAGACCGTCAAAAATAAAATGGCAGCTGGAAGTTCTCAGCAAAATAGCAGCATGTAGCGGGTAGCAAGTGAGTATAGTATGAGCATTGAAAAGTGAAGTAAGTATCTAGAGTAAGTTTTGAAAAGTAAGTACAGTATCTCAGTGAAGTATCATGACTAGTGCACCAGAGATCGGTTCCTCCAGATCCCCTTACCTATAACTCTTATTTAAATAAAAACATGACACCGATTTGGAGTAAATGGCCAACATGGCCTTTTATTATTAACCACACAATTTTAAACACCAAACCAATTCCTTATACAGAAACATACCAATTTGTTGTTGGTCTTCGAAGGCCCCATCCACAAAATTATCCAAAATGCACCTGCGGACCCCATATACCAACCGGCCTCCAGCCGCAACCACCCAGCTCGGAGACAACCTTACCGTCCGCAGTGCAGCACCACCACATTCCAGTTAAACCTTGGTTAACTGGAATGTTCCCCGGGCACACCATACCACCGATGGGTCCCACACCATTCTCTGTACCTTCCAGATAATACCCGCCTCCAAAGACCAACAAACCGCCACAACACGCTGGGTAAGCCCTTACCCATGCGTGCCCCACCACAAACGGACTGCTCTCTGCACACCATCCTGTAAACCCAGAGACCACAAATCCGTCCCAACTGCGTTAAGATGTACCCCATCATTCCGCAAATACCGCCAGGTATCCACCTCCAACTCCAAATGCCGGACCACCAACCCCCCATTCCGAATAAAAAAGCGCCCCACCTCCTTGTTGACCTTTATCCGCGCTTTATTAAGCCGCTCCACCGACCGTGCCAAACGCCAAGAGGCGCGGGCCACCATATCCGACCATACCAACACCATGTCCGGATAATCCCTCCGCAATAGCAGAAAGTCCATCTTAACGTCCCTCACCAACTCCCGCATGGACCGAACTCCCAGATCATTACCCCCCGCATGCAACACCAGAACATCCGGTGGCCTATCCAGACTAGAAAAGCGCCGAACTTCAGGCACCACACGACCCCACAACATCCCCGGCACACCAATCCATCGCACACAAGCCTCCTGTCTAGGCAATCCCAACTGTCGCCCATTAGGCCTCACATCCGCCCGCCTGGCCCCCCAAAAAACGTAGGAGTGCCCCAGGATCCACACCAGGCGCACCGCTCCATCTGAAATAAAATAGCAAGAACTACCACCAGAACAAAACCAAACAAAAAAAACAAAACGGCACAGAGACAGAACAAACTCCCCCCAACCCAGGGACACCAACCCGGGATCCAACCTTAATCAACCCAACAGATGCGGTCGAATGTACAAGCGAAACCTCTGGGAATCCCATCTACCAATACGTTTCACCGCCGCATCTGACAAACCCCACCGAGCAGCCTCAGTAGCCGCCCCAATCCGAAATGAGTGAGAAGCATACAAAGATGCATCCAAACCCACAACCGTCAAACAGCGTCGAAAAACCGACACAAATTGAAAACGAGTCAACGGGGACCCATCCTCATGCATGAAAAAAGAGCCACTCCCCACCGGACGACGGGACAAAAAATCACGAACCGCCCGCACCGGGCACACTAAGGATGTAGGAAGGGCAAAAAACTTTACCCGCGCACCACGACCCAATTGGTCCGTCTTGGACCGACGGACGAACACCTCCACCCAATCACCAGAGACCCTGACATCATCCCCCAACAAACCCCCAAGAACGGATTTGGACGGACTGACAAGCTCCCCAACACGCAATGCCCCAAAGAAAGCCACTGCAAAGGCCGCCCGAAATAAACACACCTCAAAGTCTGAAAAGCAAACACAGCGCAGATGTTCAAACAACGATCCTAACAACTCGAAGGACACCGGACGACGAGAATCCCTACTGCGACAAGCCCTACGGTAACCCCGAAGAGCCTGTCGCACCCAAAATTCCTTCGTGAAGTCCCGACACCCTTGAAGCTTAAAGAGGAAGGCCAAGCCAGCCAACCGCCTATCCACCGCAGCAGCCGACACCCCCCGTTCCAAGTTCCTTGCCAAATAATACAAAACCGCCACCCCTACCTCCGGGCCCCACGGATCTATCTCGATCTGTTGTAACAAATCCCGCCACTCTCGCCAGACCTTCGAGTATGCCGACCATGTCGCCTCACTCACCGACCTCCGGATCCAACCTGCAACGACCCCAAGGCAATCTCCCACAGCCAGTCGGGACAAGGAACCCCGTGTTGCTCCGCCGCCGGCGCCAACTCTCGGAATTTGTCCCACTGAAAACGAGACAAAGCGTCAGCCAAGATGTTATCAACCCCAGGGAGATGCACAGCATGGAGAAAAACGTTCAGCTGCAGGCAACGCAACACTAAATGGCGAAGCAAGCCAACCACTGGTTGCGAGGAAGCCGAGACCCGGTTGATGACCTGGACCACCCCCAAGTTGTCACAATGAAAACGAACCTTCTGATTCCTAAAATGTTCACCCCAAACCTCAACCGCTAATACCACCGGAAAAAATTCCAACAGCACCAGGTTACTAAGGAAACCCGCCGCAGCCCAAGAAGAAGGCCACGGAGCCGCACTCCACCGCCCCTTAAAAAAGGCCCCATATCCCCCGGAAGCCGCCGCATCCGTGAACAATTCTAGGTCAAAATTACTGACTGGTCCCGACATCCACAGCGCCCGTCCGTTAAAGTCATCCAAAAAGGTATGCCAAATCCTCAAGTCCTCCCGATGTTCCCTAGTTAAACGAATGAAATGCAAAGGGGAAATAATACCCGCCGTCGCCGCCGCCAGCCGTCGGCAAAATACTCGCCCCATCGGCAGAATACGACAAGCGAAGTTCAGCTTACCCAGCAACGACTGCAAGGCTCGTAGCTGAATTTTTCGCTTGCCCACCACCCCACGAATTTCCCCTTGTAGGGCTAACAATTTGTCCCCTGGCAGCCGGCACTCCATGGCATCCGAATCCAAAACGATGCCCAGAAAAGTCATCACTGAAGCTGGGCCCTCAGTCTTGTCCAAAGCCAATGGAATCCCGAAACGGTCAGCAACGTGTTGCAACGTAGCCAACAAAACCGCGCAAACCCTGGAAGCGGGCGGACCCACGCAAAGAAAATCATCCAAATAATGGATGACCGAATTTATCCCGGAGACATCCCGCACCACCCACTCTAAGAACGAACTGAACCGCTCAAACAAAGCGCAAGAGATCGAACACCCCATGGGAAGGCACTTGTCAACGTAAAACGAGCCCTGCCAATGGCACCCCAGAAAACGAAAACTATCCGGATGTACCGGCAACAAGCGAAATGCGGACTCAATATCTGACTTCGCCATAAGCGAACCGCGCCCATAACGACGAACCCAGAAAACTGCCGCATCAAACGATGTGTAAGACACCGAACAGGACTGCGGATCGATGGCGTCATTAACCGACCCCCCTTTGGGGAAAGACAGGTGATGAATCAACCTGAACGAATTCGGCTCCTTCTTGGGCACCACCCCCAAGGGTGAAACCACCAGATCTGAAAACGGAGCGCAAGAAAACGGCCCGCCCATACGTCCCAGCCCCACTTCCTTACTCAACTTTGCCGAAACCACCTCAGCATGCTGCACCGCCGACCGTAAGTTGCGAGCTAAAGGGGGGATCGAAGTCAAACTACACGGAATACGAAAACCCTCCGAAAACCCCGCCAACAGCAACCCGGCGGCTGCTCGATCCGGATATCTATTTAGGAAAGGCCGCATCCTTTCCACTTTCACCGGAGTTGTCCCTCTTACTCGCATGCTCTCCGGACAGGCCTCTACCCCGCTTGAAACAGCGCGACAAAGGATGGGAGCCGCCGCAACCTGAACACTCATGTTTGAAACGGCAGGACCCCCCGAAACGACACGCGCCCTCTTGGAACTGCCAACATACACCCCTACGCTTTGAGGCCGATTGTCCAGGGGAGAATGAACCACCGACCCCACCCTGAAAAAACGAACCGGGAGCCCGCACGGGAGTCATGAGGCGCATCCAAAGGCCTATGTCCTTATGGTCCCAACGCAATGAAGGGCGAACAGCCCGCCTCTGCCGAAACTGCTCGTCGTATCGAAGCCATGCGGTCCCACCGTAAACCCTGTTAGCCTCGCTAATGGCATCCAGGTAGCAAAAGAGAGCTGAGCAATGCTCAGGAGTCTTCTCCCCAATGACACTGGCCATGATCGCAAATGCCTGCATCCAATTTGCAAATGTCCGCGGGATAAAACGAAAACGCCGCTTATCAGCGTCCTCACGCCTACCCTCGTCAACCCGCGACCCATCTAACGGAAAACGCTCCAAAGGCAAGAGCGTGAAAATGTCCACATACTCCCCCCTCCAAATCCGCTCCCGAACCTCCAACGGCAAGTGCGCACCCAAAGGGCCCTCAAAACAGACATATATCTCACCCTTGGCCGAGTCCGCCACGCCTACTGTCCCGGAGACCCCAGCGCCCCCATCTACCACCCCGGAAACCAGAGCACCTGTTTCCGCTGTAACCACCCCTGGCGCAGAACCAGGAGGGGGAGAAACCCCCGAGCTCCGCCTGTCCCCCCCCTCCTGCTCTAGGACCCCGACACCCGGCGGCGGAAGCCACGCCGAAGCAGGCCCAGGGGCCCTACCCCCACCCTGCTCAAAACGCCGCAACAAATCCCTCAGGCCGAACATCAAATCGCCGAGACCCCCCCCTAAACCTGACGCGGGAACGCCCACATCCCTCTCCGCCGAGGCCGCGCCCCCCCCCAACAGGTCCCGAAGCGCAGAAGAGAATAAAATAGGGAACTCACCAGGCTGCCCAGGAGATGTCCCATCAGCCGCGCTTCCCGACTCCATCGCTGCAGAGCGGCCAGCTGTCACCCCCGCATCGGGTTCAGACAGCTCGCCCTCCGATCGGTCGACCTCCTCTTGACGGCTGCATGGCCTCCCCGTCCCAGGAGCCACGGGTCCCTCCGGGCCGTGCCGCAGCCGACTCCGCCTCCCGGCACCAGCCACGCCCCTCGATGTCCCTGGTCTCCGTCCTGTCATGATCTCCTCAGCACTCTGCCCAGAGCCGCCCTTCTGCTGGATCCTCTTCAGAGCCGCCGCTCCATGCCGTACAGGAGGCCCACCGACTGCAGCAGGGGACAGCCCGGCAGCCGCAGCGCTCCGTCTCCCACGTTGGGCTCCCTCCCTGGCATGCACCTTGCCAGTGGAGGAGCCGTTACCATCCCGTCTCCGTTGCCGTGTGGGCGGGGGGGAGGGGCTTCCTCCGTGCGAAACCCCGCCCACCGAGCTCCGCCGAAGCTGAGGATTCCTCCCGGCTCCCCCGCGAGCAGAGGCCAGAGAGAGCCCTGCCTGCGGGGCCGGAGGGTCCCGTGTGGGGCTCCTGATGCGGCGCTGAGCTCTGGGGGGTGGGGAGTCCGGGCTGAAGCGCTCCGGAGGCCGAGACCTCCGAGCACGTGGGCGCTCCCGCCCCTCTTCCTCCGGCGGGAAGCCCGGGCCCTGCGATAAGCCCGGGTCAAGGGACAAGACCGGGTCCTGCAAAAAGGCAGAGACCCGGCTCTGCAGCCAGTCTATGCCACGTGAGGCTGCCGCCTCACGCAGCTGGGCCACCAGACCATCCATAAAAGCCCACTGTCCCAGGGAAAAGGCCCTAATGATGCTGGTGTGGGTAGGGTGTGAGGGGAGCTCGCTGAAGCTCACTCACCAACGTCCAGCTTCCGAATGACCGCCCCCCACCCAGACCACCCCACCCAAAGGTGCCAGGAGACCACCCACGTTCTCCCTCTACCAACCAGCTCCCACCTATGCATTTTTCAAACCCCCTGCACTGACTTAACCCTTTCTAGCCTTCCTTACCCACTCTAGGCCTAGTCATGCCTGCCCTGCGCTACTTTTTTCCTGTCATTTACGCTACGGGCATTACTAGTCTGAAGTCTAGTCAGTATAGTATAGTCTATGTATAGTATATGTATAGTATAGTCTGAAGAAGTGAAGTATGAAGTGTGAAGAAGTGAAGTAGTCTGGTATGAAGTATATTCCATCAAGTGTGTGGCATCTTTTATACGGTCGAGGTCCATTGTTCTGAGGGACCTCCCAATGGGCTTGTTGATTGGACGGCTTAGAAGTTTGAGTGACTTAGACGTTCCTTACCTGTCCTCCGGGGACAATCAGGTATCACGAATGAACTGGTGATCTTAATGATGACTCACCCTTTATATAAAAAGTATATCTTTCTAGATAAAATATATGGGTCCTATTAAGGTACTGTATAAATGACTTTCCCCAATATCTCTTGAATAAGGACCATAGAAATAAGTGAATAGATTTGGTGTCTCAGTTTCCTGATATGAGCTGTATTTTGATTGCTGATTTTTGTCCTGAAATGGCGGATCTCTGTATAATGATGTCATCATTTGTTCTGTATTATCTTGTGTGCCTAATTCCCGTTCATCAGATGATTTATACCGTCTCTCTCTCTCCATCTTGATGTAGACACAGGTGTTGTATCTTTATATTGATATATGTCATTTACCCCACTCACAAACCATCTCATATCCTATGACTTCATGATATTCAGTTGAGTGATATGCAGTATCCAACTCTATTAAATGGATCTTGGTGTGTTGGTATATACCTGTGATAATATTTCAGTTTAGATATACGCCAAGATTTTTGGTAATATATTACCTGAATTAAGTCTTTCCTCATGAAAAGTGCAAAGTTCACGGAGAGATGGCATAGGAAGGCTCTAGTTACTAGCAGTATTGTGTGATCATGAGAGTACACATCCAGTTGGGTTTTATTGAGACCTCTGACTCACCATATTGAGTTTCCCTGAGACCTGTGATTCACTTTAATTGAGGTTGACCTCCTGGCTTTCCATAGACAGTTGTGCTTGTTTGGCTAACAAACATCTTGCAAGGTCTTGGGAAAACCATAGTAAATATTACCGAGTCCCACAATTGTCAATTTATGGTACTTTGTGTTTGAGAATCTGCCAGTCTCAAATAGTGTATTTGGTCTCCATTGTATTTTAAACAGGCCTCATCCACTCATTGTTTATGGTGGCTTCCTGGATGGGTCACCTGAAGTTAATCAATGAGTTAGCCCATCACAATCAGTTTAGGATTTTCTTTTGGGTAATATCATTTTCCTTAATAAATAGTCCAAAAATCACTACATCAGGATGTGGGGGCCCCTTGGTATCCTCACATGTAAAGTGGGACTGTTGGTCCTGTGTTGTATGTAATGACATCAGAATGCTGCAACAAGACTATACCCTGCGTAGTGTGGGGGTCCTGTGGGGGGGAATTATATCTCAGCCTGAAGTGGGGCTTTAATAAAATGGAGACCTGAATGGAGAGGTGAGGAGGATTCTGGGAATATCATTTGATGTGACTATTTGTGTTCAGATGTAGAGTTTTCCTCCTGTGAAGTCTGGAGATCATATGACATCACATTGCCTCCACCTCCCTCCCTGATAGAAGAGAGAAAGAAGAAGAAGATTCTAGAAGTCACCAGAGAGATCACTGAGCTGCTGACAGGAGAGGTGAGCGGTGCCGGGAATTCTGGGACATTCTCCAGTAACAGACAAGGGATGTGTCTGGATGGTGACTGTATCATTGTGTGTGTCAGGTTCCTATAAGGTGTCAGGGTGTCACTGTCTATTTCTCCATGGAGGAGTGGGAGTATTTAGAAGGACACAAGGATCTCTACAAGGACGTCATGATGGACAATCAGCCGCCCCTCACATCACCGGGTAAGAGGAGACTTTATTGTAAAGGAGAGAGCAGTACGGAGGATCCACCTAGATCCCCCATCATCTGATAAACACATAGAAACAATGGATTCAGTCAGTGTGTGTGTTTCCTACAGATGGATCCAGTCATGGGAACCCACCAGAGAGATGTCCCCGTCCTCTGTATTCCCGGGATTCCACACAGGAAGGTCACACCATCCCTCACCATCATCAGGTAGATGATGACAATTATTGGTAGTTGTGATTTATACACAGCATGTTTGTTACAATGAATGTTTTATTATATCTTTCAGAGTGGAATCCTCGGGGATGATAATATTGATGTTAAAGAAGAGTATAAAGAGGAGGATGAGGAGTATGGAGTGATGGAGGAGTTTTCAGAAGGACACAAGGATATGATGGAGCCACCTAATACCAGGAACCCCCCAGAGAGATGTCCCCGTCCTCTGTATTCCCGGGATTCCACACAGGAAGGTCACCATTACAAGGTTGGGATAGAGCATCTAGAGAATGGTCTCATGGAGAAAATTTGTGCATTTTTCATGTGAGTTTATATTTAACAGATGATTTTTTTTCTTGGTTTAGGATGAAGATCTGATAGATGTAAAAGTTGAGGTGAAAGCAGAAGAAGAAGAGGCGTATGTGAGGGATGATCAGCAGTCTATGGAGGAGGATGGAATAACGGGGACATTTATAGAGGAGGACACTCCTACAGAGATCAGCACAGGTGGGTCATGAACACTAAATCCATTCCTCCACCCATACTGCTCACTGATTGGTCCAGAGTAGGGCGGGGACTGGGTGATATCAGCCTGTAATCCCCTGGTCACTTTCCTGAGCTGTGTTCCCCATCCTGTATTCCTGGATTTCTCTCGGATAATCTTCCTTCTCTGTGCTGCAGACACAATTTATGTATCTAGACTGGATTTATGGAGGTTCTGGGGTTCAGCTGGCAGCATTATGTGACCTAGGCTCCTGGGACGTGATTTGGATCTTCTCCCCCATGTCCGGGTCTAGTAAGATCTCTGACAGAACATTTCTCCCAGGGTTCCTTGCTCTGTGGTCTGCTGGCTGTGCCGGGTGGAGGGATATGTCTGTATAGTCTCAGACCCAAGTCACTGAGTGCAGTCTCAGGAGATGGGAGGCAGCGGTGTGGGATCTCTGCAACTTGTCTCAAATAAACAGTTAAAGTGGTTGTAAACCCTCCATATACCCAGTGCAATGACTGGCCTCAGATGATACACAG